>NC_092647.1:43337095-43937095 GCF_039555335.1 Amphiura filiformis | reverse complement strand
ATTACTTTGCTCGTCATAGCAAGATTTGATTCAAATCACAGATAAATTTGATACTAGTAGCTTGACATTTCAGTAATTTCGTCCGGATATCGCCTCATGACGCTATTTTGGAATTGTTGACAATAACAGATAGACGTCTTTTTCTTTTCTTTTTTTTTTATTATTTTTTTATCACACACGGAATATTATGAAACGTAAAAGTTGATTTGTGGCGAACAAATATAATAAAAGTTTTGAACATGTTTCCACAATTATGATCCGCATATGTATCAACGTGCCTCATCCTATAATACAATAACATTATTCTGAACATAATAAAAATCACATGAAATGATGAATACTCAGAGGTAAATGACTAATAGTAATATATTTGAAAAATACGCAACAAAATTGGTAGCACTCGTGCTGAAGATTCCGGTTGAGAATTAAAAGCGCTTGTTTTACCCATTTTATAGCATAGAAGTTGTACACATTATTTCCTATTTAAAAATCACATAATCCACCTGCAATGGTTTATTAGTGCATGTTTCAGCAACACATTCTGACCGTAAATAATACTCAAGATGTGTGTTTGTGTTAGTCTTTCAGTTGAATTTGTGCTCAAGCTATTGACTTGCAAATCTTATATTGCCAAGATCACCTTCTTTCGAAGTACGTACCTGAATACATAAAAATATTATTCATCAGGTCTGATACGTTTCAATCAGTCTTCATTTAGCACTAAGAAAAACAAAACAAAAAGAAGACGACTGTGAGAGATTCATTCTATATCTCTAGGGCATGGTATAAACATAATACCACGTGTATCGCTCATAATCTGTGCCAACATTAAATATGTAGCGGGTGTTAATGCTGGGCAGGATACCGTCGACAAGAGATTGGGTAATCCCGCGAGATATTTGTGAATATCTTATTAAGAAAAGAACCTGCAGTTAAATCCAGGCAGGTTTTAAACGAATAGCTATTAGGTATTTGGATATCATCAATCATTTCCCGATTTTGATCTGGCTGGTTTAAAGGGCGCATATATTGCTTGAACAAGTTTAACTCCATTGAAAGAAAATTAATACATTAATTAATTAATACATAACAAGTTGATACTGGTTACAATTGTTTTATTTATATTTTTCCTGAAAAAGACAATTTATGTTGGTAAAATTCTGGCTCGTGCGGCCCTTTTCAGCGATCGAAGCGAATATCGATTTCAATGCAACAGACTGATGACGTCATTATAATAAATGGTATGTCATGGATGGTCAAATTTGTACAGTGAAATTGATTTAAAATATTTTTATTTTTATTTTTTAGTCCAAGTATTTCTCATTAAGTTGATATACATATGAATTTTAATATCACCACTTTACTGATAATTATATAATAAAGAAGCGGCCTGATTTTATCCATATGTGTAAAAAACATTAAATTTGTAAAACTTGATTCAGATTTTTTTTTCTGGCCATGTTCATAATATGACTACACTGCAATTTCTAGGTCAAATCTGTCTCGTTCGAATGAACTCACCGCTTTCAGTTGTTTTTTGCGACCTATTTTCTCAAAAAGGAGTCATTTTCATTGTCCTCATAATAATAGCTTGCCAATGATATTATGTTGTCCGGGCAATATATATACCCTTTAAGAGAACTTTCAAGAGGATGTCAAGCCAGATTAATCTAAATTGATATGGATAGCTTCGTGATCACAAAAAGTCTCGCGCGAAATGGTTGTACTTTTAAATACCTTCATTGAAAAAATGTGAACCATGGATCATTGGAAAAAAGAGGTGACCCGATCAAACACAGACTACACTATACATATTAGACCTGGCTTTCTACAGAACTTTTTTCAGTGTAGTCATTTTATAGAAATCACAGATCTTCTAATCATAAGATAATATAGGTAATATGGATGCATCAATCATTTTAAAGTTATGTTTCAAAGTTAGATGGAGGGACGAAATTATGAAATTACAAATTTTTTTGATGTAACCTGGATAAGAAAGACGTGGAATAAATCAGAGTGGCGTTACACTGGAGAGGCCTTCACCCTGCAGTGGGTCGACGATGGCTTTAATAGGATGGTGATGGTGATGATGATAATTTTCCTGAGTGCATTTAGAACCTTATTTGCCTGCTCTTTGTTTCTTCCCCCATGTATTTCTAGTTGATATTTGGGTACACACATACACATATACTAAATGCTTATATAGCGCTGCTACATGAAGAACGCAGCGCTGAACAAGAAGAACCATAATAAAACTACAAACATCAGAACTCTGATGATGACAGGTAGACTGTTCCAGATGCGAGGAACTGTGTATGGGAATGTCCTTTTTTCAAAAGATATTAATGTCTTTGCTGAGTTATGCTCAGAAAGCGAGTTGTGTCTACTGCTGAACGGAGACTTTGACGGGTTGGAATGTGAAGAGAAAGACATTGCGATAAGTAGTCCGGTGTCATCCAATTGAGGAATTTGAAGACTAGCATCAAGATCTTGAATGTGGTTCTATGGATGCCAATATAACTGTAGGATGGCACAAAGTACAAAAGATTATTTATATAATACCAAATTTCGTCTCTGCTTATAAGTTTCCTTTTAGAAAAAAACCCCACAATTTGTGTTTTGTTTTGTTTTGTTGAAAGCACAAAATATGCAAAGCTATAATGTGTCGTCTAGCCTAACTGAATATTCTTGGCGTGTTGCCATGCTTATTTCCACGGCGGAACAATATATTCACATATAATTCATACAATCACCAAATCAATTTGTTCTCCTATACTTTATTTGCACAACACACGTGTTACTTCATCTCGCATTACCTACACCAGAGGGGCGTTTACGTTTACCGAAATAACAGCCCTATCAGTTTTGTATCCTGCGAGCTTCGAAGTCCCTAGCCAACGGTAAGTCTATTTTAAATGTGCACAGGATAAATTGTATTCTGAACTCACTTCAGCCTACGGTAGATTTGCTTCATCTTGCCAAGCAAATGTAGCTAAGTGGCAAAAAGCTAGGCAATCATTAGTTAACAGCCTTACGAAAAGAGAGCAGTAATGCGCCCATTCATGCTCCTTTCTCTTTTTATGCCGATGGCAGTGTTACAATTTCATCGTAAATGGTATTTTCTTCAATAGATAAAATACTTGGAAAGTATCGATATATAAAACATAGCCTCAAAGATAATACCACAGTTTATGTACAATATTTAACTGAACCAATTTATACAATTAGAGCAAGTGTATAAGAGTTAAATAAGACTTCTGTGTTTTGGTGTTTAACCTTCAGGGTCTTGACTGGTCATTCAACTCTTGATGGAAAGATGAGACTATATGCTATTGTATATAGTAACCAAATGAACATGTATCAATTGGAGAACTGCTGATATGAAGGAGTATATCTTCGATCTTATTCATGAGAAGTGCATTATTAATTATAGGTTAATGAACGCGTTTTACTTGTTGGGAGATAAATCAGACAAAACAATGTACGCGCGCTGATGTTGATGCGTCTAATGCACGAGCCCCGAAGGGAGGAGTGCATTAGACGCATCAGCATCAGCGCAAGTGCATTATTTTGTCTAATTTCTCGAGCAACAAGTAATACGCGTTCATTAATTTTATTTTTTACTTATTACACTCTATCACTGGCACAGAATTACAAAATAATATATAATATTGCACATAAGTTACATTAAAATTTACACATTATTATGAAAGAACAATATTTGTTTTAAAAAGTCCAGTGAATGGCTGGAGCGAACAGGTGCCAGGCATCCTCTAAGACCGCCCCACCAAATCCAAAAAAGATGGGAAGGGAAAAATAAATTAGAGGGGGATATGCAGGTTAAGTTACATTTGCCTGCAATGTCGTCAATTACAAAAAGAGGTCCGAGTGCAAACAGAAGTTGCATCAAAGGTGCGAGCAAATTTGAACTGGTAAAACTCCAAAACTTGTTGCTTAAATGAAGCAACAGAATTTGTAGATCTGATAATACTAGGGAGCTGGTTCCAAATGGGCACCATACGCTATTTACCAGCAACAAAGGATCAGAGGAAAATCTTAACATATTATACACGAAAATAAAAAACTACACGTGATTTTTGCTGTTTTTAGAACAAAATTATCACTAAAAATATTGGAAAATAGAACCAAATGTAAATGCATCAACCCGTCCGAAAAATGAATCAAGCGTATGCGTACATCAATGCATGGTATATATTTTTCTAACCCTTGCTCTGATTGGCTCTTGCTATCTAAGAGTGTATGAAGTTTAAATCATAATCAGAGAGGAGGCCTTGGATTTATGAATTGGGTAGTCATGGTAGTGCTGATAGCAACTAAAGAACTTTAAATTAATCTCCCTTTAAGACCGAACTATCGAATCGCAACAGTTTAAAATAGTTGCTAACCTTAACGGTAATGCAAATTACCTCACTTTGAGAAATTCATTGTACTGCCAGGTTTATAGAAGGAATCATTCTACAAAAAAGCCTGATTCATGACAATGACAAATGTTAAAACCTCGCGTGTATTTGAAAACATGCTAGAGTTTCTGTAGGAATCACCGTGAATGAAAAGAAAAACGAATTCAATAGAGTCCGGTATATATCAACGACCGATATTGCAAATCCGTCGTTTTCAGAAAATCTCCTGTTGTTATTGTTAATCTTGTTTCTATGAATCCTGTATTGCACATGATAAACTTTCTGATATATTACAACGTGACCACATTTGAGAGTACATAGTAGACAGTAGAGTAAATACAGACTCCAAGATATTCTGATTATGATGTTTTTCTAATTATTATAAAGTACTTTCAGTCGCATTATATTTGTAAAAACCGCATTAATCATGCTTATTATCTATCCAGGACAATGAACATTCTAATGCCGTCATCTGCAGTTTTCAGATTGAAATGAAGATCTAATAAAACAACAGAAGTAAATAAGTAAGCTAAACACTTGCAGGTAGCTCATCAGATGGTGTAAATGAAACAGCTGTGATCCGTATTTGTTTATTCTATTTTAATTCATACGTAGCTATTAGTTAATACCGACGGTAGTTTATACGATGACAATTATTTGTCTTTCTTTGCAGCGGCGCGGCGTGGATTGGCGATATTACCTGTTATCAAAGCCACAAAAATGTTACTTTGATATCTGTTAATTAAAAATCACAGATATAAACAAATTTAACTTGAGGGTTGAGATTGTATTAATATTACCTCATCAAACTATTTGCCAAACATTTGACAATGAAATATACACGGGATTGGAAAATTCAGCAAGGTATTGCTGTATATCTTATCATTGCTTATGAAAAGAATAACATTGTACTAAGACAGTTCTATTTAGATTTCCCCAGGAACCTCCTTTGCGGCAAATAAACACGAGCATGTATAATAGCATACATTTTGTCACTTGATGTTTTATTCATGTTTTAAATGGAATATAAAATTTCGACAAGAAAAAATAAAATAAACTAATTCATTGTTTAGTTGTCAAAATGGGGACAAAACTATGTTTTTTAGGCACGCGCAAATTAGCGTTTAATTACCGCATTTTTACTTTTGCTTATACACACAGGTACTAACATCCTGGCTTTATTAACTGGCTGTTGCTAATTGATCAAAGACCATTTGAAGTTTGCTTTTGAAGTAACTAAATAAAGACAAATACTAAAGCCTCACCAGGTGTGATAATTCACAGGCTGCAATTTATTTTCATGGACAAAAAAGAAGAAATACAGTGCGATTATGTGAGAGTGAGAGAGATTCACTTTCTGCCTCTAGGGCATGGTATAAACATAATACCCTGTGTACCGCTCCTAATCTGTGCCAACATTAATTATGTAGCGGGTGTTAATGCTGAGCATGCTACCGTCGGCGAGAGATTGGAGAATCCCGCGAGATATTGGTGAATATTTGATTAAGATAATAACTTGTAGTTAAAGCCAGACAGATTTTTAAGCGAATAGACTTTTTAGGTATTTGGATATCATCAATTATTTCTTGATTTGGATCCAGATTAAGAGGGCTTTAAATGGGAACGTCGAATGAGATTGCGCCAAAAATTGAAATATTATATCTATTTTTATCTTGGTTTTCGCTAGTACGCGCTGCGTTGGGGATATTTCGCAGGTTTATGTTTTCAATGAAAAACTTTCTAAAACATGCATCAGCACAGTAGACAAAAGAAGCAACGCTTTCAAACGCAGTGTATTTTTGAGCAACAGCTTTAACTTGTAGAGTGTTCGTATTTTAATTTACACCATATATTTGTTTATGTATCTCTTATGAGTGGGTGTGGGGGTGTGTGGATGGGGTGTGTCGGTGTGTGTGACTGGTGGGGTAGGGGAGGGGGTTTTGTGATTGGGTGCTCGCGCACAAATGTACCATATTTTATGCCAGATACATTCTTTGTTTATTCCAGTTGAAATCCAAATCCAAATACCATCTATGGAAGACATCTGATACTTGTGTCGATCAACGTTAGCGTTTCACGTTAAGCGTACTGTTGAATTTTGCAGTTATGTTTTCTCGTACTTAGTATGTTTGCATTATGTGTCGACTGAGGTATACGAAGGACACTTTGCTATCTCTGCGAAAAGGTGTAATGAACACCTTTGAGACACTGCCATTCATTCCTGCCAAGTGGATAAAACTTGAATATCGCGAAAAAAACTAATCGCGAGGGTCGAGGTGAAAGCGATTAAAACCGAAGTACCATCACCAAAAATCCGAACTTAATTCATATCAAAAAGCCAAACCTATGCAGCTCTCCTGCAAACTTCGCACTGTGGAATGCAGGGCCTCTATAGACCTAATTGGTTTAGACAAAATGGGTATTAGACGAAATGTTATTAGACCAAATGGCAAATGGCGCTTCAAGTTCCCATTGTCGTCGCTGGTGATTTTAATTTCCATATTGACATTTGCTATGCCCAAGATTTTAAGTCATGCAAAACCTTCTTGACTCTGCTCCACTAGATCAACATGTTAATGGATCTACACATCGTAAATGCCATACCCTAGATTTGATAATCACGCGAATTCCGTTATAGCCAACATTGTCATTGATAGAGACCACGATGCTATCTTGTCCACAGACGCCATTTCTCACCCATCTGCTACGAACATCACTTCAGCTTTCATAAATCACATGATATTGACGTGAACTCCTTCAAGATGGACATAACAAAGTCCAGTCTAATCAGTGATCCAGCTGCAGATATTAAGGAGGCTGTGTACTCTCAGACATGCATGTATTACAAGTGCAATAACTTTGTAATTATTCGCGCAAGACATATAAAAGTATACATTTTTATGAAGGCAATACATCAATAAATCTTAATATAAATACAGATTTGGGGTAAAAACAACAATTATGAAGAAAATCACAAAAAAGTTATTTTGTTTTTAGCTCAATCTTGAGGCTCCATTCCAAAAACGTTTATTTTTTATTTTTTTGATATTGGCCTTATTTTTTGAGATATTGGCCATATAAGGCATCAAATTGAACTTTTAAAATTCACAAACGCCTATTTGCACAAAATGATGCCTACAATCGGAAATAGACCAAAATATAAAAAAATGAGAAAACCGTTTCTTGAGTCGATCATGCTTTTTACGATGATCATATTTGCTTACCTATAGATGCTGTATTTATTGAGTTATCGTGTACCTAAATCGTCATTTTATCGAGAAAATGAACATTGAAATAATGGCCGTTGAAGTTTAAAGTGGTCACATTTTGCACTTTCATCGAATCTCGCAGGAGAATGCGGCAGTTTTATTTTTCTACCTTACATTACATAAACATCAGGTAAATCCACGGCCCCTTGAGAAGTTTGAGCGAAATCCATTCATAACTTGATATTTAAATCGAGGGGAAGAACTTGAAAAAACTCACATTTTATCAGCTAAAACGGAGCCATTTGACCACTAGGTTTTTGTGCTTCCGTGGTATTTCCATAAGATGCGCCGTGCATGCAGATAAGCGTCGCGTATGCGTTGCGTATTTTGTGCGTTAACAAATTGCGCGATACGCAACGCGATGCGTTGTTGCTCGCGTGTACCCTGCTGGTACAACAAAGATTTTCTTTCCTTTTCAATTTCAAACACGAGTGCAATAGTGAAATAAAATCCTTAAAATATTGCAGTTGGAGTTTACAAATCTGGATTTTCATTCCTTGTATTTATAAAAACATAACAAAGTACAAACATATCAAAAAAACTCAATTTTGCGAAAGAAACAATGTCTATAGTACACAGCTGCCTTAAGTAAGGACATATTAAGAACTCAGTTTGATTCTGTCTTGGGCGACTTGTTGGATCTGTGATGCACCAGTGGTAGCCAGGAAAGCGCGTACGTCACAGATGTGAGCGACTATTCCAGAAGTCAGGACTTGAGGTCCACAAGCAAGTGTGTGGCAGAGGTCACAGATGATTCAATTCGTCGTTTCATCATGGAATCAACATCACAATTTTGCTCGTTGGATTCAATGCCGACTTGGCTACTTAGATAGTTGATCTATCGTTATTATCTGGCACTTTTCCTTCATCATATAGGACCTTCATCATATAAAAAGCTTGGACTGGATGAGAATACACTGAATAATTACAGGCCTATTTCGAACTTACAATTTGTCCCAAAAGTATTGGCTTCTTCACAGCTCCAATATTTTATATCTGAGAATTGACTATAATGGTTAAAAAAAACCTACAATCTGCATATAGGAAACATTGCAGAAGTGCATCTGTCCTCGTCAGAGTCCAAAATGACATATAACGTTCTGATGCTGTACTGGTTCTGCTTGATTTCTCAGCCCGTCTTTGATACTGTTGACCACGTTTTACTTCAGCGACTGAAAGACGCGCTGAAGTGGTGCAACAGTTATCTGATAGAGCGTCGGCAACCCGTTACTATTGGCGAGAACATATTTAGGACGCATATTATGAACTTCTCCGTTCCTTTGGGATCTGTTTTCGGTCCATTCTTGTCACCATATACTCCGCTCCTTTTGAAGATGAATCATGATTATATGCCGACATTACTCAGTATCCGGTCTTGGACTCGAAGAATCGTGACAAGGCCCTTCAGCACCTTGAGCATTGCATTCGCGGTGCATTAAGCGTGGATTGTCGTAAATGATACTAAAACAGATGTCGTACACTTCTCTTCGTGTTTTAAGCATGAACCGAATCTGATATCTTCAGTCAGTGTTGGCATGTCAGAAGGTAGGTAGCATTTGCAAGTATATCGACCGGTTTACGGCAGAGAGGTTGGTCCACGTGCTGGTAACATCAAGGCTCGACTTAAAGGTTGCAGAACAGTGCCGCAAGACTTGCGGTAGGAGTCAACGGATATTCCCATTGTGCGCAATATGCGCAACACTGTTATTAGCCATATCTTTTTCTCATTTGAATTTATTTATAACAATTTTTATCTTTTGTATTTCTAAATTATAATATTCGTAGATTTTAAGCTTCAAGTTAATTATAGATTTGAAAACTTGACAATCACTTCGCATGAATAACAAGAGACAGACAAAACGACTTTTTTCCTAAAAGGTCACATCCAGCCTTTGTTTCAGACGCCTTTCATCATTTGTATTATGTTAGATATGGAAAGAAAACAATTCGTCCAGGATGCGAAAGTCATACACTTCATACGCAACCTTCTGCAAGTTACTTCATCAGCAAAAAATTGTCGATTGAAGTAAGATTCTGATTGAGAACGTGTTTACGTGTGCATGATGCAATTAGTAGCATCATCTGAGCTGCTCTTCAAATGCCAACAAAGTTTTAACTTTGTTGGCATTTGAAGAGCAGATCTTAAAAGATCTTTATTTGCGGTTACTAATTTGCAACAAACACGCGTTGACACATCTTTAGAAAAAAAAAAGGTTACTTTGAATTTGTAACTGTAGCGATATTTTCAAATAAAATATACACATCAATTAATTAGGCTATTAATATGCTTAGTGGCTGTCTAATATTTGTATCAGAAAAAACATTTTTCTACTCCAGATTATCTTGCATGACAAGCGTCGCTTGCGAATAATCGAGTCAAGATTTCCCTGGGACATTTAAGAATAACGTTTTTATAAAGCGGCAAAAAAAGTAAGAAGCAATACTTACAATTTAAAATGTACACACAAAAAATAAAGGCTAGAAAAGATGCCCCATAAAGTCTCAGTTTAAAATAATGTGGTGCATATTTGAATTTTGTTTTAAAAATTGTCTACAGCACCAAGGTTGATGAAAACACTTACCTATCAATAATACGTGTCAATGATGTTTAAATTCGAGACTAAGTACATCTTGTTTGCAAGTCAGATTATTTAATATCAATCTTGATTTGTACTCAGACCATCCATTATGTACTTCATAAGCTTGAGAAGGTTAGCAAAGCAGAAGAAGTGAAGTATCGTCCCACGGTTGATTTTATTGACGAAAACATTCATGCATTCTAAAGTTGATCATTTTATTTCAGAAGATGTGGTTCAGAGTATAAATCAGGTTTCCCGACTTATGAGATGCGCCAAAACTTTAAAGGTTTGCAAAATAGGAACAAGTGAAATTTAAATTGACGGAACACATAAATTATGTTGGATTATATCACCACGAAAGACACACCACTGGTGAATAATAAATTGAGACCACTTGTTGAAAATAAGGTCGGAAGGAATATATTCCCAAACGTACTATTTGATTACCCAGTTTGTTTCTATTGTACATGCAACAAAGTAGGTATTGAATAAAGTGAAATACTTCACACGACGTCAACAAACAGATACATCAACATAATGAACATAATAATTATAGTTTTCGATATTTCTGGAACACACAAATATTTCACAGTTATATAAATAAGTATACTGTAAAAAAACCTGTTTTCTATCCCTTCGAAACTTTACCAAATTAATAAGAAACTAAAACTTGTTGACAAAGAGAAAAAGATTATTACAAAATGTGATACATGATGAGTAGTAGTATAATGTATATGACATGCCATCCAAAAAACCGTGACCCCGCAGACAATGTAGTAATCACAGCTATACGTCGTCTAGACTAACTAAATCTTCTAGGCGTATTGCAGTGCTTATTTCCTAGGCGGAACAATATCTTCACACACAATAATACAATCACCCAAATCAATTTATTCCCCTTAGACTTTATTTGCGTAACACATTTGTTACTTCAACTCGCATTTCCTACCCAGAGGGGAGTTTACATTTACAAAAAAAAAAAGCCTGTCGTATCAGTTTTGTATCCTGCGAGTGTTCAAGTGCCTAGCTAAGGGTAAGTCTATTCTTAGGAATTCTCAGCGTAAATTGTATTCAGACTTCACTTTAGCCTACGGTAGATTTGATAATGATATGTGTCCTTTTGCTTGCCATTGCAGGTAACTGGCCAAAAAAGAAGCCGTTAGTATTATGCCCAGATTCTTTATTTTCTTCTTATGCTGATGGCAGTGTTATACGATTTTCGTGGTTGTGTATGCTGTTATTAAAATTGAATTAAAAGTAAACTGTTACTTTCTAATCCCGTTTACCACGTTAACAACAAATGATTGTTAAGGCAATATAACCAAATAAGTTCGGTTTTTCGATCGAGCATCAATGTTTGGTCGATCCATTCAATTATCCCTATCAGATATATTCCTGAGATTAGGTTGTATTCCCACCATGTAATTGCGCCGTCATGAAAGGCCAGCTTTAAGCATACCCCTAACAAATGGCTAACATTTAATTCGTGAGTGCTCATAAATTTCTTCAATTACTGAGAACAATCACGAATGGTATGCTCAGCTAATATGGTACCGATATTCATGTTCTGAATACTTAATGAAGAACATAGACATACGGAAAATACTGGATATCAATCATCAACTACGTGAGCATACTTAATTGATATTTTGTATCACTTGATAAATGTTCAACGTATTAAAAACAAACCAAGTACTTTCTTTTTAGATATGAAGGATTAGAAATCGATTAACCATTTAATCTAGGTGGCATTTATTTGTTTTAAGTTCTAGACTTCACAAGCGATTTTCTCGACAATCTCATGTAAAATGTGCTTACATAATTTTATTTGTTCCATCAAGCTCGACCTGGAGGGAGAGTGCCTAATGAATTTGCATCTTTAATTTGAAAGTTCAGAAACGAATTATCTAGAGACTTGTGGTTAACAGTACTAAAGATTTCGAGAGGGAGTTACGGTGCTCTGAATAAAGGTGGACTATTCACTACATTAGATTCTCGACATCATACTTCAATTAAATCCAGTCAAGTCAAGTTATGGAAAATCTGGGTTAACCCAACCCACCACTTATTTGGAACATAATCTATTTCCCGTGCACCCATTAAAAATATATATATAGAAATGATGTAAACAGGTTAATGATTGTGATTGGCTTGTGGTGATCTAATGTGCTATTTTTGGAAGTGCTGTAATTTACCATAAATAGTTAAGATTATTCTAGAATGTTGAGACTTATACTTTTACTTTTATCCACCACTGTTGCCTTTCATAGCGTCGTGAGAAAATGCAACGTTCTTTCCTGGGCGAGTCGTGTAGCCTCACTCATGGCAATCCGTGTCATTTTAGTGACCATAAAACTAGAAGTAAGAACGTGTTTCACAAAGGCCCATAGAACGGTTTGTGTGGTATACCACATATATAAGGCTATCACTTTTTCGTTCATAAGATCGAAGGGAATATATACATATATTTTAGGCCTAAAATTTCACTGGGATTATGAGAAAATATATGAGCTTTCTTCTCATGCCATAATCGCTATTTTGATAGTAAAAAAGTGGGGATGTGGCTGTTCATCAGGTCACCCATCATTAAGTACATATTTATTATTCACTAGATTTATAAAGTTTACTTCGAGGACTGTTACATGTCAAAAATGACAAAAATGTCAATTTTTAATAATTTGCCATAACATTTGTATTATGTCACAATTTAAAAAAAAAATCAAAATTATTTGATATCAGAAGGACATTCGTCATATTCAGAATGCGATTTTGGTGTGTCTGATATACTCTCAGGTCCCACAACAATACTGTGCAAAGGTGGGTCACCGACCCCTTAACCTCAATGTATTTTATTTAATCACCTTTAAAATTTCTTTTAGTTGAAACATTATTCATTCAATATCCGGAAATACCTCTGAGCCTCAACTAAACTTCTACTCTCAGTGACTACTGAGAATTCCAGCCGATAGATATTCACCATTCAGGTGATGTTAATTTACACTCTGTCATTGTAGCCGCATTAACATACACATGAGGGGAAAACCGCATAAAACCCGGCGGTGATTTTATAAGCGGCCATCACCCTCTGTCACCAACGGGAAGATTTTGTACAGACATTGTAGACAAAGCAGCTAGTCTATATTTACCAATGACCGTCACTGTCAATAATAAAATATACCATTGGCGCTTTTTGTGTTAAAGGTAGCACAGCTGTTTTTATCAAGGGATTGAAAGATGAGATATTATAGCCCAAACCAAAAATTGTACATTGAAATAATTACAGAACTAACACAAACTGTGTGGACCATGTGTAAATGTACAAATCTTGTGTGGGTATTTGAAGCAACAATCAAACATTACTGTTCTTAGAGGATTGATTAAAGTAATCTTCTATACTTCACCAATTACTTAAGGGTAGACGAGGTATTGTTGTTCGAGGCAACCTAAAAATCGATTTTCATTATCTAGATCAATATATTATTGAAAACTAACACCTTGATGTTTTGCAAAAGTTCATTCTACAAATCGTATACTTTGCAAACTTGCTTAATTTATTGTTGTTAATGAGTTATGTACGTTTTACAAAAGTGTTGTTGTTTCAGCCCTCTTTACAACGTAACTCAAGAACTGCAGCACCTATAAAAGTATATCTGTGATATTTTAATTCTTCTACACGCTCGCTATGAATTGAGCAATGCAGTTTTTGTCAAAGCTCACTACCATTCGTAAGATGCTGTGAACTACCAAATCACAACAGTTTAAAATAATTAATAACCTTAAAGGCCCATTCAGTGATTTGCTCACCCGGACGGTCGTAAAAATTATCAAAATTCAGATTTTGATACCTTTGTCACTGTCATCTGTTAACATAGCCTGCTAGTGGCTCGATCAGCTGAAAGACGTGTATTTAAGACAAAATAAGGTATTTTCATGAATCTGTAATTAGCTACATGTATTTGAATGGGGCTGCCAGTTTCAACTTCGTCAATACTGCTGTTTACTTTCTTTCTTTCTTTCTTTTTTCATTTCAAATATACCAAATGACAATTTGAATAACTTATCCTTCACTTTTAAGCATTTCTTTTACATTTGCGTTGGGATCACTGAATGGGACTTTAACAGACGCAGCAAAAGCGGTAAACGTACTTGATTGTGGGTCGATAAGTTTCTTAATAATAATTTACCATTTACGGTGCTAACGTGAACTGAAAATAAAGTGCTTACATTGTAGTGGTACCGTAAAAGTTTTGATGGTTTGAAAACTGTAGAAATTCAGTATATGGGCGAGTTAGCGCAGCGGTAGTTCCCTCCCTTTGCACCACTGAGGTCCCGGGTTCAAGCCCCGGCGCGGCCCAAGGACTCATGTGCACTTGGTTTATCCCGATTCCATGCTCGCTCTCGTAGGTTTTCTCCGGGATCTCCGGTTTCCTCCTGTATCGTAAAAATCGGTGATTAGTTGTTTGGTTATCAAAAACTTCCTTCACCCAATGGAATTTGGGGAGCTGCACAGATAATTGGTGGATGTTACAATCTAAATGCGGATAGGTGTGCGCCGTACGGCAGCAACTGGCCTAGTTGATGCAACGTGATTGTGATGATTCACCATTGCAGCGAAATTACAGCGCTTTGAGTCCTCTAAGATCTGGAGAAAGGCGCTTTATAAGTCCAAAATTTATTTATTATATATATATTATATTATGCCACAGGTAATCACATTTCCCGCTAATTGCGATGATGTACTCTGATGACCTGGCAGTAATTCTTTTTCAATTGGTAAAAGGAACGAAATAACCTAAACTTCCCACCCTATGAAGTCGAAGTCTTTTGTCGCGTTCCTTAGAAGTACATGTATATACCTTATCGTAGCATGCATGATATTTTTATATCACTGTGGTAAAATCGGCACTTGTTTGTTATTATTGGTTTCCACACCAGCGGTGTTATTTGTATGCTGCACAATTTTTGATATCACCACCATTACGAGGTTATCATGTGGTGTCCATATTTTGGACATTTTGTTCAAACGAGTCCTGCCAAATAGCTAGTTCATTACAGTTTCTTTTATTCCAGGTTAGCAGACAATTGTGACCAGAAAATGTTGGTGCATAATGGGCTCTATAAGCGGGTCAAATGTCTCATTTTGTTCTTGTATATGACATTCGTTTCTCTCAGGCATTTATCTTTAGGCCCATTCTAGACTAAACCCATGAACGACTTTGAGGTGTGTATTAACAGTATTATATATCATAATGCATGCTATTATAGTACATTCCTGAGAGCAAGTTGAAGATTGAAATAATTGTGTTATGTTTCTTGTTATGTTCATATTCATATTGAGACCGTAACCTTCGTTAGAGCCAATGGCAAAGGAGGTTATCAACATTAGACATTATAATTGTTTGTGACCAGAACACGTTGGCCTCACTTGTGCGGCATAATGGGCTTTATAAGCGATCGAGCCAAGTGTCTCATTATTTCTCAGCCATTGAGCTGTAAGACCATTCCTGGCTAACGCATGAATGAAGGTGTATATCAATTAGGCTATAATGTATGCTATCATAGTTCCCGGGAGTAAATTGCAGATCGAAATAATTGTGTCATGTTTGTTGTTATAACTCATAATCAGACCTTAACCTTCGCTGGAGCCAAGGGCAAAGGAGGTTTTCATCATGATACATTATAATTGTTGTCCTCTATGGCTCCTATAGCAGTGATCCGATACAGTTATTTAATATTAAAAATAGCATTCATGCTACAAGGATGACAGACAATCCTCGACTTCAAACTCCCAAATCGTAATAGCCCCCCTTACAACCTACGTAAACCGATTAAGCAATGTAACTTTGTCATTCAAAATTGTGGTACATGTATTTGCATCCGTAAACTGGAACATTTCATTGGCGGTAATTCAATCTAACAGGCTAATTGTGTTCATTGAATTAGACAGATCAGTTTTTGTAAGTTAGTACATCTGTTTTATCAAGGGAATGAAAGAAGAGATATAGCCCAAACAAAAATTGTACATTGAAATTACAGAACTAACACAAAATATGTCGATCAGTGTAGTAGTACAGTACAAGTCTGCAACTGACAGGCCTATTTATAGGCACATGCAGGGTATATTTGTGGTACTTGGGTTGCTTCTCCTTAAGCACATGAGTGTCAAGGCTAGCAGCCCTAGCTCTACAAGTATAAAACTCTTAGGTCCTGTATGTCCTATAGAGCCCGACCCTGAAGATGTGAGGTCAAGGGCCCCAGGGAAGAGAGAAGGAAAGAAGAAAAGAAGGAATATATTGACCAAGTGTAATATCAAAAGTAGTGGCGGCAGTTTCCTTTGAAAAGTTATAAAATGAATGCTTTATCCATGCTACAAGGTGGTACTCGGCTTCAAACTCCCAAATCTTTAATCTTAATATTCAACCTCACAATCTACGTAACCCGATTAAACAAAAAAAATGTAACTATGTCATTCAAAATCAATCGTGGTATTTGCATCCATAAACTGGAACATTTCATTGACCGTAATTCAATCTAACATGCTAAATGGGTTCATTGAATTAGCAATTTGTCGGAATAGTTGAATACATAACTAGCAATGCAAAACGTGTATTCTTGAAACGTACTACATTTCAACACACTGTTAGCTTTTAAAGCTTAGACACTTGGGACGGTACAAAAATATCGGAAAAGGGAAACAAGCAGGAAAGAAAAACAAATAGAGAAAGAAAAGAAAGCCTAGAAGAGAACTAAATAGACAAGACAAAGGACAGACAACAAAGAAAAAGAATGGGAAAAAAGAGAAAAGAAAATGAAAAGAACAGAATTGCGAATGCTTTTTACCGGGCTTCTTACACGAAATTGTTTTAATGATAGATATTAGCTATAAAAATTGAGTGTATTTCCATATCACAGCTCCTAATAGTAGCATCAATTTGTTTAGTGTTTATTACATGGAACTTGATCACTGATCATAGGACCACATATTAAACACCCTACACCAATTATTACTTTAAATGTTCCTCTATAAATCAGTTATGCCTTTTTTATTTACAGCGACATTAGAAAAATATCTTTACAAATTAAGTAACAGAGATACCCTATCTATGTTTCTTTTCAAGCGGCATTTCAGAATCAAATAAGTTCTCATATTTTTCGATTATAAACTTGTTTGCGTTTCGTGATGTAACCTATGCCGAGATAACCGAAATATTTTACCCAGTTACTCAAGTTTAATTGTGCAACCAATAATGCTGGCGACACGGTTGCAGTAGACTTTTTTCTTTTTTTTTAACTTTGTTTGTTTGTACAATTGCCAAGTAAGGAACTTGAGTGAACCTCCATTTGTATGCTATACCATGCAGTACGTTTACTATATTGTAAAAATGTTGTTTTCAAAATGGGTGAGAATGTATTTTAATAACCACGGCCGATATTGTGCCAAGGGGGATTGTTCTTATATTACGCTACCCAGCGACATGTAATTCAAAATCAACTATGACATTACGGAAAAAGATGGGCCTGTTCTTTAACATCTCCACCAGTTGCCACATGTCAATTCCCTAGGGATGTCATGAAGTAACTTCTCCTTGTGGGGATCATTAATCAAACTCAAGAATTCAAAACCGGAATAGTATTATTTACTTGATAAATGTTGCATACTAAGGGACGCACCATTTGACTTCAGGGGGGATCGAAGTTGGGGTCATTTTCATGCATAATTCTGCATAATGTTGGTGAAGAAATATTTTTTAGTGATATTGGGGAAGGGTTTTTTGCTCATGTAGTGGGGGAAGTTTTCTTTAAAAAAAAATCCAGCCCCCATCCTGGAAGTCAAATGTTACGTCTCTAAACTGTGCTGGGGTGCATTCGTGAGATCAAGAAACTTTGGTGAGATTACAGTATAGGTTTGGAACAAGAATCCAACATTTTGAGCGGATCCGATTTTTTTTTCAAAGTTCTCAATCCTCCTGGTGTAAAAATTGTATGGTTCTGTAAAACATTGGTATCTGCTGCTGTGGAATATCATTACTGTGGTTTAGCAGACCTTCAAAATGCTATATACCCGTTTTATCTTAGCTCTATGTCTCTAAGAGGTTTAAAAATACAAAGAAGAAGGATCTAAGAAGAAGTCGACAAAAAAAAAAAAAGAATAAAAGAGGCGCCCCAATTAAATTGTTTCGTGTTTGGTTCCTTCTTTGTCCCTCGGAGTATTAAATTACTTTTGATAGCAATAATTCAAGAAATAATTTCAAGGCCATGGTTAACTTCTTGTAATCATAACACATAATTCTAATACTGATAAGTACGGTTTACATGTTTACATGTGACTCCTTGTGAGTAAGGGGTTCGTGACTAAATGGCATATAAGAGGATTTATGTTTGATATGCATCAAATAAAGGTTATCGTAGATAAGGAAATGAGGCTAAGCCACTCGTGACCTTGTCACGCTTTGGTCTTTGAAGATTTATAATTTTTATAATAATGAGGTGATATTATATTACTGAACCTAAATACTAATAAGTGTTCGTTATAACTGAAATGCACTTATATTATGTAAGTTTTAAAGGTGTGAGGATCTTATTTAAAAATTGCTCTTAAAAGTGGTACGTACTCAGAAAGTTTGAATGGCCCGTGGGGCTAAATTGCTAATTACATGGAATCAGGCTGGTAATAATGTTAATTTAAAATAGCGTGAATCATGTAAGACATGGTACGCCGTTTATCTTCTCAACATAAATATCTTATATCATTCCATTTTTGTAGAAGTAGGTCATTATTCCAACACCTATTATTAGTAAAAGTCTGTTCATTCAATAATCCAATCAACTATATCACCGATATTAGATTGTGTTCCCGCCGTGTAATTAATTGCTTCGACATTGCTTAAAGCATACCTGTAATAAAACAAGTGCTGAAAACAGTTACGAGTGGTAATGTTCTGGTATATGGTACATAAGTATTCATTTTCTGAATGCTTACTGAAACACAATGCGTGATATTACGGAAAATGTTTTATCTCAATCATCAAGTACGTGAGCATGCGTAATTTGATATCTGGATCGCTTGCAGATAATGTTTAAAATTACCCAAGCAATTTCTTGTTAGATATGAACTGGTTACAGATTGATTAACCAATCAGGGGTTACAATTAATCCCTGTTCTTTATTTTCTAGACTTACCAGCGGTTTTCTCTGCAATCTCATGTAAAAAGTGCTCACACGCAATTTGTTTCTTACTTGACACTCGACGGGAGACGAGTTTTAAATAGTTTGCATGTAGATTTTGTCATAGACTCAATCGCGTGTGCGAAAAATTCGAAACGTAGACGTAAAGCAATGAACGTACCGCGTTTTCAAAGTCTACCGTATTTCTCTTCAAAACAAGACTAACCTGTTTCGGAGAAGTCTTTCAAGGAAAACAATGTTGATTTTTTTGCCCAACCAGGTAAGACCTTCTTACTCAAATGCACAAGCCGATCATCATAATGTTCATATGACGTTTTGCAATGGACTAGACACGTTGCCAACATTCAAAGAGTAAACACGGATGCTGTTAACATGAATCTACATGTGTTCAAGTGTCATAAGGGCACTTTCATATTTTGCACAATAATATGCATTTATATTCTTTATCGCTTGTATTTTTATTCTTGTAAACTAAATAATCTGCTCTTCAGTAATACAGATTTCCTGTAAAACTCCACCAGGTTCTACTTATTTTATGTAACTGGCGCACTTTAAATCGGTTACCGTCAAGGAAATACAGGAGCTTTAACATCACTTTAAATAGAGCTAAAATTGATCACTTATCTTTGCATCGTAGTATTTTCTCAAGCAGTGAATTTCCAATGACGGTTTTCAATGCGTTCATGATTAAACATGGAGTGTTCAATGTATTAAATTGCTTCTTAACTAGATTCGTTTCACGATTTGGATGTTGCAGTGTAACATTGACTCTCTTTTCTTGTCGGCACCAATACATGAGCTTGTGTTTATTTTGTCTTGTTTGAGGAACATTGCAAGCAAGGAACAGGCAATATTTGCCATCGACTTAATTGTGTTTATTCATGGATTGTTCGGAAGAGATGCGTTTTATTTGGCACGAATGTTTCAACCAAGCCTGGTTATTTTTGGTATCATTAAACTCATCAAGGCAGAATGGAGAAACGTTGGCAAATAAAGATTGGCAAACATTTCCCCGCCACTAATGTCCTTTTTAAATATTTTGTCTGATTTTTACTTTATGTGTTGATAAACATTGGAAGAAATGCAGTTTTGATAGAACTGTATTTAAAATAAATAACAGTAGTCTTCTCATTTTAAAGCCATTTGTATTATCAGCGCTCGAAATAAGGCGCGTCCTTGCGTCAAATACCCATGAAAGTAGGCGCGGACCCGCAAATTTCCTATGGTACGGGTCCGCGTGGCCCGCAAAAATTGAACCAAACAAAATGTTGTTGTTCCACTGGTTCACATAATACATCCAGCTCCCTGAGTACACTTTCATTTAAGTTTCCCATCAAGTTTTCAACCCAGATTTTCAGTTTTCTATAATCTACATGCTGTGAACGCCGTAGCTAATTCTCTCTCTTTAAAATTCAAAGGCAAAGGTCCGGGGTAGGATCCTTGAAAATTGGCGAGGACCCTCCCCCTCCTAAATTGAATGGTTTTGCCACCACAGTTTTGCTGGCCTGGACCTCCCCATGCAAAAACTATGCACAAACATTTATTTTTTATACTAGACGTAAAAACGTGTTTCACAATGGCCCATAGAACGGTATGTGTGGTATACTACAATTATGGATAAGGCTATCACTTTTTCGTTCCTAAGATCTAACGGGAATATATTTTAGGCCTAAAATTTCACTGGAATTATGAAAAAATATGAGCTTTCTTCACATGCCAAAATCTCTATTTTAATAGTAAAAAGTGGGGATGGGGCGGTTGAACAGGTCACCAATCATTAAGTACATATCATTAGATTTATAAAAAGTTTACTTCGAGGAATGTTACATATCAAAAATGACAAAAATTTAAATTTTTAATAATTTGCCATAAAATTTGTATTATATCGCGATTTCTTTTATATCAAAATTTTTAGATATCAAACGGACAGTCCTCATATTCAGAATGTAATTTGATGTGTCTGATATAATACTCTCAGGTCCCACAAAAATACTGTGCAAAAACTTCAATGTATTCAATCATTATCAGTCCAAGAGAACGCCAAATATGGATCAGGAGTATTACATAATAATACCCCGCTATGACAATAGCTGCACTAGGTTAATCGTATAATCTCCTTATGTGGTTAGCATGGCTGGGCCAGGAAATCCACAAGGTCAGCCAATGTATGTACATGTATTCGGTACATGTGCCATATCTTTTACAATTTATTTCAAAACGCAACATTTGATATTCTAAAGCTTGGTCCAAATCCAAGAGAAGAACCAACTCTAGTAATTTATGTGGTTTCAAATTATATCAGACGTTGCCTTTTTGATAGAAATGGTGTTTGTTGATGTGCACAGTTTCCCATTAGATCATAACATGCTGTTGTACATCCAAGGTCAAAGGTCTTTTAATCCATATTTGGCGTTGTTCTGGGACTGATTATTGTATTATATCGCGATTTCTTTTATATCAAAATTTTTAGATATCAAACGGACAGTCCTCATATTCAGAATGTAATTTGATGTGTCTGATATAATACTCTCAGGTCCCACAAAAATACTGTGCAAAAACTTCAATGTATTCAATCACCTTTAAAATTTCTTTTAGTTGAAATATTAATCATTCTATATCCGGAAATACCTCTGAGCCTCAACTAAACTTCTACTCTCAGTGACTACTGAGAATTCCAGCCGATAGATATTCACCATTCAGGTGATGTTCATTTACACTCTGTCATTGTAGCCGTATTAACATACACATGAGGGGGAAACCGCATAAAACCCGGCGGTGATTTTATAAGCGGCCATCACCCTCTGTCACCAACGGGAATATTTTGTACAGACATTGTAGACAAAGCAGCTAGTCTATATTTACCAATGACCGTCACTGTCAATAATAAAATATACCATTGGCGTTTCTGTATTAAAGGTAGTACACCTGTTTTTATCAAGGGATTGAAAGATGAGATATTATAGCCAAAAACAAAAATTGTACATTGGAATTACAGAACTAACACAAAATGTGTGGACCATGTGTAGAAGTACAAATCTTGTCTTGGTTACATCGCTTCTTTCATATTTGAAACAACAATCGAACATTGCTGTTCTTAGGGGATTGATTAATCTTCTAAGTAATCTTCTATACTAATCAGTAATTATTACTTAAATGCCCATTCAGTAATTTACTCATCCGGACGGTCGTAAAAATGATCAAAATTCTGATTTTGGTACCTTTGTTACTGTCAAAGATCTGTTATTATAGCCTGCTAGTGGTTCAGTCGAAAGCCGTATATAAATTTGAATGACTTATCCTTCCTTTTTAATTTTTTTTTTACATTTGTGCTGATGGGATCACTGAATGGGACTTTAACAGACACAGCAAAAGCGGTAAACGTACTTGATTTTGGGTCCATAAGTTTCTTAATAATAATGTCTTTCTATTTACGGTGCTAACGTGAACTATCAATTCGCTCAAAAGGCTGAAAATAAAGTACTTACAATTTAGTGGTACCATAAAAGTTTTGATGGTTTGAAACTGTTGGATGGAAGAGATTCAGTATTAAGGATTTTCTCAAACATGTCCAATTTTTCCAAATAAGCATACCGCTTGCTTTATTATTATGTTCTTCCAACAAATTTATCCTCTCATGTACATGTCTTTTGTACGTTTAATATCTTGTATATACATTGTCGCATTTCTTATAAATACATGTACAGGGTGTAACAATAAAATTTGTACAATTTTGACAGTAGAATGGCACAAGTATGCCGCTTATGTTTCGGTTTGATATTTATATGTATATCAAGATAATATCTTTAGCCATCAGATAAGCTTTATTTCAATACAATCGATGGTAGATAAATGGAGATATGGTCAATTATGTAACCTAGTCTTAAAACCGCTTGGGCGACTTTTGTCTAAGTGTTACAAAAGTGACTGAATAGAGTTGAACCACGGACCAGTTGGACGGTGCTCTAATGCTCTATTCGAAGTGGTAAAAATGATTACATAATAGAATATCTCCTTGAATTTTTGAAAGTCACAACTAAGCACTGACATAACAACCTCATTTACTTGAAATCGTGGCTGTAGCTCAACAACTTCAACCCCAATTCACGTTGGAAGAGCGTAGTTTTATGGTTGTGATATTCGCTAGCACATGGAGTCAAGCAGAAACCATACGATTGTTTATTTTATAGCTCATTTTCCAAACTCACGTCTTCCATCAAGGCAGAAGTATGTAAAATGTGTTAACAGAAATGCTGGCATTAGTGGTCGACCCAGAACAGCTAGAAACCCAGCTGAACTTAATTTCAAATTGTTTTGTACTTATGGATGCAAAACCTGTTCTCAGATATTTTACCAATATCTCAGGGATATGAGAAATCACTTTATTATTTGAAAGAAATTTCATGACTTAATTTACAGATTTTAAAGAAATATCATATTATTATTAAGTTCATGTTAATTATACGAAGAAACACCACTTATAATTCTTTTGTGTCAGTTCTCTGATGTTTAATGCACGAAGCATATCTACGCGGTTCAAACTTGATTATGCGCAAACATGGCAAAAGTGGCCCGACACGTTTTCTGGAACCCAAGCTAGTAAAGAAACCAACTAAACGTCTTCTTTTAGCCAAGATATTACTGATTGTAGTGCATATAACATTGGTGCCATAACTCTTTTAGTTTTTGCATGAGAAGTCTTAATGCAATTGTATAAATTTTATTATTACACCATGTATACACATGAAAAACCTTATCGTAGCATTCATCACTGTGGTAAAATCAGCACTTGTTTGTCCAGCATGTTATAACTGGTTTATTTGTATGCTGCACAATTTTTTATACCACCACCATTACGAGGTTATCATGTGGTGTCCATATTTCGGACATTTTGTCCTACCAAATACGCTCGTTCATTACAGTTTCTTTTTATTCCAGGTTAGATTGATCAGAAAATGTTGGTCTCACTTGTAATGAATAATGGGCTTTATCATGCTTTATAGGCGGGTCAAATGTCTCATTATGTGCTTGTATGTGACATTCGTTTCTCTCAGCCATTAATATTTAGGCCCATTGTAGACTAAACCCTTGAATGACTTTGAGGTGTGTATTATATATCTTCAGCCTGCTACGCTAATTGCCTAAGTCATATTTTTTGTAATTTTTAAAACAAAGTACAAAATATCGTTCAAGCATCATGCATTTAAACATATATTTATTCACCAATCGTTGCACAAGATCAAATGATAATGACATAAATGAAAGGGAAAAATCCGAAATAATTAGGGTGATGATTACATAACTGATGCATGCTTGAAGCACAGTTTGTTCTTCGTTTATCAAAATTACAAGAAATGACTAAGGCAATTTAAAGCGTGGCAGGCTGACGATATTATAATGCGTGCCATTATAGCAAGTTCCTGGGAGCAAGTTGAAGATTGAAATAATTATGTCATGTTTGTTGTTATGTTCATATTCATATTGAGACCTTATCCTTAGAGCCATGGGCCAATGAGGTTATCATCATTAAACATTATAATTGTTTGTGACCAGAATATGTTGGCCTCACTTGTGCTGCATAATGGGCTTCATAATTTTTATAAGCGAGCCAAGTGTCTCATTATTTCTCAGCCATTGAACTGTAAGCCCATTCCTGGCTAACGCATGAATGAAGGTGTATATTAATTAGGCTATAATGTATGCTATCATAGCAAGTTCCCGGGAGCAAGTTGAAGATAGAAATAATTGTGTCATATTTGTTGTTTTAACTTTTCATAATCAGACCTTAACCTTCACTAGAGCCAAGGGCAAAGGAGGTTATCATCATGATACATTATAATTGTTGTCCTCTATAATGGCTCCTAGCAGTGATCCGATAAAGCATTAATCATCTGAATAAACATCGAGTAATCATCAATAATTTAGCTCCATAAACGTGGAGGGGTTTCCCCTTAGATGAGAGTACAAAATGTGTTTTCTAAGTAATTTACTGTTACTAGCTAAGCAAGAATAATTTTAAAAAATAGTTTCATTGGCAATCCTAGAGAAATTTGACTTACCCGATACAGTTATTTAATATTAAAAGTAGTATTCATGCTACAAGGATGACAGGCGATTCTCCCAAATCGTAATAGTCCCCTTACAATCTACGTAAGCCGAATAAGCAACAAATGTAACTTTGTCATTCAAAATCAATTGAGGTATTTGCATCCGTAAACTGGAACATTTCCTTGGCAGTAATTCAATCTAACAGGCTAATTGTGTTCCTTGAATTAGACAAATCAGGTTTTGTAAGGTAGCACATCTGTTTTATCAAGGGAATGAAAGAAGAGATATAGCCCAAACAAAAATTGTACATTGAAATTACAGAACTAACACAAAATATGTCGATCAGTGTAGTAGTACAGTACAAGTCTGCAACTGACAGGCCATAATATTATAGCCACATGCAGGGTATAATTATTTGTGATACTTGGATTGCTTCTCCGTAAGCACATGAGTGTCAAGGCTAGCAATCCTAGCTCTACAAGTATAGAACTCTCAGGTCCTGTATGTCGTATAGGGCCCTACCCCGAAGAAAGGAAGCAATATATTGACCAAGTGTAATATCAAAAGTTGTGGCGGCAGTTTTCTTTGAAAAGTTATCTAATGAATGCTTTATCCATGCTGATCCTCCCAAATCATTATTCTTAATATTCAAGCTCACAATCTACGTAACCCGATTAAACAAAAAAATGTAACTATGTCATTCAAAATCAATCGTGGTATTTGCATCCATAAACTGGAACATTTCATTGACCGTAATTCAATCTAACATGCTAAATGGGTTCATTGAATTAGCAATTTGTCGGAATAGTTGAATACATAACTAGCAATGCAAAACGTGTATTCTTGAAAAGTACTACATTTCAACACACTGTTAGCTTTTAAAGCGTAGACACTTGGGACGGTACAAAAATAGAGAACATCGCAAAAGGGAAACAAGCAGGAAAGAAAAACAAATAGAAAAAGAAAAGAAAGCCTAGAAGAGAACTAAATAGACAAGACAAAGGACAGACAACAAAGAAAAAGAATGGGAAAAAAAGAGAAAAGAAAAGGAAAATAAAATAATTGCGAATGCTTTTTACCGGGCTTCTTACACGAAATTGTTTTAATGATAGATATTAGCTATAAAAACATTGATTGTATTTCCATATCACAGCTCCTAAAAGTAGCATCAATTTGTTTAGTGTTTATTACATGGAACTTGATCACTGATCATAGGACCACATATTAAACACCCTACACCAATTATTACTTTAAATGTGCCTCTATAAATCAGTTATGCCTTTTTTTATTTACAGCAAGAGTAGAAAAATATCTTTACAAATTAAGTAACAGAGATACCTTATCTATGTTTGTTTTCAAGCGGCATTTCAAAATCAAATAAGTTCTCATGTTTTTCGATTATAAACATGTTTGCGTTTCGTGATGTAACCTATGCCGAGATAACCTAAATATTTTACCCAGTTACTCAAGTTTAATTTTGCAACCAATAATGCTGGCGACACGGTCGCAGTAGACTTTTTTTGTGTTAACTTTGTTTGTTTACAATTGTCGAGTAAGGAACTTGAGTGAAACTCTATTTGTATGCTATACCACGTAGTACGTTTACTTTATTGTAAAAATGTTGTTTTAAAAATGGGGGAGAATGTATTTTAATAACCACGGCCGATATTGTGCCAAAGGGGGTTGTTCTTATATTACGCTACCCCTCGACATGTAATTCAAAATCAACTGTGACATTACGGAAAAAGATGGGCCTGTTCTTTAACATATCCACCAGTTGCCACATGTCAATTCCCTAAGGATGTCATGAAGTAACTTCTCCTTGTGGGGATCATTAATCAAACTCAAGAATTCAAAACCGGAATAGTATTATTTACTTGATAAATGTTGCATACTAAGGGACGCACCATTTGACTTCAGGGGGGATCGAAGTTGGGGTCATTTTCATGCATAATTTATACACAATTAGGTGGGGAATTTTTTAGTGTTGGTGAAGAAATATTTTTAGTAATATTGGGGAAGGGTCTTTTGCTCATGTAGTGGGGGAAGTTTTCTTTAAAAAAAATCCAGCCCCCATCCTGGAAGTCAAATGTTACGTCTCTAAACTGTGCTGGGGTGCATTCGTGAGATCAAGAAAGCTTTGGTGAGATTACAGTATAGGTTTGGAACAAGAATCCAACATTTTGAGCGGATCCGATTTTTTTTTCAAAGTTCTCAATCCTCCTGGTGTAAAAATTGTATGGTTCTGTAAAACATTGGTATCTGCTGCTGTGGAATATCATTACTGTGGTTTAGCAGACCTTCAAAATGCTATATACCCGTTTTATCTTAGCTCTATGTCTCTAAGAGGTTTAAAAATACAAAGAAGAAGTTTCAAAGAAGAAGTCGACAAAGAAAAAAAAAACAAGAATAAAAGAGGCAGATAATATTTAGAATTAACCAAGCGATTCTTGTTAGATATGAACTGGTTACAGATCAATTAACCAATCACGGGTTACAATTAATCCATGTTCTTTATTTTCTAGACTTACAAGCGGTTTTCTCTGCAATCTCATGTAAAAAGTGCTCACACGCAATTTGTTTCTTACTTGAAACTCGACGGGAGACGAGTATTAAATAGTTTGCATGTAGATTTTGTCAATCGCGTGTGCGAAAAATTCGAAACGTAGACGTAAAGCAATGAACGTACCGCGTTTGCAAAGTCTATTTCTCTTCAAAATAAGACTCACCTGTTTCGGAGAAATCTTTCAAGGAAAAAATGTTGTTGTGTTTGCCCAACCAGGTAAGGCTTTCTTACTCAAATGCTATGCATTTAGGTAACTGGTATGAAAAGCCGATCATAATAATGTTCATATGACGTTTTGCAATGGACTTAACACGTTGCCAACATTCAATAGACCTGACCCATTGTCAACATTCAAAGATTACGGATGCTCTTAACATGAATCTACATGTGTTCAAGTGTCATAAGGGCACTTTCATTTTTTGCACAACAATATGCATTTATATTCTTTATCGCTTGTATTTTTATTCTTGTAAACTAAATAAGCTGCTCTTCAGTAATACAGATTTCCTGTAAAACTCCACCAGGTTCTACTTATTGTATGTAACTGGCGCACTTTAATAATAAATCGGCTACCGTCAAGGAAGTACAGGAGCTTTAACATTACTTGAACTAGAGCTAAAATTGATCACTTATCTTTACATCGTAGTATTTTCTCAAGCAGTGAATTTCCAATTACGGTTTTCAATGCGTTCATGATTAAACATGGAGTGTTCAATGTATCTAAATTGCTTCTTAACTAGATTCGTTTCACGATCTGGATGTTGCAGTGTAACATTGACTCTCTTTTCTTGTCGGCACCAATACATGAGCTTGTGTTTATTTTGTCTTGTTTGAGGAACATTGCAAGCAAGGAACAGGCAATATTTGCCATCGACTTAATTGTGTTTATTCATGGATTGTTCGGAAGAGATGCGTTTTATTTGGCACGAATGTTTCAACCAAGCATGGTTATTTTTGGTATCATTAAACTCATCAAGGCAGAATGGAGAAACGTTGGCAAATAAAGATTGGCAAACATTTCCCCGCCATTAATGTCCTTTTGAAATATTTTGTCTGATTTTTACTTTATGTGTTGATAAACATTGGAAGAAATGCAGTTTTGATAGAACTGTATTTAAAATAAATAACCGTGGTCTTCTCATTTTAAAGCCATTTGTATTATCAGCGCTCGAAATAAGGCGCGTCCTTGCGTCAAATACCCATGAAAGTATAGGCGCGGACCCGCAAATTTCCTATGGTACGGGTCCGCGTGGCCCGTAAAAATTGAACCAAACAAAATTTTGTTGTTCCACTGGTTCACATAATACGTCCAGCTCCCTGAGTACACTTTCATTTAAGTTTCCCATCAAGTTTTCAACCCGGATTTTCAGTTTTCTATAATCTACATGCTGTGAACGCCGTAGCTAATTCTCTCTCTTTAAAATTCAAAGGCAAAGGTCCGGGGTCGGATCCTTGAAAATTGGCGAGGACCCTCCCCCTCCTAAATTGAATGGTTTTGCCACCACAGTTTTGCTGGCCTGGACCTCCCCATGAATTGCCCATAGAACGGTATGTGTGGTATACTACAATTATGGATAAGGCTATCACTTTTTCGTTCCTAAGATCTAACGGGAATATATTTTAGGCCTAAAATTTCACTGGAATTATGAAAAAATATGAGCTTTCTTCTCATGCCAAAATCTCTATTTTAATAGTAAAAAGTGGGGATGGGGCGGTTGAACAGGTCACCAATCATTAAGTACATATCATTAGATTTATAAAAAGTTTACTTCGAGGAATGTTACATATCAAAAATGAAAAAAATTTAATTTTTTAATAATTTGCCATAAAATTTGTATTATATCGCGATTTCTTTGATATCAAAATTTTGAGATATCAAACGGACAGTCCTCATATTCAGAATGTAATTTGATGTGTCTGATATAATACTCTCAGGTCCCACAAAAATACTGTGCAAAAACTTCAATGTATTCAATCACCTTTAAAATTTCTTTTAGTTGAAATATTAATCATTCTATATCCGGAAATACCTCTACTTCTACTCTCAGTGACTACTGAGAATTCCAGCCGATAGATATTCACCATTCAGGTGATGTTCATTTACACTCTGTCATTGTAGCCGCATTAACATACACATGAGGGGGAAACCGCATAAAACCCGGCGGTGATTTTATAAGCGGCCATCACCCTCTGTCACCAACGGGAATATTTTGTACAGACATTGTAGACAAAGCAGCTAGTCTATATTTACCAATGACCGTCACTGTCAATAATAAAATATACCATTGGCGTTTCTGTATTAAAGGTAGTACACCTGTTTTTATCAAGGGATTGAAAGATGAGATATTATAGCCCAAAACAAAAATTGTACATTGGAATTACAGAACTAACACAAAATGTGTGGGCCATTGAAGAGCTTTGTTGCAAAACCCTTACATCCACTTTTGACTTTTTGAGAAAAACAGCTTTTTTCAATTGTGCAAGTATTACTGGTTCGATTTGATTCAATTTGGGTTTGGATAAAGTGTTGATGAATAGAAACTAAAAGAATAGGTTTGGTACAATTTTGAAGCCTTCCTATTTATTTTATTATATCTTTTATATCGCGTCTTTTGTGGATGTAAGGGCTTTTGCAACAAACCTAATTTACCCCTTTTCTAGAAATCACCTTTGCAATCATATTTGAGCCCATTTGTTTTTCCGAAGCTACACCTTTTGTTAATTAAAATATTTTTTTTCAAAAATAGTGACCCAAAAACAGTTCCCTTTGGTTTAAGTAGGTAAAGAACATTCCATGCTACTAGTATACATCAAAAAATTAAAACAAAACAATTCTATATTCATTTTATGTTCAGATTTCCGGAAATTCCCAAAGATTTCCCAAACGGGAAATATACCATATCTCCGGAAGGGAAAGTGGTATGAAGGTCAAACAACCACCAAAATGTGTATTTTTACCCACACTATAATGTCATGTCAATAACTCAATTTCACCTAAAAGTGGATGTAAGGGGTTTTGAAACAAAGCTCTTCATGTGTAGAAGTACAAATCTTGTCTTGGTTACATCGCTTCTTTCATATTTGAAGCAACAATCGAACATTGCTGTTCTTAGGGGATTGATTAATCTTCTAAGTAATCTTCTATACTAATCAGTAATTATTACTTAAATGCCCATTCACTAATTTACTCATCCGAACGGTCGTAAAAATGATCAAAATTATGATTTTGGTACCTTTGTCACTGTCAAAGATCTGTTATTATAGCCTGCTAGTGGTTCAGTCGAAAGCCGTGTATACATTTGCATGCCTTATCCTTCCTTTTTAATTTTTACATTTGTGCTGATGGGATCACTGAATGGGACTTTAACAGACACAGCAAAAGCGGTAAACGTACTTGATTTTGGGTCCATAAGTTTCTTAATAATAATGTCTTTCTATTTACGGTGCTAACGTGAACTATCAATTCGCTCAAAAGGCTGAAAATAAAGTACTTACAATTTAGTGGTACCATAAGAGTTTTGATGGTTTGAAACTGTTGGATGGAAGAGATTCAGTATTAAGGATTTTCTCAAACATGTGCAATTTTTCCAAATAAGCATACCGCTTGCTTTATTATTATGTTCTTCCAACAAATTTATCCTCTCATGTACATGTCTTTTGTACGTTTAATATCTTGTATATACATTGTCGCATTTCTTATAAGTACATGTACAGGGTGTAACAATAAAATTTGTACAATTTTGACAGTAGAATGGCACAAGTATGCCGCTTATGTTTCGGTTTGATATTTATATGTATATCAAGATAATTTCTTTATCCATCAGATAAGCTTTATTTCAATACAATCGATGGTAGATAAGTGGAGATATGGTCAATTATATAACCTAGTCTTAAAACCGCTTGGGCGACTTTTGTCTAAGTGTTACAAAAGTGACTGAATAGAGTTGAACCACGGACCAGTTGGACGGTGCTCTAATGCTCTATTCGAAGTGGTAAAATTGATTACATAATAGAATGTCTCCTTGAATTTTTGAAAGTCACAACTAAGCATTGACATAACAACCTCATTTACTAGAAATCGTGGCTGTAGCTCAACAACTTCAACTTCAACAACAACTTCAGAAATCAATTTAAGAAATATTTATTGAATCAAACTTGGTTGTAATTTCATGTACATGCTTCTTTAGAGCGATTAATGTCTTAATTTATCTACAAATTTTGTATGCTAATTCTATATTTATACATTAATGCTTATGTCATTTCAATGATGTTATATTCATTGTGGTGACATAAACATTATTTAAACCATGTTTGTTTTATATTATGTCTTAGGGAATGATCACTTCTGGCCTTCGTGGCCTTTTGATCATCTCCTCCATGTAATTTTATTTGTCCTTTTTTGTCTTTTCGTGTTTTTTATATATTCTTGCTTGTTGTTTAATGTTGTTGTTAATGTAGATGATGTGGAAAATAAAAATAAAGACTTACTTCAACCCCAATTCACGTTGGAAGAGCGTAGTTTTATGGTCGTGATATTCGCTAGCACATGGAGTCAAGCAGAAACCATACGATTGTTTATTTTATAGCTCATTTTCCAAACTCAGGTCTTCCATCAAGGCAGAAGTATGTAAAATTTGTTAACAGAAATGCTGGCATTAGTGGTCGCCCCAGAACAGCTAAAAACCCAGCTGAACTTAATTTCAAATTGTTTTGTACTTATGGATGCAAAACCTGTTCTCAGTTTTACCAATATCTCAGGGATATGAGAAATTACTTTTAGCCAAGATATTACTGATTGTATTGCATATAACATTTGTGCCATAACTCTTTTAGTTTTTGCATGAGAAGTCTTAATGCAATTGTATAAATTTTATTGTTACACCCTGTATACACATGAAAAACCTTATCGTAGCATTCATCACTGTGGTAAAATCAGCACTTGTTTGTCGCATGTTATAACTGGTTTATTTGTATGCTGCACATTTTTTTATACCACCACCATTACGAGGTTATCATGTGGTGTCCATATTTCGGACATTTTGTCCTACCAAATACGCTCGTTCATTACAGTTTCTTTTTATTCCAGGTTAGATTGATCAGAAAATGTTGGTCTCACTTGTAATGAATAATGTGCTTTATCATGCTTTATAGGCGGGTCAAATGTCTCATTTTGTGCTTGTATGTGACATTCGTTTCTCTCAGCCATTAATATTTAGGCCCATTGTAGACTAAACCCTTGAATAACTTTGAGGTGTGTATTATATATCTTCAGCCTGCTACGCTAATTGCCAAAGTCATATTTTTTGTAATTTTTAAAACAAAGTACAAAATATCATTCAAGCATCATGCATTTAAACATATATTTATTCACCAATCGTTGCACAAGATCAAATGATAATGACATAAATAAAAGGGAAAAATCCGAAATAATTAGGGTGATGATTACGTAACTGATGCATGCTTGAAGCACAGTTTGTTCTTCGTTTATCAAAATTACAAAAAATGACTAAGGCAATTTAAAGCGTGGCAGGCTGACGATATTATAATGCGTGCCATTATAGCAAGTTCCTGGGAGCAAGTTGAAGATTGAAATAATTATGTCATGTTTGTTGTTATGTTCATATTCATATTGAGACCTTATCCTTAGAGCCATGGGCAAATGAGGTTATCATCATTAGACATTATAATGGTTTGTGACCAGAATATGTTGGCCTCACTTGTGCTGCATAATGGGCTTCATATAAGCGAGCCAAGTGTCTCATTATTTCTCAGCCATTGAACTGTAAGCCCATTCCTGGCTAACGCATGAATGAAGGTGTATATTAATTAGGCTATAATGTATGCTATCATACAGGGTTCAAAAGAAATAACTCCCCCCTAAAATTACAAAACATTTCTTTGCATAACTTGACATACATTTGGTTGATTTGAAAAAATTAAAAACCTGTGAATAGAGGAATCTTTTTGCTACCCGCCCAATTTTCTTTTTTTTGAAAATCATTTTTTGTTGGTCAAAAATTATCACATTTTCCAAAAATGATGCTTTCAGAAAAAGTTGAACTTTACCACATTATGTACAAAACATTCTCGATATTAATGTTATGGTTGATTTAATTCTTGTTTTTTTCTTTTACCTTTCTGTATTCGATCCTTCAGGCACCCATGCAACCATAATTCAGTGCAAAACAAAGATTTGCAGAACTTAATTTTGGTGTAAAATGAGATTTTCTTTGAAGCTTTTAACATGATTGTTTCAAAATTATAAAATCACTAGGAAGGAAAAATGAGCTCTCCATACATTTGACGACAAGGGTGAACATTTACATGTATTGGGTCAGTTGAAGCATCTTGCATTTTGATTTAAAATGATGGCTTTCTTGGATAAAGGTGTAACACTCATGATGTGGCCACAAGAAATTGGCTGCATGCAGTTATTTGGCTGAATGCTGACTTCCAACCTCCAATCTTTGTTGGCCATTTCTTCTTGTCATGTACGCCTTTATTCAAGAGAGCCGTTGCTATAGATCTTTGTAACTGTTTCAGTCTACAATTTGCAAGTAAATTTTTCATCTCTCCTAGCCAACAAAGGAAATCAGCATCACACTGCAAACCTTATTTCTAGTGATTTTACCATTTTTGAAACACCGACTGAAAACCCCATTTTTGTCTAAATTTATGTCAATGAATCATTATTTTATACTGAAAGATGATTGCATGGGTGACTGAGTAATCGGATACATAAAATTTAAGACAAATTAACTAACTATTTACATTGATCACGTTGATATCGAGAACGCTTTTGTACATTACATTTATAGGATGTTGAAAAGTGCAACTTTTTCTGAAAGCATCATTTTTGGAAAATGTGATAATTTTTGACCAACAAAAAATGATTTAAAAAAAAAGAAAATTGGGAGGGTAGCAAAAAGATTCCTCTATTCACAGGTTTTTAAATTTTTCAAATCAACCTGATGTATGTCAAGTTATGCAAAGAAATGTTTTGTAATTTTAGGGGGGGGGGAGTTATTTCTTTTGAACCCTGTAGCAAGTTCCCAGGAGCAAGTTGAAGATCGAAATAACTGTGTCATATTTGTTGTTATAACTTTTCATAATCAGACCTTAACCTTCACTAGAGCCAAGGGCAAAGGAAGTTATCATCATGATACATTATAATTGTTGCCCTCTTATGGCTCCTAGCAGTGATCCGATTAAGCATTTATTATATGAATAAACATCGAGTAATCATCGATCTTTTAGCCCCATAAACGTGGAGGGGTTTCCCCTTAGATGAAGGTACAAAATGTGTTTTCTAAGTTATTTACTGTTACTAGCTAAGCAAGAATAATTACAAAAAAATAGTTTCATTGGCAATCATCCTAGAGAAATTTGACTTACCCGATACAGTTATTTAATATTAAAAGTAGTATTCATGCTACAAGGATGACAGGCGATCCTCCCAAATCGTAATAGTCCCCTTACAATCTACGTAAGCCGAATAAGCAACAAATGTAACTTTGTCATTCAAAATCAATTGTGGTATTTGCATCCGTAAACTGGAACATTTCCTTGGCAGTAATTCAATCTAACAGGCTAATTGTGTTCCTTGAATTAGACAAATCAGGTTTTGTAAGGTAGCACATCTGTTTTATCAAGGGAATGAAAGAAGAGATATAGCCCAAACAAAAATTGTACATTGAAATTACAGAACTACACAAAATATGTCGACCGTGTAGAAGTACGATCCTGCAACTGACAGGCCATAATATTATAGCCACATGCAGGGTATAATTATTTGTGATACTTGGATTGCTTCTCCGTAAGCACATGAGTGTCAAGGCTAGCAATCCTAGCTCTACAAGTATAAAACTCTCAGGTCCTGTATGTCGTATAGGGCCCTACCCCGAAGATGGTGCACCGCGGAAGGAAGAAGGAAAGAAGAAAGGAAGCAATATATTGACCAAGTGTAATATCAAAAGTTGTGGCGGCAGTTTTCTTTGAAAAGTTATCTTATGAATGCTTTATCCATGCTGATCCTCGGCTTCAAACTCCCAAATCATTATTCTTAATATTCAAGCTCACAATCTACGTAACCCGATTAAACCAAAAAATGTAACCATGTCATTCAAAATCAATCGTGGTATTTGCATCCATAAACTGGAACATTTCATTTACCCCAATTCAATCTAACATGCTATAAAATGTGTTCATTGAATTAGCAATTTGTCGGAATAGTTGAATACATAACTAACAATGCAAAATGTGTATTCTTGAAACGTACTACATTACAACACACTGTTAGCTTTTAAAGCTTAGACACTTGGGACGGTACAAAAATAGAGAACATTGCAAAAGGGAAACAAGCAGGAAAGAAAAACAAATTATAGAAAAAGAAAATAAAGCATAGAAGAGAAATAAATAGACAAGAAAAAGGACAGAAAACAAAGAAAAAGAATGGGAAAAAAGAGAAAAGGAAAGGAAAAGAAAAGAATTGCGAATGCTTTTTACTGGGCCTCTTAAACAAAATTGTTTTAATGATGGATATTAGCTATAAGAAATTGATTGCCTTTCCATATCACAGCTCCTAAAAGTAGTTTCAATTTGTTCAATGCTTTTTACATGGAACTTGATCACTGATCATGGGACTACATATTAAACACAAAACAACAATTATTACTTTAAATGTGCCTTTATAAATCAGTTATGGCCTTTTTTTTATTTACAGCGAGAGTAGAAAAATATCTTTACAAATTAAGTAAGAGAGATACCTTATCTATGTTTGTTTTCAAGCGGCATTTCAAAATCGAACAAGTTCTCATATTTTCCGATTATAAACATGTTTGCGTTTCGTGATGTAACCTATGCCGAGATAACCTAAATATTTTACCCAGTTACTCAAGTTTAATTTTGCAACCAATAATTCTGGCGACACGGATGCAGTAGACTGTTTTTTTAACTTTGTTTGTTTATATTATACAATTGCCAAGTAAGGAACTTGAGTGAAACTCTATTTGTATGCTATACCACGTAGTACGTTAACTTTATTGTAAAAATGTTGTTTTAAAAATGGGGAAGAATGTATTTTAATAACTACGGCCGATATTGTGCCAAAGGGGGTTGTTCTTATATTACGCTACCCAGCGACATGTAATTCAAAATCAACTATGACATTACGGAAAAAGATGGGCCTGTACTTTAACATCTCCACCAGTTGCCACATGTCAATTCCCTAAGGATGTCATGAAGTAACTTCTCCTTGTGGGGATCATTAATCAAACTCAAGAATTCAAAACCGGAATAGTATTATTTACTTGATAAATGTTACATACTAAGGGACGCACCATTTGACTTCCGGGGGGATCGAAGTTAGGGTCCGGGCTATTTTTTTCGCAACCGACATTATAGAAAACAAATTATAGAAAAAGAAAATAAAGCATAGAAGATAAATAAATAGACAAGAAAAAGGACAGAAAACAAAGAAAAAGAATGGGAAAAAAGAGAAAAGGAAAGGAAAAGAAAAGAATTGCGAATGCTTTTTACTGGGCCTCTTAAACAAAATTGTTCTAATGATGGATATTAGCTATAAGAAATTGATTGCTTTTCCATATCACAGCTCCTAAAAGTAGTTTCAATTTGTTCAATGCTTTTTACATGGAACTTGATCACTGATCATGGGACTACATATTAAACACAAAACAACAATTATTACTTTAAATGTGCCTTTATAAATCAGTTATGGCCTTTTTTTATTTACAGCGAGAGTAGAAAAATATCTTTACAAATTAAGTATGACATTACGTAAAAAGATGGGCCTGTACTTTAACATCTCCACCAGTTGCCGCATGTCAATTCCCTAGGGATGTCATGAAGTAACTTCTCCTTGTAGGGATCATTAATCAAACTCAAGAATTCAAAACCGGAATAGTATTATTTACTTGATAAATGTTGCATACTCAGGGACGCACTATTTGACTTCAGGGGGCCTGAAAGCTAGTGTCGGGGCTATTTTTTTCGCCACCGAGGTTTTTATTCCCCCAGGGCTTTTTTTAAATTTCCATGTATTATTTATACACAGTTAGGTGAGTAAAGTTTTTTTTCAGTGTTGGTGGGTTAAGTTTTTTTTAATGATAGTGGGGAAAGGTGATTCTTTGCTCATATGTAGTGGGGGTAGTTTTTTGTTTTTCAAAAATTCCAGCCCCCATCCTGGAAGTCAAATGGTATGTCCCTAAACTGCGCTGGAGTGTATTCGTGAGATCAATAAAGCTTTGGTGAGATTATAAGTTATATGTTTGGGACAAGAACTAAGGCTGGTTTGTTCTAAGCTAATATCATTGAAAATCGATACACACATAATCTTTATATCACAACAGTCGGTTGAATGATCTACATTCAACAATCGAAACGAACATTATCTTCTATTTTTTCATTTTCTATTTGAAAGAAAAAAAACCAAAAGCAAGCCACATTAATAGATTTAATAACATTTTAAAGATGTAATAACATTTTAAATCATTAACATTGACGATTTGCTGTTATTAACAAAGAAGCCGGTATAGAGATTTTAATACATTTCGGCTTTGACAGGATAAACAAATTGTGACGTGTTCTGTCAAAAATAGACTCTCCTGGCAAATTTTCAAAAATGAGTTATTCATATAAATTATTATTTTTCCCCTTTACAATGGTGGTTCAATTTTTGAATCGCATATTCCTGTGCAAGGTTACGACATTTTTATTACTCAAAAATATAATAAAATTAATATAATATTTTGGCTATAAATCTCACTTTCAATTTTTGCCAGAAGCGTCAACTTTTGACAGAACACATCACAAATACTTTTTGAAAAAGTCTGTTCACGTTTATTTGTTTTCATCACTATTAATACAATTATTATTTGTAGAAGCCGACAAAGAAAAAAAACAAAAAGAAAAAAAGGTGCCCCAATTAAACTGTTTCGTGTTTGGTTCCTTCTTTGTCCCTCATAGCATTAAATTACTTTGGATAGCAATAATTCAAGAAATAATTTAAAGGCCATGGTTAGCTGTTTATTATCATTCATAACACATAATTCTAATACTGATAAGTACGGTTTACATTCTTACATTTGACTCCTAGTAAGTAAGGGGTTCGTGACTAAATGGCATATAAGAGGATTTACGTCTGATATGAATCAAAATAATAAAGGTTATCGTAGATAAGGAAATGAGCCTAAGCCATTTTTATTTTCTTTTTTTTATTTCAGTCTTTATTTCATTCAAAATACAACAATACAATAACAGCAAGACAACACATTTGAATGAGGAGATGCTCAGAAGGCCACAAAGGCCTGAACAAGCACCCCCTTAACCTTAGCCTAAGTTACTTAATTTGTCTAATAAAAATACAAATACATACATACAAACACCCCCCCCCCCACCCTCTTTCATACATTCGTGTAGAACGAACTAAGCAGGAAAAAAATGATGAATAAAGAACATGCAGAATATAAGTGTAAGACAAATTAGGATTTCATAACATTTGCTCACGTATATCGCACAAGAAAGCTGACATTTTGTGAATATAGTATAAATGCTAAGAAATCAGTTAATTTTAATCGATTTTTTGTTTTTAAAGTGAGAAAAATAAAAATAAGTAAATCCAAACTAAGAGGTATTAAGTGTACATTTCTATAAGGTTTGTTTTAATTTGGGATCTAAAGAGTTTTACTGATGTAGCCGTTTTGACGCATCTGTCAATCGAATGCCATTTTCTTGGCCCGGCGGTTCTTATTGTTTTGTTAGCAAACTCTGTTTTTGTAAGACAGATCTTGTAATCTTCAACTTTTCTTGTGTGATACCTGATGTGATTCCTCTGCTCAACAAAATAACTATTGAATGCCTTTGGTAACTGTTTGGTATTATAAAATAAAAGTGCTTAGTTCGAGATCATAACTATCATAAACATTAAGCAAATTGTAATTCTTGAAAATAGGGGCTGAGTGACTTAAAAAGTGACTATTCGATATCATTCTAAGGGCTTTTTTTTAAGTTTGAAAATCTTTTCCAAATATTTTTGACAAGTATTTCCCCATGCTAAGATACCATAGTTTATGTAAGGAAGTATTAAAGTACAATATAGTGAATACATTATTCGCTCGGGGACCAAATGTTTCAGTTGGTTTATTACACCAACACCTCTAGATATATTCTTTGAGATGTTGGTAATATGAAATTTCCAAGTTAAATTCTCATTGTCACTCCAAGAAATTTGGTCTTATTCAACCTTTCCAGGATTACATTATCTAATATAATATTTTAAGTAACATTGTACAATACGCGTGATGTTTTGTGATTTGTACCAAGCACCATATAATTAGTCTTGCTTGCATTCACTGATAGCTTATTAGCCTTAAACCAATTATTTACTTCTTTTAACTCATTGTTGATAAGATCGTATTTGGACACAATGTCCTTATGTGAATAAGTTATAGTAGTATCATCGGCAAACAAGACAAATTTTAGAATGGTGGAAGTATTTATGATATCATTAACATACAAAATGAACAATAATGGGCCTAGGATGGAGCCTTGAGGTACTCCACATATTATATCTTTATATTCAGATTTACAAGAATTGTAATACACATACTGTTTTCTATTATGTAAGTAATCTTTAAACCATTTTAAAACGTTTCCTCTAAAACCATAATGTTCCAGTTTATGTAATAAAATACTATGGTCGATAGTGTCAAAGGCTTTTGACAAATCTAAGAAAATCCCAACAGTTGTCTCATTGTTTTCGACAGCATTACTAATTTTGTCAATAAATTCCAAGATAGCATATAGGTAGAATGTTTAGATCTAAAGCCAAATTGCTTATCATTTAGAATTTCATATTTATCAATGTAATGTATGCATCTGTTGAACACAAGCCTTTCAAGTATTTTTGAAAAGCATGGCAGAACAGAAACTGGACTTTTCTTTCTTATAAATGGGAATTACCTTTGCGATCTTTAACTCATTTGGTACTACACCAGCAGTAATAGACAGGTTGAATATAATAGTTAATGGAATCGATATTTCCTTTGCAATCCTTTTTACCACGTAATTACCAATAGTATCGTGACCAGCACTCTTGTTTTGATTAAATTTATGTATTATTTTTATAACGTCTTCATTAACAATTGGTTTCATGTACATGCTACTGCTTAATGGGCTCTTTAAATAATCATAGTACTTCTTGCCATTTGTTGTAATCTTGGAAGCTAATTTAGGTCCGATGTTAACAAAATATTTATTAAATTCATTTGAAATTTTCTGGGGATCTGACACCGTTTCGTTTTCATCATTTTTGAATTGAGCTTGCATATTTCTTTTGTTGTTACGTCCAATAATACTATTTATTGTTTTCCATGTTTTTTGTAGATTGTGTTTAACAGATTCAAATTTCTTTTTATAATACTCTCTTTTTGATTTTCGTATTAACGTGTTTAACTTATTTCTATATGTTTTGAATGACTCAAGCGTCTCATCACATGGCTTTTGTATATACCTCTTATACATCTTATTCTTAGTTTTTATACTTTTGAGAAGACCTCTACTTATCCAAGGAAATTTTGGTTCTTTTTTATTATTACTCTTGTATTTTGTCAAAGGCACACATTCATTATATACATTATTGAAAATATGTATAAACTTGTTGTAACTATCATTTACATCTTCATTATCCAGCATGCCAATTCACATTGGAAAGTTTTTGCTTCAAATTATTTATAATACAAGTATTATGATTCCTCTTATAAAAATAATTGCTTTCATCAGGCGATGTTTTTCTTACTGCCCGATTTTTGAGTACTATAGTTAATAGATGATCACTGACATCAGTAACTATTATTTCTGAGTTTACATCGTTGTGATTATTTGTAAGTATATTATCAATAATGGTTGCACTATGTTCAGTTATTCTAGTTGGTTTGTAAATTGTTGGCATGAACGAATATGAATAAACAAGATTAAGATACTCATGAGTTTGTTTGTGACAGTCATCCTTTAACAAGTCTATATTAAAATCCCCCATTAGATAGCATTCCTTATTTTCTTTAGTTATTTGATCAACAATAGGACCAATATCTTTGATGAAATGCTCAATTTTCGTATGTGCACGATAAATGGCACCTACTAACATATTTCGTGTATTTTCTCTTTCTATTTCTACAAAACAAGATTCAAAATTAGAGTTTGAAATACAAAGATCAGAACTCAGTTTATATTTGATTGAAGTGAAAATATATAAACAAACACCCCCTTTTTCTCTTTCTGTTCTGTTTGTATATTCCATGTTATAACCATTTAAGTTGAAGTATTCGGATGGCGATTCTTTTAAGTGGGTTTCAGATAGGCCAATGATGTTAAATTCGTGATTTAAGGTCTTAAAGGTCCGTAACCCGATCGACAGCATCATCCCCCGATTTTTTCATTGTTGATGAGGTTTTGGTATCACATAATAGATACTATTTTTCTCATTACTATCCTGAAATTTGACGCTCCAAGTCGATGTATTTCCGGAGAAATCATGAATCACAGCGGTTTTACAGGTATACCAGTTTGTAAACAATGGTAAATACTTTGGATATCTGGGAGGGAATTATGAACGAAATATCAGTCACCGCAACAGCTACTTTGGTTTCGCGTCATACACATTCTGTGAAAAAAGCGAACCACCCTAACTGATGAGGAGACGGTGCGCCGTATATAGTTATGAAAACGGCAACAGTAAGCGTGGTGTGCTAAATAGCTCAATTGACTAGCGCGTTTGTTTTTTACCCGAGAGGTACCCGGTTCAAAACCCGGTCTCGGAAGGTTTTTTTTCCTCTCCATTTTACCCAAACTTTTTTTATATTCATTTGAAATGTACATATTGCAAGGGGAAATATATTTTGTTTCCTTTTTTTCTGAAACGGTACGAAAACAAAACATTTTCCGTTCAATACGGGCCGGGCATTGTACAGCATGTCAGCATTCGTCATTGCCTGCCCAGAATGCAATTCACGTATACCAAGGTATTGGATTGCAAATTTGGCTATTTATTCACATTTACGCTGAAAATGCTCTCGTTTTTTCACAAAGCAGCATAAAGGAGGCGATATTTGATATTATTATGTAATTTTAAAGACAATCCATATCCAAAACCAATAGGGTTATTTTCAAAATTTTTCTTGATACTTCTAATGTTAACATTCAGTATGGAGAGTTCACTATTGGTATCAATATATTTTTGGCTGAATTCTTCCGGTGTTAAATAATTGCATTCTGGTATTTTGTTCATTTCAATAAATTCGTCATTTTTGTTATTATTTTGAAATCTAATTGGATTAAACATCATTTTATCATATTTGTCTATATTAATATCCGATACGTGGATTGTTTCTCCAGATTCATTCATAAGGTCATTATCGCCATCAGAATCCTCATCATTATCTATATTCACATCATTGATTTTGGAACATTTATTACATACATATTCATCTATTTTAAGTAACGAAATTTCCTTTCGACTGAGGTTCATACATTTCTTATGCACATAGTTTGTACATATTTTACATGAGAAAATGTGATGTTTCTTTTGCATGTTCTTTTTACAAACGATACATTTTTCTTTACCTGCCATTTACGTCTACACACATACAATCTTATAAAACAAATATAAATAATAAAAACAACAACAACAGTATATAGGCCTATACTGTATATCTTAATTTTGTACGATCAAATTATAGAGTGCTCAATAGGACGTGATGTACAAACAATTTGGTGAAAACCCTGCATGCAAAATATCCTAGACGAACGCCCGTGGTTTTAAGAAGTAAAATGTGGGTAGTGAAGAGCTAAGCTTATTCAATAATTGAGTATCGATATAATATTGAGTATCGATATAATATTGAGTATCGATATAATATTGAGTATCGATATAATATTGAGTATCGATATAATATTGATCAGCATTGCATACATTCAATCTACACACCAAATGGGTTTTATTACACATGATTGCTATATTTTAATAGCAAGGACAATTTAGCATTAAGTGAGAACAACTTAAAACATTTCCCTGGTACCTAATTTAGTCAGTTAACAGTTTTAAAGGTAATAATAGTATTATGGTATTTGCTCGATAGTGATTGAATAACATTGCATAAAATTCATCAAGAGAAACACTCTGATTAATGATTGTACAGAAATTTATCGAATTTTTGTATTGAACAACCTTACAATATACTATTATAGTTTAGCCATATTTAACATGTATGTGTATAGGGGCCTACAGCTACGCCATTCTTGACCTTGTCACGATTTGGTCTTTGAAGATTTATATAATAATGAGGTAATATTTTACTGAACCTAAATACTAATAAGTGTTCGTCATAACTGAAATGCAAGTTTTAAAGGTGGGAGGATTTTTTTTAAATGGCTCTTAAAAGTGGTACGTACTCGGAAAGATTTAATGGTCCCTCTGGGGACAAATGTTATAAACTTGCTCTACACAACGAAACAGCGTGAGTTCATTGGCCAATAAGGCATCTCTTTGATAGCTGATAATACCCATCCATTCAGCAAGTGGCTACTAACTGTCCTTGATAAACTTGAATGAGCACTGTCATCTGCTTCAAAACCATCACATTATAGCATATAGTATAGGACCTGGTCACTCCATAATGCTACAGGGAGCACAGTATTTTCACAATGGAATGAAAGACTCATCATATTGATTAGGCGCGGATTTTAAAGGTACAGCTTCTGTGCGTGTATAGCAAAAATTGGAATAGAATGTTTGGAAAATACTAAATGCATTTGGAAAAATGTGCTCTAACCAATTTATAAATCATTTCATTAGTTTTAATTTGACATATTGCTTGACATGTTTGGAATTATGGTAAATCATTAAAAAATATTGATTAATTAACCAATTATGTCCATTAATTAAAATAATTAATACAAATGTGCAGAATTGTAGGATTTGACAAGAGTCAATCTTTCTTGTAAGTTTGATTCCTATAACATATTTGACATACATTTCATTTTATTATGTTAATTATATGAAAATGTACGAAAACGTGTCAAATTTTCAACCTTATTACAGATCAGACTTTGATCAAAAAATGTTGTAAGTGACATCTTTCTCTTTAATCTAGATTTTAAATTACGTGTTAATCTGTCCAAAATTGCAGTTTTGGGCATTTCGTCGGCTGTATTCCATAGTGGCGTATAGTGAGGCATCGCGAATAAACAACTTTTCGAGAAAATCGGGTTTGAAGAAATACCAATTTAAAATCGAGTTGTGTAAATCAGACATTCATCATATTTTGAAAATGATGTGAAATTTCGGTAGTTAACTAAATAGAGTTTAAATACATAATACTGTTGGCAAACTGACAACAATAAGTATAAAACTATACGTCACTATGGAAAACACGCAAAACGCAATACCCTAACCTAATGCTAACCGTACGCCACCTCGATCGCCGTGTATGGCGTCACTTTTCGTCGTCTTCATTCCATAGTGGCGTATAGGTCACGATACGTCACTGTGACATGTAGCGAGGTATAGGCCACTATGACATTCAAAGTTTTTAATTTTTGCCGATATTTCTTAATTATAAAATGTGTATACAAAGTGGCGTATGGTCGATACGCCACTATGGAATACCAAAAATGTCACTTTGTAACTATACGCCACATTTAATTAATTTATTACTAATTAATTAGCTAATTATGACTGATGAGACTTAGAAAAAATGAAAGAGAACATCATTAAAAACATATGTGCCAATTTTCAAAAAAATGACCAAAAATCACTATACGCCACTATGGAATACAGCCGACGATCTGTGCCCTGTTGCACTGCAGTCTTTACAGAAAAACAAGTGTCATAAGGGCATTTTCATATTTTGCACAACAATATATTCTTTAGCTCTTGTATTTTTATTCTGGTAAACTAAATAAGCCTTCAGTAATACAGATTTCCTGTAAAACTCCCCCAGGTTCTACTTATTTTATATAACTGGCGCACTTTAATAATAAATCGGTTACCGTCAAGGAAGTACAGGAGCTTTAACATCACTTTAAATAGAGCTAAAATTGATCACTTATCTTTACATCGTAGTATTTTCTCAAGCAGTGAATTTCCAATGACGCTTTTCAATGCGTTCATGATTAAACATGGAGTGTTCAATGTATTAAATTGCTTCTTAACTAGATTGGTGATTCGTTTCACGATTTGGATGTTGCCGTGTAACATTGACTCTCTTTTCTGGTTGGTACCCGTACATGAGCTTGTGTTTATTTTGTCTTGTTTGAGGAACATTGCAAGCAAGGAACATGCAATATTTGCCATCGACTTAATTGTGTTTATTCATGGATTGTTCGGAAGAGATGCGTTTTATATGGCATGAGAGATTCAACCAAGCCTGGTTATTTTCGGTATCATTAAACTCATCAAGGCAGTGTAAGGTCGATATTTAAAACTACAAAAGATACACGCACGGAGAAACGTTGGCAAATAAAGCGTGGCAAATATTTTCCCGCCACATAATGTCCTTTTTAAATATTTCGTCTGCTTTTTACTTTATGTGTTGATAAACATTGAACGAATGCATTTTTGATCAAACTGTATTTAAAATAAATAACCGCGGTCTTCTCATTTTAAAGCCATTTGTATTATTCATTCAGTTATTCCGTAGTACATTGGAAACGGTAAGATATTTAGGACACCCAATGATGTTTTCGGCAAAACATTGTGTGTAGGTTTTTGGAAGCAAGCGATACATTGTGAAACCTGGCTAGTTTGTTTATACTATAAACATAAGAGATTTGAAACGGAGAGGAAGGTATAATGGATTTCGACAATCCCGTATACACACTGGAATAAGGTCCATACCTCCTCTGGACTGCAATACCACAGTTCGAATAATGGTTTGCTTTAATAACGAACTTGGGTGGCAATCATTGGGTTGTGAATGTGGTCCAGGAAACTGTACCATGTTTGCTTACTGACCAGTGTTTATTTTTATGAGCAGGATTTTAAGATATGACCTTGTGACTCACGTCTACAAGTTATTTTTATTTTTTACAAATGTGATATCGATTATTGGTATGGTGGTATCGTTTAACACTATGATTATGAAGTATAATAAGGAGGAAATAAAGAGTTGCAACAACATTTAATATTTTGAAAATATATATTAGCTACAATCGGAGTCACAATTAAACTTCCAGTTATCAAGAAACTGACAGAATGAAATAAAATGCTTTGGTCCAGCAGTTATTACATGAATCGCTTGCAAAATAAATGTTCATGCCCTAAAGCTTTTCGGTTAGCTATCGTCAGTAAAAGTGGGAAATGCGTAAATACAAAAAGTACTTACAGTTTTATTCGACTGGTTGAAAGATTTTAATAATGAAGTGTATATTAAAATGACTGGAACATTTACAAAATTACTCTTAAAGTGTGTTGTCATGTTTTGCATTCCAATCATGGCGCAATAATGTTGTAAGATGCGTCACAATGTTAGCTTCTGCCAACGTCTTGGAAAGTTGATCGGAATCTGGAGAATGTGTTTGCTAAGGGTAAATGCTCCATATCACGTATTCTCCAAATTATAGTATAGAAGTGCTGTTCTTGAACGCTTTTAAAAGTTGCATGACAAGGTTGTTCACTCAAAAAAATGTGTAATTTTATGACACAATATACGGATATGTATCGAGCAGGCGAAGTCATTTATAGAGGCTCATTGGTAACAAAGTTATAAAGAGAAATAGTTGACAGCCTGTGAAAAAGTAACTGACTAAAAGATTTGAGCATGGATCCTTCGCCACACTGTATCAAGGTGGGGACAGGAAACTACAAGTAGTTTGTCTTTATACACAATACATTTTAACAGAACATCATCCATTTACATGTACACCGGCAAAAGAGCATATTTGTATTTTACTTGTTAAAAGTCATACTCACCAAGTATTGGCCAATTTCCCATACATCACTAATATAAGAGTGGTAAGGTCTAAAACGTCCACGGAAAGAACATTGGACGATTTAGTTTACCGCCTGCTCTAAAATTTTTGCTAAAGCTCGCTACCATTCGCAAGACACGGTTTTTGATGGCATGTAAAACCATGTCAATTTTAAGAAAAGGTGAACAATGATAGCACTATTTATCATTAATTTTGTTTTCATAATTACAAGGTAGCCACTGGTATAATGACATTAAAACATCAGAAAAAGAGTAACAAATAGCAATGAAATTTTCAAAACACTTTTTAAGCAATAACTTATATTATTTGGCTAAATTAAATTTAAAATGAATGTAAATAGCGCCCTCAATTTGCACACATATTACAGTTTCTGGAATAAAAATTACCATAAAAAAGCAGAAAAAGATTAATATGTTGGTAAAGAAACAAAAGCAAAAATGTATCTTAGAAATAGCTATAAATGTATGTATAATTATATTATTGAGAAAGTTGTGTGTATTGTCCAGGTCTAGAATTGAACAGTATGTAATGTTTTGTTAAGAAATGTAATAAATGATCACATCAAACAACCATGAAGATGCCGTGAACATCCAAATATCAACAGTAAAACAGTTGCTAACCTTAATTTGAAACATAGAGCTAGTTTAAAGATAATATTGATAAGGAGATAGCTATGATTCTTGATATTGGTGGGACGACATATCTCTAACAACTTTAGAAAATATTATAAAAAACTTTTGATATCGCGATTTTTGGTTTCAATGTTTTTTTCTGCTATTTTTCTGTACAACATTTTTACTTGCATCTTGATCTTTAATTGGCTGAACACTATGCAGAAATTACTCTGAATGCCCCTTCTTTATTTGCAGCACAAGTAGAATACGATCTTTAATAATTAAGTTACACGGGATCCCTTATCAATGTATGTTTTCCAACGGTATTTCAAAATAAAATAAGTTCTCATATTATTCGATTATAAACATGTTTTCATTTCGGGATGTAACTTAAACCGAGATGGCCTAAATAGTTTACCCAGTTAATTCGCAACGACGAAATCAATCTGGCAAAACTCAATTTGTATGCTTTACCATGCAGTACTTTTACTAGTAAGAATGTCTTTGCCAAAATGGGAACAATGTGTTTTAATAACCACGGCCGATATTGTGCCAAAGGGGATTGCTCTTATATTACGCTACCCAGCGACATGTAAATCAAAATCAACTGTGACATTATTGGAAATGATGGGACCTATTCTTCCACATCACCACTAGTTGCCACATGCCAATTCCTTAGGGTCGATCATTAATCAAACCCAAGAATTCAAAATCGGGATTGCATTATTTCCTTGCGCCGGAGTGAATTCGTAAGGTCAGAAAGCGTAGATTGCGATATGTAAATCTGGGGACAAGAAACAGTTACAGCTAGTTACATGGTTCGTGGTTTCTAAACCAGAGACATTGGACATCAATACACAATCATGACAATGACATTACGAAGGTTACTAAGTTTACTGGTATGTACAAATTAACGGGGAAAGAAGTCTGTATGTGCCGAAACATGTTGACTCGATTATTTAGTGTCCCACAATCATATATGAACACATTCATCATGCTTCTACATGTCTTAACCCTCGAGTCAGGAAACAATATCAACAAAACTAAGAAAAGTCGAGTACAGATTCGTCTTCAATAAATATTGTCTGTGGTGGCCTGTAATTCAAAGTACTACTATTTTGTAACGTAACTCTGGCCGAAAGTATTATTTATGGCGGTGAGAACGTTGACAACAGTCTGCCGCTTCAAACGTCTTCACAGTTCTTATTTAGATTTTCAACAACAAAAAAGACATACCGGAAGAAAGAGTGACACACATTGAAACAACATCAACAACATTTAGTACATTAAGAAGGAACCAATTTAAAAATCGTTTGATATCCCGGCATTAACATGGACAAAAAACCCACCTGATACAATGGGGGACTATTCCTGTCAAAACGGTCAAAAATCAAACAAAGGTCTCAAAAAACAAACAAATGTCTCAAAAACAAACAAAGGTCTCAAAAACAAACACAGGTCTCAAAAAAGCAAACAATGGTTTCAAAAAAAGCAACAAAGGTCTCAAAAAGCAAACATAGGTCTCAAAAACAAGCAAAGGTCTCAAAAAACAAACACCAAAAAACAAACAAAGGTCTCAAAAAACAAACAAGGGTCTCAAAAAACAAACAAAGGTCTCAACAAACAAACAAGGGTATCAAAAACAAATGTCTCAAAAGCAAACAAGGGTCTCAAAAAACAAACAAAGGTCTCAAAAAGCAAACAAAGGTAAAGAAAACACTTGTCAAAGGTTATACTCACCAAGCCTTGATCAATTCCCATGATCAATACAAGTGTATGGACTGTGTCTTAGAAAATTGGATCGGTAAGGTCTAAAACGTTTTGTTTTCATTATTAGAAATCTCAAGGCCTCCTCAAGTATATTATTTCATATTGTACTGATAGCTATGATTCGTGATATTGATCGGACGACATATCTCTAACTTGGATCTTGATCTTTAATTGGCTGAACATTATGCAGACATTATTACTCTAAATGTTCCTGGAATCAGTTATACACCTATAAATTTTGTTCTCAGTACAAGTATAAAACGATCTTTAACAATTAATTACACAATATCCCTTATCAATGTACTAAATTACCATGTGAAAGCCAGAAGTGCTTCAATTACACATAGAGCTCCATAGGCAATAGGCAGGGACAAGTGATTGATCTCCGCGCAATTGGCTATTTTTTTACTATGGGCAGGGATACATGATTTGCACTGAAAAAAAGTTCCGCGCAATCTCCGCGCAATTGGCTATTTTGTCCGCGCAAATCACTTGTCCCTGGCAATAGGTAAGCGGATAAGTGGTTTTCTTAATTTTACCTCATTAAATCGACTCAAAATGATCAGAAAACCTAATTGACAGTTGTTACTATTATATATTAATTAAGTTGGCAAAGAAGAACAAATATTATGGCTTAAAGGGAAGGCGTCCAATGTATTATTAAAAATCTAAACCATGTTGCTGTTTCTTCTTTTATACAGTTTTTTTCGCCATGAAAAATATAATTAACGTATTTTTAACTTATATGGTACAAAAAATAATGCACAAATCGAACTAACTCAAACAACTCCATTTGTAAATCAAGCATACTTAATGCATTACTTTTGACATTTATTTTAAATTTGATATATTGCATACGACTAATCGGAATATTCCAGCATATGAAATATTACATTAGACATACATGAAGAAAGCTACAATCCTAAAGCCTGCCGGGGACTTCTCATTGTACTGAAAGTGACCTTGACGATTGGTGTTAAGTGTCCCTAATCCCGATAGTTTTGAAACTCGCTGAGATCGACGCTAGCATTTCTTGAAATATTCATGCTAATTTAAGGTATTAAGCAACTTCCCTTTCAAGAAATGCCAGACGGATTTATACCAAATTTCAGTACTTACATGTGCAATTCAAGAAACCTTGATATTTTATAAACCTTCACGAAGATTGTAAATGACAATTATCATCGTATCTTTTCCTATTTTGTTAAGATTCGTTTCCTTTCATTTTGTTTTGATTGTGTTTAATTTGGCTTAGATATTTGCTTGCCGCTGTTCTATTGCGTTATTTTTGTGATAATGGTTGAAGGCACAGACGCTTTTTATGTTTGTAAGAATAGACAATGTCATTTTGATTGGCCTTGAGAGAAGAAACAGAAGTATGGAAATGAAGAAGAAAAACTTATATATAAAAAGTGTCTAATGTACAAGTTTGCTCTTTTCTTGTTTATCATAATTTTCCATAATGTTTTGATAGCAAATAATAATGTCAAAATAAGAAACGCAGACGTAGGTCTCATTGTCTTTTTGAATCTTCATTTCTTCTTTCTTCTTCTTCAGCAGCAGAAGAGGAAAGAAGAACTTAAGATTCAAATATATAAGGTTAAAGAAGAAGAAGAATTACAAAATGAAAAAGAAGTAGAAAAGGAAAGAAAGAAAGAAAGAAAGAAAGAAAGAAAGAAAGAAAGAAAGAAAGAAAGAAAGAAAGAAAGAAAGAAAGAAAGAAAGAAAGAAAGAAAGAAAGAAAGAAAGAAAGAAAGAAAGAAAGAACGAAAGAAAGAAAGAAAGAGAAAGAAAGAAAGAAAGAAAGAAAGAAAGAAACCAAGAAAGAAAGAAAGAAAGAAAGAAAGAAAGAAAGAAAGAAAGAAAGAAAGAAAGAAAGAAAGAAAGAAAGAAATTCTACTCTCATAAAACAATTAAGAGCCCAAAACCTGATGTTAAAAGAACACATGTATAACTGAACCAGGTTATACTTTATGATACTAACTTACGCGCTCTGATAAGAAATCGTTATCGTCAAGGAATCATAAGAAACATCACTTTAACTAGAGCTAAAATTGATCAACTTATCTTTACTTTGTAGCTATGTTCTCAAGCAGTGAATTTCCAATGACGGTTTTCAATGCGTCTATAATTAAACATGGGGTGCTCAATGTATTAAATTTGCTTCTTAACTAGATTGGTAATGCCCTTCTTGATTTGGATGTTGCGGTTGTTGCCATATAACATTGACTCTCTTTTGTAGGTTTTTTTTAACATACATAATTATGCTTGTGTTTATTTTGTTTTATTTGATGAACATTGCAAGCAATGAACAGTCAATATTTGCCATTGACTGAATTTTGTTTATTCATGGAATGTTCGGATAAGAAGAGTTTGAATTTAGCACGAATATTTCAACCACCCTACCTGCTGATTATTTTGCTATCATTACACTAGTCCAGGCAGCCTACGAGCGATATTTCAAACTATAAAAGATGCACGGATGGGGGAACTTTGCAAATAAAACTAAGCAAATATTTCTCCGCCACTAATGTCCTTTTCAGCATGTTTATTCAAATACTTGGCTTTGATTTGGTATTCATCATTACGACATATTTTAAATGGTTATTGAAAATGTGGATATTAAAAAATATTTTGTCTGGAGCTGCTTTCTACTTTATGTATGGATTTACAATTAAATATATAGTAGGCTAGAGAATTCGTGTTTATATCGTTATGAATTCGGCAGAGTGATGAATACAAAAAATCACTGTTCTGAGTAAAGGCGGCGTTTAGTACCATTTTATCGGCCCTTGTAAAAATTGAGAACATGTATGACCAATCATTTGAAATGTAGATTCTAGAAGTGAATGTGCAGTATTTATTTACTATCCTTTTATTAGCCATTACAACGGCTTCAATTTGTTTGTTTTGTTTTTGTTTTTTGTAGATTTGTATGGCGCTTTCAACTACTGTGGTTATTTGCGCCAGTACTCACTCCTTTTGGTTAACTACCTGGTTTAAAAATATGGATTTTTGTAATAACAGCACCACAAAGGACTTTTGTTTGAAACATTACTCATGGTATATCTGTGAATACTCTTTTATTAGCCTCAACTAAACTTCTACTATCAGTGATCGTGATCATGGAGAAATCTAGCCGATAGATAGTCACCATTCAGATGATGTTCATTTACACTATACCGTTGTAAAAGCATTAACAGACACTGCATGGGGGAAAACTGCATAAAAACCCGGCGGTGGTTTGATAAGCGGCCATCACCCTCTGCCACCTAGAGGGGAGATTTTTGTAGACAGATATTGTAGATAAAGTAACCAGGATGACCGTCACTGTCAATAACAAAATATACCAGTGGCGTGTCTGGAAGGTAGCACGTATTTTTATCATGGGAATGAAAGAAGAGACATAGCCCAAACAAATATTCTACATTAAAATCACGGAGATAAGGCAAAATGTGTAGAAGTGTAGTTTGTACAATTTTGTTTCATGAGTTTGGGCTCGCTTTTTCCATTCCACAAATTAAGTAAAGGAAATGTCAAGGACTGATTAAAGTAACTTTAATTTTAACAAATGCAATAGTAAAACTTGATTGTGACTCCAAAGTTGAGTATGACTAAGCTGTTTTGCCTTTATGTTAAACTCTAAGGTTTATATAAGCCTAATAAAATCACTTTAGAAAGAGATGTGCCGGGAGAAGGATGTATTACAATGAGTAACATCGGGTATCTTTAATAATATAATCAAAATAGTTTTGAAGTGTAAAGATCGTGGTAGAAAGGTTTGTTTGGAAAACCTATCCTCTCAAAAACATATTCTGATGACTTATTCTTAACGTCGGTTCCGTTTCAAATTACAATTACACTTTCATTTCCTTCACGTTCAAAATATTATAGCACCAAGATTCACGTTCTTTACAAGGTTACTTTTTAAAATTGTATGACAATGAAGTCGAAATACGATCCTGTCTGTATCCTTAAGAATTTCTGAAGCAAATTATTTTTCTTCTTTGAAATATATAGATCTACTCTCTGGGTGAAGAAAAACGATCCGGGCTGTGTGGCCAGTGCTTTGATGCTAGAAGGGGTTCATTTGCTGCCCGTGGTTCCTTCAGCGCTGTTGCTTAAATATAGTGACGTTACGCCTTGTTACAAACACAGAAAACTAAATTTAAACCATAACGACCAATGAGCGCCACTGCCATTGGCTTGTACACTGTCAGAAATGAAGGTTCCAAAACGACTTATATACCCTTTGTATCCTCTAAATATATCCTACAGGACAAACAGTTTTAAACTGAAATAATCTTTTAGGATTTGCAAAAGTGCTATTTATAGTTCAGTTAGATTTAAGATATCCTTTACCCATTGACACAAATCAATCCACTTATATGGACTAGCTTGTCGTCATGGGTGAGGTAAAAACGTAATGGAAGTAAAAGAGTTTGAAAGAGCAATCAGTGGGTGGAATTTACAGATGTTTGAATCCGGGACCCGGGAAGTGTTTGTATTGACCGACTATACAGAAACGGCGGGAGAAAAGGTATTTTACTTCATGAAATGTGATAGCTGTACTTTAATTAGCGATGGTTATATCCATTACTTCCCTCATTGTTTTGACAATGTGGTTACATATTAGTGTGTGAATTAGTAGAGGTATTTGAAATTTGATGTGGACTGACTATAGCTACTTAATTTACAGCCTGAGTATAATGTGTATCTACATGTATAATAATGGGCATTCGGGTTAAATACTGTTATGTAGCACAGGCGAGTATTTCCCTCGACTTCCTTACACAAATTGCCTGTCACAAAATATTTTAATTATCATTTACACCTTGGTCTGGGCGGACATTTTATAAATGAATTTAGAAGAGCAGCAACGACACCACATACAGTACATTCCAGATAATAAATCATATGCAAAATTTTGGGGAAAAAGAATCGGGACTTTTTATTTTTGGGCCGTTTTTCTATAACTGAACTGGTCTTTACATGTAGTTCTATGGAGAGAGTGCCCGTTGAGGGCGACATAACCTCCATTTTAGTAACAAAAACGTAATAATATTTGCAAAAATGACCGATGATATTTTTCTGAAATATTTGTATAACATTAACATGTTGATAATAGTAGTCCTACTTAGCAGGTTGAATTATCAAACAGTCAAATATGGCCTCATCTGTGAAGCATACTCGACATTTTATACTGGCTAAATGTCTCATTTTGTTTTATGTGAGATCCCTTTCTTTTTTTTTCTAGGTATTGAGTTGCAAAGCCTGTCCTGACTAAATTAAGCCATGAAAGTATTTGTAGATTAATCCGGAAGTTCCTGAGAACATTTTGAAGATAAAATATAATTGTGCCTTGTTTGTTGTGATAACTGTTTATGTTCAGACATTATCTTTCGTTATATCTATAGGCAAATAAGGTTTAATATTTAAACTTGTTTAGTATTTATGCATCTTCAAACAAATCATGCTGCCATCATACTCTTAGCCTCATAACGTTGTTCTAGTTCCTTTTATAACTCTTAGCAAGGGATCCAATTATTCACTGATTATCTAATTAATTAAACATCAAGTAATCATAGCCTTGGAGAAATTTTTTTTCACTTAGATGGGGCAGTTGACTATAATACCACGAATCGGTTTAACAATATTAGTTATATAAGCAATCCTATTGATTTCGGCAGACTGGAAACTCACCACATCAGACTATTTCATTTTATAGGCAATATGTTCCGCCGTAGAGGGCGTGATTAGTCGGTCAAAGATTGATTGCGTAGGCCCATTCGTCCTTGTTTAGAGTTCCATGTCCTTTTCTGCGACGTTTCCTGTTGCCTATAAAATGAAACAGTCAGACGTGAAGGGTTGCCAGTCTTATAAAACCACTAGCGTTGTGGTGAAGCGTCACTAAAATATGAGTTAAACGCCTTCATTTGTCTGTGGAATTGTTTAATAATTGAATAAAATCCACAGTTGCAATTAACATTCCTTAAGAACTTGTTCAAAAATGGGTGTATGTGTTCTTATGCTAGTACCGGCAAAAATAACTGACAATGTAAAGTTTGTATTTATTAGATTTATATAGAATATCATTGTCAGGGTTTGAAATAAACACGAAAGGATATTCCAAAAATAAAAGAAACAAAAAGAAGAAACACAAAAAAAAAAAAAAAAAGAAAGGAGAATAAAAAAAAAAAAAATAAAATAAAGGAAATACAACAATAGAAAAAATGCAACACGCTTTTACATAAATCTCTGAAACAATTGGTATTACTTACAAAAGATTGGCTCTATTTCCATATCACAGCTCCTTGAATTACATGTCTAGCAAACTCTTATTAACTAAAATACTTCTCAGATGCAGCATCAATTTCTTAAATGTTTATACGTTACTGTTATCATGATCGAGGCTTAATTATTACTATAAAGAAATGATGCTTCAAAATGCTCTTTAAAGCAGTCATGCCAATTAATTCGAATTTCAGCGTAAATAGAATAGGAATTTTACAAAGTAAGTTATTGTAGTACCAATATTAATTTGTTTTTTATGTTTCTAATAAAATACCTTCTCTCATTTTTCGATTAGTTTTTGTTTCCGAGATGTAACCAAAGTCAAGATGACCTAAGTGGTTTATTTATCCAGTTACTCAAGTTTATTTCGCAAAGAAAACTAAAAAAAATTGTTGGTACAATTGGCAAATAAGGGACTTAGTTGAAACGCCATTTGTACTAATTGCTCATGTATTACGTTGCCCAGTGACAGTGTAACTGAAAATCAATATGACATTATAGAAAATGATGGAACCTACTCTTCAACATACCACTAGTTGCCACATGTTAATTCCTATAAGAATGTCAAGAAGTAAGTTTGCCTTGTGGTGATCATAAATCAAGTTCAAATATTTAAATCCAGAATTGTATTATTTCCTTGATAAATGTTGCATATTAAAACTCAGGAGATCAGAAAGCTTTGGCGATTTTGCAATTTGCAGTCGTTACAAGAGTTAATTACATGGGTGGTTTGTTCTAAGCCGGTGGCAAAGAAAATCGATTCGTATATCGTCACATCATAATACCGAAGGGACTTAGGTCACTAGGATGTGCCTACAAATCTATTCGAGAAAGAACTTCGTATGTGTAATCGGTGGCAAAAATGCGTCGCCGAAACTTATAGTATATTTAGGCAGTATACACGTCTTAAAGTTGCACTGAAGAATGACGACTGCACCTCAAACTGTCTAACATGTCTAACCCCTCAAGTCATGAATCAATATCGCAAACAAAATCATAGCCTTGGAGAAATTTTTTTTCACTTAGATGGGGCAGTTGACTATAATACCACGAATCGGTTTAACAATATTAGTTATATAAGCAATCCTATTGATTTCGGCAGACTGGAAACTCACCACATCAGACTATTTCATTTTATAGGCAATATGTTCCGCCGTAGAGGGCGTGATTAGTCGGTCAAAGATTGATTGCGTAGGCCCATTCGTCCTTGTTTAGAGTTCCATGTCCTTTTCTGCGACGTTTCCTGTTGCCTATAAAATGAAACAGTCAGACGTGAAGGGTTGCCAGTCTTATAAAACCACTAGCGTTGTGGTGAAGCGTCACTAAAATATGAGTTAAACGCCTTCATTTGTCTGTGGAATTGTTTAATAATTGAATAAAATCCACAGTTGCAATTAACATTCCTTAAGAACTTGTTCAAAAATGGGTGTATGTGTTCTTATGCTAGTACCGGCAAAAATAACTGACAATGTAAAGTTTGTATTTATTAGATTTATATAGAATATCATTGTCAGGGTTTGAAATAAACACGAAAGGGATATTCCAAAAATAAAAGAAACAAAAAGAAGAAACACAAAAAAGAAAAAAAAAAGAAAGGAGAATAAAAAATAAATGAATAAATTAAAGGAAATACAACAATAGAAAAATTGCAACACGCTTTTACATAAATCTCTGAAACAATTGGTATTACTTACAAAAGATTGGCTCTATTTCCATATCACAGCTCCTTGAATTACATGTCTAGCAAACTCTTATTAACTAAAATACTTCTCAGATGCAGCATCAATTTCTTAAATGTTTATACGTTACTGTTATCATGATCGAGGCTTAATTATTACTATAAAGAAATGATGCTTCAAAATGCTCTTTAAAGCAGTCATGCCAATTAATTCGAATTTCAGCGTAAATAGAATAGGAATTTTACAAAGTAAGTTATTGTAGTACCAATATTAATTTGTTTTTTATGTTTCTAATAAAATACCTTCTCTCATTTTTCGATTAGTTTTTGTTTCCGAGATGTAACCAAAGTCAAGATGACCTAAGTGGTTTATTTATCCAGTTACTCAAGTTTATTTCGCAAAGAAAACTAAAAAATTGTTGGTACAATTGGCAAATAAGGGACTTAGTTGAAACGCCATTTGTACTAATTGCTCATGTATTACGTTGCCCAGTGACAGTGTAACTGAAAATCAATATGACATTATAGAAAATGATGGAACCTACTCTTCAACATACCACTAGTTGCCACATGTTAATTCCTATAAGAATGTCAAGAAGTAAGTTTGCCTTGTGGTGATCATAAATCAAGTTCAAATATTTAAATCCAGAATTGTATTATTTCCTTGATAAATGTTGCATATTAAAACTCAGGAGATCAGAAAGCTTTGGCGATTTTGCAATTTGCAGTCGTTACAAGAGTTAATTACATGGGTGGTTTGTTCTAAGCCGGTGGCAAAGAAAATCGATTCGTATATCGTCACATCATAATACCGAAGGGACTTAGGTCACTAGGATGTGCCTACAAATCTATTCGAGAAAGAACTTCGTATGTGTAATCGGTGGCAAAAATGCGTCGCCGAAACTTATAGTATATTTAGGCAGTATACACGTCTTAAAGTTGCACTGAAGAATGACGACTGCACCTCAAACTGTCTAACATGTCTAACCCCTCAAGTCATGAATCAATATCGCAAACAAAAGTAGAGAACTAATAATGCGGAAAAAACAACAAGTTCGTCTAGAATATTGTCTGCGATCTGTGGAAGTTATGAAGAAACTTGTTTCGTCCACATAACAATATGGGACGTTCAACAAAAGACAACATCATATGACTTTTTCTGATGACGATGTGTGTTACACATCGAAAATTCAAGGTTAGTTATACTGAAAGTCGTCAATATTTGTATTATATCACATAGTCATAGAAATGAAGTAAAACGATCTCTTTTTTATTTTTTTATTTTACAAAATTGTTTAGAAAGTAAACACACCAAATGTTTACAAAGTCAACACATGTACATTTACTTTCCGAACAATATGAAGTAAATATGTTGAATGTTTAGAATCTAAATACTCTCATGTGTTTACTCTTTGTGTTTATGTATTTACTTCGTGTTTACTTTGATGTTTAGGTGTTTATGTGTTCTATATCTTTACTGTGTAAATGAAAAATTAAACATCTTGCAGTGTTTAAAAGTGTTACAGAAACCCTAAACATGTGTGGATATAATATAAAGACGAGTTTTTGAGCATCCACTTTCCATGCTAACTATAGGTTGTTAAATAAATAAGTCATTTTGATGTCAATTTTATATATACGGTTAATTACTTTCACTTTAAAACTTAAGTCAAGTTGGTCATTAAAGTGATTTAAATCCGTCATATTGCATATTGCATAATACAGTTAAATGGAAAATTATGCAGTATCATAATAACATTTTGCAATCTAAAATGTGAAGCATTATTGATCCGGTATATTGCAATTAAAATGAAATGTGGCCGCAGTATTTATCAAGTTAATGGTCATTAACCACTGAAGCTTCAAAATACGATGAACTTTGTTCATGAATGTGTACTTATCATATTGAGACACCCTGTATATGGTTAGAGGCAACAGACAGTAATTTAACTTTCATTAAAACCCGAATCAAAGACGAGATGGTCTTGATAGAATTGACGCATTCAATATAATACCAAAGTTAATACAAGAAAAATATCTTGTAGGCTGGAGTACATTATGCTTCTAGGATATTTAGAAATCGATCTATCTTGACGTAAAATACCAAGGACGTAAACTATCTATTGGTTCATGTGGCACTAGCTTCCTGGATGTAACAAAAATAACATAAAGTATGTTATTTTGACTTGATGCATGACTTTGCTTGACCTATCAGCAACTTTTAAATCAACTTTGTCACAAGACTTTCATATGACATGACAAACTTCAATAAAATTGCTTATTTACCATGAACTAAGTTAGAAAAACGAAAATTCTTATTTTTGCATTATTATATTTTAATCGAGCCCGAACCACAAAAACCCTGCAAAATTTCTAACAAGCGATAATCCTTGTCACTCGGTTACATCCTCCATTGATATAGTCATCACTCCACTAAGAGATAAGATGAGTCCTTTAAAGCGTTTAAGGCACCCCACATAAAACCACCCATAGTGGGTAGGAGAATATGAAAACTAATATGAGCTACTGTATTAGGATCACATATTAAGTATCATGTGAGAGTATACCCTTGTGAATGAGAAAAAGCGCCCTCTGTTGTTATTAATCGTATTTAATGCGTATTTACAACGTTGTGAATAACTATTTGACACCATAGAATATAAAAACTAGTAATTTGATAAGTTAAAATAAGATTTTTAACGGAATAAATCTAAATAATATGATTATGCAGTTTATTCCGTTAAATATTTACCCATAATTTCCCTCATTCTTCAGGCCCTGCCCTCTATCGGGTGCTAATTTAAAGTTTAAGCTTGATTGCTATTGTTTCTTTGTAAGCCTGCGGCGCAACCTTGAACAACATTGTCTCTCTGTAAGCCTGTGGCGCAACCTTGAACAATATTGTCCTTGAGATAACGCCCCGTAGCCACATCCAGCCAGCCCCATACCACAGAGAACCTATTCTTGAGAGGGCACTCTATTCACGTGGTTTCTTTTCCAACGCTAAAAGATCACGAATTTTGGTGGTTTGCAAATGAAAAGTGTCCGCACTATCGATTGATTACGTAACTGTTATGAATAATTTATTAGGTTTTTCAATGCAATCGCCTCGACCCATTAATACATATTATCTGTATTATCAAAGTACTTGGAATAGCAATCCGATGAGTTCACTGAACTACGCCCTAATACTGATGGAGTTTTAATGGCGTTAATCCTCTCCATACACAGATGAACAAATACAATAGATGAAGGTCAACACGTATGACCTCCTATGTGACATGTTATATGTGATGTACACAAACCTGAATATCATAAAGATCAGTATTCGTTTGTGCATATGAACTGCACGTTTACGTTGCTAAATATTACTCATTATATATTATGACAAATATTGGTATTATGACAATACGATATATACATTGTATATAAAACGACTAATAGATCCTGCTATCATGGCGTCAGGTCAATGTTCATCATATCCCGTATGTTTCTTGAAATTCACTCATATTTGAGACAAATTTCTGTGCCCATTTTATAGGTGCACAAGTAGAGCCGTGTTGTTTTTAATTTCCATTTCTTTTTAATGAAAGAATTAAGGTTTAGCACTGCACGGTGGCCACAAGGGTGATACTAATTTTAATGCTATATTTTCAAAACAAATACGTGTTCCCGGTTGGCTCTATAGCGATTTCACAGAAAAGGTATTTCTAGTACAATGCAGCGTCGGACTCTAGCTGAGATCGTAGCCTAAGTCATTATAGACTCCAATAATGGCTCTCCATACACAAATGAACAAACACAAAGGAGGGTAGTCTCCTCCGTGGCCAGCTTGATTTCGATGGAGCGAAACCATATTGGCTGCGGAGGAGACGGGTAATTTTGCCATGCAAATGAGCTGAGTGTCGTAGCCCTGCCCATACCTCATTTAAATTTTTAACATACCAATATCCTGCTTTTTATATTCCATAGTGTCGCACATTACCAAAGTCAATTATCGATAACTATCGGTTACTGCCATATATACGTCACGTGACAGTGAGAATAGAGAGATTGCGATTTTCCAGACGTAGACGTAGGACGTACGTTTTTACGTACGTTAACACGTACGTTTTTACGTAGCTATGTAATGCAGTGTGGCCACATACTTTGCTCGTGTTGTGGCGCTATGTCCTATAGTCAGTCATCTGGTGATTTGTTTTGCATGAAATCAGCCCGGGGTAGTCGGTGGGGTCAGGGATCAATAAAGGGATCTTAATCCTCTCTAAGTCATACATAAATTCGCCCAGTCTCATTTCCCTAATATTAAATTTAAAAAAAAATGGAAATTCAGTTCGGCACAGGTGGGCCTCGAACCCACGCCGCTGCTACATACAGAATACAGAAGTCCAGCGCACTAATCCACTGGACCACATGACAGTTCGGTAGCCATATTGAATTTTAAACATATAGGCTATAGGCAACTCCAACATTGATCGGGTATAGACCACTTGACATGTGACGTCATTGCCCGGCAGTATGCGCGCGAATTATGACAATTTCCATTGTTCTTTGCCCTGCAGTGTGCGTACGCATCGTAGTTTGCTCAGGGCACGTGCATTTCAAATCGCCCACCATATTTCATATAGTACAAGAAAGCCATTGAACAGTGTAGCGGTTTGTTTGAGCATATCGACAGACGAGTCCCTCGCCTTTGTTGATAAACAATGATTTCATATTAGCATAATGACAGTGCTCATCAGTTAATAGCCACTTGGTGAATAGATGGGCATTATCAGCTATCAAAGAGATGTCTTATGCAGATATGCAATCACGATAGAGGCTTGAAAACATTTTGTTATAAACCCAAAAGTGATATAAGGACAAAACTGTGCATGTTGGTACTTGATTGTTTGGAAATCCCTTGTAGTAGTATTTTTTATGTGTAGTGTATAATGTTCCTAAAATATCTGAGCCAATATTTTCCTTAGCCTTCCCCACCCAACTTTCGACCTGCAAAAAATGCTTGCCCCCCCCTTTTGACCTGCCAACCAATATTTGCCCCCCCCCCCCCCCCTATAATACTTCACCACCTCGGGGATACACAAAGTTATTGCACCACCCCTCAGCTGTACAAAAAACACATGATATTTTGACTATAACATTCGTAGAGAAACACTCGTTCTCTACGTTTCCTTTACCTAGACTCGAGGTAAAATCAGCCTATTTCCACGTGGAACCATGATGGAACGTACGTTTTAATGCTACGTTGAGTCCAAAATGTCAAATCGCAAGGTCATTTTTTATACGCAAAGTATCACACACATTTCAATAGACAATCTCTGCGTATGAATATTGCGTTTAAATTTAGTCAATTTTTAACACATCGCTATACCTTTATTATAATGATTTGTTACAAACAAAAAGGATCATAATAATAATTAGTCTTTCCTTCGTATGTTCATTATCTTTGACTGTCTTTAACATATTGTGAAATGGACACATTTTGTTCATTTTTAACGATGTATCTACGTCGATTTCGCACGTGGAATATCTTCAAAAATAGCTAAATACGTGACCTCGCTTCGATACAGGAGAGTGGTTTTGAATAGATCAACGATCAATGTCTACGTTTGGAAATCGCAATCTCTCTAATACCTCTGGCAACACCCGCATACCACTTTAATATGTGATCCTGTCTTCTGGAGTACAAGAGTATACTCTCACATGATACTTAATATGTGATCTTAATACAGTATCTCATATTAGTTTTCATGTTCTCCTACCCACTATGGGTGCAAACTCTGGTTGAATTGAAGGTGTATTAGTCATACACAGCAAAAACCCGAAATCAATCAAAAGCAGTGTTTAGCGATTAAACAATTTTTAAATACACTTTTGCCATCACTTAGCAATCACTATTATTAGCTGTAAACACGTTTAGAAGCTAAACATCATGTGTCAAATTTCTGAGTAGTGGTGTTTAATTTCTAAACATCTGACATCCATATTCTAAAAACAACGTTTCTAAACACATTCTTGCCATCCCATTCTAAACACTGTTTTTGCAGTGTACTCATAAACCAAACAGGTCTAGTGACGCATTTAGCATTCGACCACTAAGCAACATCTTATAGGAGAAACAACTATAACATGTGCTTGTATATTTTTCTTATTCTCTTTTTCTGTTTGTTTCTTTTCGTCTTGCCCATTAATGGATATAGTAAGAATACAATATAAACTTGAATGTTGCAAGAATTACTTCCATTAGAAGGTTTTATGACGCACGGTTGTAACCCTGCCTTTAATAACAAGATAACACATCTTCATTATCCTTCTCAAGAGCCAATCTCAACACCATACATTCTGCCTTGACTTTAAATTGCGACAATGTTATCCTCGGTCACGTAAGAAACTCACAAGGCCTGAAGCAACTTGGGGACGCAATACATTTGATTCGCCCATCAAATATGTTTGGAATACTAAGTGACCTGCTAATTGACCTTAAAGGAAGTGTCTGTTGGCAGCGCTTAATAAATTACAAATATTGAGACTGGCGAAGAGTGTATTAACAACTGAACACTGTAACTGTTTCTTCCTTCTTAAAGTTATATTAGTCATATTTTTAATTCATTAATGCTATGATACAAATGAAATCAATCTGGAAAAAGACGTTCTTGTTAAACTTGCACATTAAGACAATTGTATTCATTTGTAACTCTAGATTAATTGTCTATTCATTATGGCACTTTGAATTATAATTATTATATACGTTGATGCAGAATATGCCAGCATATGAAACATTACATAAGACAAATATGAGGAAAGCTACGCTCGTACAATCCTAAAGCCTGCCGGGGACTTCTAATTTTACAGAATGTGACCTTGTTTTGCTATAGAAGATTTTGGAGCAGTCATGCTAATGTGAGGTATTAAGCAATTCACTTTTATGATAAAGTAGACAGGTCTGTGCTAAATTTCAATACTTATGCGCGTATTTACACTTGTAACGAGTTTGACACATACAAACGTATAATTCCTATATTGTTAAGCTTCGTTTGTTTTGATTGTGCTTATATAATTTTGATATATCACTGTTCTATAGCGTTATGACTACAATAATGGTTAAGGGCACAAAGGTAACGTTATAAGATTATACAATAAAAAGTTGATTGATTGAAAGAAAGAAAGAAAGAAAGAAAGAAAGAAAGAAAGAAAGAAAGAAAGAAAGAAAGAAAGAAAGAAAGAAAGAAAGAAAGAAAGAAAGAAAGAAAGAAAGAAAGAAAGAAAGAAAGAAAGAAAGGAAGAAGAAAGAAAGAAAAAGAAAGAAAGAAAGAAAGAAAGAAAGAAAGAAAGAAAGAAAGAAAGAAAGAAAGAAAGAAAGAAAGAAAGAAAGAAAGAAAGAAAGAAAGAAAGAAAGAAAGAAAGAAAGAAAGAAAGAAAGAAATGAAACAAGAAAAAGAAAGAAAGAGAGGGTGAAAATAGAAAATCAACATAAGCTTCAAACAAAGGCAAAGGCGAAGAACATAAAGACTGCTATGCAAACAGAAAATGGAATACTTATGGTGCCTCCCAAATTATATGATTCGTGTTTGTTTTCCTTGTTGCTCCTCATAGTATTAGATTGTGTTGGACAGCAATAATTGAAGAAATAATTCCAAGGCCACGACTAGCTTTTATCATGATAAGTATGGTTTAAGTTTTTATATCTGAGTCCTCGTGACCAAAGGGCAAATAAAAGGATTAGCTTGATATGAGTAACAATATGAACGTCATTTAAATGTAATCATAGAAAAGGAAATGATGCACTCATTAGCTTTTGCTCGTCATATAGCTTTACACATTTTCGTGATGGTTGTCCTGTTCAGTCACTGTTTAATAATTCTTTCTTATTTAGCATTCTAAAATCCTATCTCGTCCTTGACAATAATAAAGTTTATTGTATCAATGCAATAAACAGATTTACCTCCTGTGAAAGAGACTAACCCTGGTCCAAAGCTTGTGTTTGGACAAATATGATTGATTTATTGATTGGTTGCCTAGTAATGGCTTTATGCAAGAGCCAATGAGGTTTAGGGTCTATTGTTTGAAGTAGCCAATGGGAAGTAGTCAATAACCTTCTGACACTGCCAGTGGGCCAGGGATTAGGCACATTTGTATCTGTCATGGAAGGAGAAGGTTGGGTCTCCAATGTGAAGGAAATTTTCCCACCCACCACACCCAAAAATTTAGGTCATATCCTAGTATTCAATACCTTTGTGGACAGTCACCTGGGAGCAGTAGTTGGCTGGGAAGGCTTCCATATCGTACGGGGTATAGAGGTACATAGACCTAAAGGGTATTGCAGTCTGCGTTTTAATGGTAGCCTCCGGGCATGGGCAAATTACCAAGAAGAGGGCGGTTAAGCTGACCAAGGGAGAGGATTCAATAAGTGCACATTTTAACTTCTCTTGGAGAGGTTAGGCCACATTTGGGTATACAGATCTATGTGTTCAGGAAATCCCTTTAAAAAGGGTTCTGTAGCTTGCCGGTTAATACATTGCTGTTAACTTCTTTTTAAGAAGTTGGGCCACACTTGGCGAGTGTGGAAAGGGCTTGAGAATACCCTGGAGGACGCCGTATCTTACAAGAAATTAATTTTGGTTAACTTCTCTGCAAGAAGAGGAGTTGGGCCACACTTGTGTGTGTGTGCAAAAGGGCCAGGGAAATTCCCCGGAGGGCCCCATATCTTATGGGGAATTAATTTGGGTTAACGTATGCGAAAGGAGAAGTTGGGCCACAATTGTGTGTGTGTGCAAAAGGGCCGAGGAAATTCACTGGAGGGCCCCGTATCTTACGAGGAATTAGGGTTAACTTCTTTGCGAGACAAGAAGTGGGGCCACACTTGCGTGTGTGCAAAAGGGCTTAGGGTAATACCCTGGAGGGCCCCATATTCATTAATTCATTTTCATTCATTCATTTCTTTCATGCATTTATGCATTGTACAAGGAATTAACTTGGGTTAACTTCTCTCTGAGAAGTTGGCCCCGTATTCAATTCATTCATTTTCATTCATTCATTTATTCATTCATTCTTCATTGCATTCATTTTTGTATCTTACAAGGAATTAATTTTGGTTAACTTCTCTATGATAAGATAAGATTGGGCCACACTTGTGTGTGTGCAAAAGGGCTCGGGAAAATTCCCTGGAGGGTCCGTATCTTATACAAGGAATTAAGTTGGGTTAACTTCTCTGTGAGAAGTTAGGCCACACTTGGTTCCGGAGAGGCTCCGTACTTTACGGATAAGTAGTGTAGGCATGGGCTCGGGGAAAGTACCGGGAGGGCCCCGTATCTTACGGGTGAGTAATGTAGGAATTGGCTCGGGAATTTACCGGGAGGGCCCAGTATCTTACGGGTGAGTAATGTAGGAATTGGCTCGGAAATTACCGGGAGAGCCCCGTATCTGACGGGTGAGTAATGTAGGAATTGGCTCGGGAAATTCCCGGGAGGGCCCCGTATCTTACGGGTGAGTGGACACTGTGTGTAGATGGGAACAGACTCTGTATTTACGGGGAAAGTAAAGACTATCCAGGTCGAAAATTGTGGCGGTAAAAAAAGGGACAGGGCCACAAATTTAATCTTGAATCCAATTATATGAAAATAATTGGATCACCATAGGTAATTGCATAAGTGTTTACAAAATAATATTAATAATTCGTAACTAATAAATTTGAGAAATGGTGCATGAGAAGTTGAACGAAATATGTCAAATATCCAGATTACTTTCCTGAATGTTTCCGGCTTCAGGAAAGTAGGATTAATATATATGCACTTTTCTAAGGAATTTATATTAACGGATTGACTCAATAAATGTATGTAAACTTCTCTTGAGAAGTTTTCTCTTGAAAAGTTAAGCCAAGTTCGATGTATTATAACGGTACCCTTTGGGTCCGTATTTTATTGGATAAGCTGAAGTTAAATCCCATTCTGGTTTACAAATAAATGGAGATACTCCTGACAGATATGCCAGCAAAACGTTTGAGTAAAATGTGCCTCATTTCATCTGGGGGTAAACACCTTCTGTAATTATTCGTCTTTCCACAGGTCACGCTTAGCTCGTCTTTTTGATACCTTTTCACTTATTCTGTATATTTTGCTTGCATTATAACATACAGTACATGAGAAACGTATTGCTAAGGTTCTTATTTTAGTATCGTTTAATTTCATGTTCATTAATTTTACTGTTGCGAGTCGTAAATGACTCAAGGCCGAAAACAAATTTTACCCAAATTCACTTAAGTATCCACAACAAAACACATTGTTTGATTAAGTTAACAATATCTGAATCTTTAATGAAAAGTAAAATATGATCGAAAATGATCTGATACATACACTTTATAATCAATCAAATATATTGATTGAATGTTACTTATCCGGTAGTCTTCTTCTTCTTGATTACAAAGTTATGTTGCACTCGATGAATAGTGTATAGTCCACTGTTGACTTGATATCCTTTTCGTATGAAATCCTCGCACAGATGATTATTCCCAAAGTTTGTTATTTTACCAATCACTCACTTTCTTCAGGAAACATGTTTTTCCTTGCACTGATCCCTTTATTAACAGCTGGGTTGTTTCATAAACCAGAAAGAAGAATAAAGCTATTACTTTCTTGGAAGAGGTACCCACTTTGACTTATTCTAGATCTTCTCCGATATTACTGGATAGTAGTACATTGACTACATAAGATTATGTCTGGTCCGCAAGTACCTCTCTTTGAAGTCATATGAACTGAATTTACTAGACCAGAACCCGACTGTAGTAATATCTCTCAAAAATTATGTTTACATTTTTTATATTCCAAAGTCCGTCTCTCAACTGGTCTTCAAAGGTTTCTAATGATTACGGTCAAACTTAGACCGAGATCAAGACTTTGTTCCTTGTTCATTATTTTTAATAAGAAAATGGCTCCTTACATTTGAGAGATGCTCAACTAAAAACTCGTCAAAATCACCAAATCATAACTACGGACACTGCTTTATTAGTGAGTTAATTAATTAATTAACCTGGTCGTATTTGCTTTATTTCAAATTGTCCCGCGTTTCACATCACGGCGTATTTGCTAAAAGCGGTTCATTTACACGTGTTTTACATAACGACGTATTTTGTCGCATTGAAATACAACGGTGTTATTTGCGTGTACTGTGCAATTTTGCCGTTTCACATACTGACGTATTTCTGTGTTTTTTTTATGAATACTCTACTCAAATAAAGTGAAGCATCTGTGACTAAAATAGCATTTTGTCTTAACAATTTAACCTTTAAATGACTTGCTAAAAGCTGTATAACACGGGTGTAGGTGGGGAATCTGGCTGCATTTTAATCATCTCCGCCGTGGAAATAATCCGGGATTATGCGGGTGTTTGTTGTTTTTGTTTTTTGTTTTTTTGCGTCAACATCTCAACGGAGGTGAAATAACACAATAAAGGAAACAGTAAAATATCATAATACTTGGTACAGTTTCAATAATCTCCCATGTTAAACAAATCCGTTTACATTTGGGTTAATCTCGTGAAACATTTAGCGATTTGCTTTAAAAATGTTTTTTTGTTGTTGTAATAACAGCACCACAAAGGACTTTTGGTTGAAACATTCTTCTTCCTATATCTGCAAATACTCTTTTATTAGCCTAAACTAAACTTTTAGTATCAGTGATCGTGATCATGGAGAAATCTAGCCGATAGGTATTCACCATTCAGATGATGTTCATTTACACTATACCGTTGTAAAAGCATTAACAGACACTAGCGTGAGGGGAAAACCGTATAAAACCCGGCGGTGGTTTGATAAGCGGCCATCACCCTCTGCCACCTGGAGGGAATATGTCTGTAGACAGTATTGTAGATAAAGTAACCAGGATGACCGTCACTGTCAATAAAAAAATATACCAGTGGCGTTTCTGGAAGGTAGCACGTATTTTTATCATGGGAATGAAAGAAGAGACATAGCCCAAACAAAAATTCTACATTAAAATCACGAAGATAACACAAAATGTGTAGAAGTGTAGTTTGTGCAATTTTGTTTCATGAGTTTGGGCTCGCTTCTTCCATTCCACAAAATAAGTAAAGGAAATGTCAAGGACAGATTAAAGTAACTTTAAGTAATGTATTAAATTTTAACAAATGCAATAGTAAAACTTGATTGTGACTCCAAAGTTGAGTACGACTAAGCTGTTTTGCCTTTATGTTAAAGTCGAAGGTTTATATAAGCCTAATAAAATCACTTTAGAAAGAGATGTGCGGGGAGAAGGATGAATTACAATGAGTAACATCGGGTATCTTTAATAATATAATCAAAATAGTTTTGAAGTGTAAAGATCGTGGTGGAAAAGTTGGTTAGGAAAACATATCCTCTCAAAAAACATTTTCTGATGACTTATTCTTAACGTCGGTTCCGTTTCAAATTACAATTACACTTTCATTTCCTTCACGTTCAAAATATTATAGCACCAAGATTCACGTTCTTTACAAGGTTACTTTTTAAAATTGTATGACAATGAAGTCGAAATACGATCCTGTCTGTATCCTTAAGAATTTCTGAAGCAAATTATTTTTCTTCTTTGAAATATATAGATCTACTCTCTGGGTGAAGAAAAACGATCCGGGCTGTGTGGCCAGTGCTTTGATGCTGGAAGGGGTTCATTTGCTGCTCGTGGTTCCTTCAGCGCTGTTGCTTAAATATAGTGACGTTACGCCTTGTTACAAACACAGAAAACTAAATTTAAACTATCTACTACCATAACGACCAATGAGCACCACTGCCATTGGCTTGTACACTGTCAGAAATGAAGGTTCCAAAACGACTTATATACCCTTTGTATCCTCTAAATATATCCTACAGGACAAACAGTTTTAAACTGAAATAATCTTTTAGGATTTGCAAAAGTACTATTTATAGTTCAGTTAGATTTAAGATATCCTTTACCCATTGATACAAATCAATCCACTTATATGGACTAGCTTGTCGTCATGGGTGAGGTAAAGACGTAATGGAAGTAAAAGAGTTTGAAAGAGCAATCAGTGGGTGGAATTTACAGATGTTTGAATCCGGGACCCGGGAAGTGTTTGTATTGACCGACTATACAAAAACGGCGGGAGAAAAGGTATTTTACTTCATGAAATATGATAGCTGTACTTTAATTAGCGATGGTTATATCCATTACTTCCCTCATTGTTTTGACAATGTTGTTACATATTTTTGTGTGAATTAGTAGAGGTATTTGAAATTTGATGTGGACTGACTAGCTACTTAATTCACAGCCTGAGTGTAAGGTGATGTAATCCCAGCAAACACAAAAACGTTTTAAAACCGTTTTAAATAAGTTATATTTTGGCTTTTGGTTTAGGTAAAAACGTTTTAATAACATTAAAATGTCGGGTTATATAAAGGTCATGATAACGTTTTAAAACGTTTTGTATGAAAACACACTACAACAATATTTTTGAATGTTTTCAAAAAATGTTATTGTAAACTATTTTTGCAAATATTTTTGCCAAATATTCAGTCAATACTTGAATAACATTATGTTAAAATATTTGAACCCAGCAAACACAGAAATGTTCTTAAAATGTTTTTTTCAAAACCTTTTAATAACATTTAAATGTCGGGTTATATAAAGGTCATGAAAAGGTTTTGAAAACGTTATTGAAAATATTTTGGGCAAACAGTTTTCGCAAAATTTTTTTTCAACCCCAAAATAACATTCTGTTTAGAATGTTTTGTATCAAGTTTTCAAGAATGTTATTGGAATGTTATTAAAACGTTTTCATACCCTTTAAATAACCCGCCATTTAAACGTTTTCTGTAAAACATTTTTGTTTGCTGAGTAGTAGATTATCAAAAAATGTGTTTTAAGGTTATGAAAATGTTTTATACCATTAATGTACCCTTTATATAACCCGACATTTAAACGTTTTCTGACAACCTTTTATAACCTTTTGCGAATGATGTCGAAAACGTTTTGTGTTTGCTGGGATGTTATCTCAACAATGTATCTATAATAATTGGCATTCGGGTTAAATACTGTTATGTAGCATTTTTTAGATAAACACAGGCGAGTATTTCCCCCGACTTCCTTACCCAAATTGCCTGTCACAAAATAGTTTAATTATCATTTACACCTTGGTCTGGGGCGGACATTTTATAAATGAACTTAGAAGAGCAGCAACGACACCACTTGCAGTATATTCCAGATTATAAATCATATGCACAATTTTGGGAAAAAAGAATCACGCGTTTTTATTTTTGGGCCGTTTTTCTATAACTGAACTGGTCATTACATGTAGTTCTATGGAGAGAGTGCCCGTTGAGGGCGATATAACCTCCATTTTAGTACTTAGCCTACTTAGCAGGTTCGATTATCAAACAGTCAAATATGGCCTCATCTGTGAAACATGTATACTCGACATTTTATACTGGCTAAATGTCTCGTTTTGTTTTATGTGATATCCCGTTCTTTTTTCAGCCATTGAGTTGCAAAGCCTGTCCTGACTAAATTAAGCCATGAAAGTATTTGTAGATTAATCCGGAAGTTCCTGAGAACAATTTGAAGATAAAATATAATTGTGCCATGTTTGTTGTGATAACTATTTATGTTCAGACATTAACCTTCATTAGAGCCATAGGCAAATAAGGTTTAATATTTAAAATTGTTTAGTATTTATGCATCTCCAAACAAATCATGCTTCCATCAGACTCCTAGCCTCATAATCGTTGTTCTAGTTCCTTTTATAATTCTTACCAAGGGATCCAATTATTCGTTGATTATCTAATTAATTAAAGATCAAGTAATCATAGCCTTGGAGAAAATTTTCACTTAGATGGGGCAGTTGACTATAATACCACGAACCGGTTTAACAATATTAGTTAATAGAAATCCTATTGATTTTTGCAGACTGGCAACTCACCACATCAGGCTATTTCATTTCAAAGGCAATATGTTCCGCCGTAGAGGGCGTGATTAGTTGGTCAAAGATTGATTGCGTAGGCTCCTTCGTCCTTGTTTAGAGTTTCATGTCCTTTTTTTCTGCGACGTTTCCTGTTGCCTATAAAAGGAAACAGTCAGACGTGAAGGGTTGCCAGTCTGATAAAACCACTAGTGTTGTGGTGAAGCGTCACTAAAATATGAGTTAAACGTCTTCATTTGTCTGTGGTTTTGTTTAATAATTGAAAAAAATCCACAGTTGCAATTAACAATCCTTAAGAACTTGTTCAAAAATGGGTGTATGTGTTCTTATGCTAGTACCGGCAAAAATAACTGACAATGTAAAGTTTGTATTTATTAGATTTATATAGAATATCATTGTCAGGTTTTGAAATAGACACGAAAGGGATATTCAAAAAAAAAAAAAAAAAAGAAGCACCAAAAATAAAAAAATAAAAATAAATGAAAAGGGAAGGAAATTAAAGGAAATAGAACAATAGAACAATTGCAACACGCTTTTACATAAATCTCTGATACGATTGGTATTACTTACAAAAGATTGGCTCTATTTCCATATCACAGCTCCTTGAATTACATGTCTAGCAAACTCTTATTAACTAAAATACTTCTCAGATGTAGCATCAATTTGTTTAATGTTTATTCATTCATTTCATTCATTCATTCAATGAATGAATGAATGAATATTAATGTGTTTTTATGTTTCTAATGAAATACCTTCTCTCATTTTTCGATTAGTTTTTGTTTTCGAGATGTAACCAAAGTCAAGATGACCTAAGTGGTTTATTTATCCAGTTACTCAAGTTTAATTCGCAAAGAAAACTTTCAAAAGAATTGTTCGTACAATTGGCAAATAAGGGACTTCAGTGACACTCCATTTGTACTAACTGCTCTTGTATTACGTTACCCAGTGACAGTTAACTGAAAATGAATTATGTATGACATTATTGAAAATGATGGAACCTACTCTTCAACATTACCACTAGTTGCCACATGTTAATTCCTATAAGAATGTCCAGAAGTAAGTTTGCCTTGTGGTGATCATAAATCAAGTTCAAATATTCAAATCCAGAATTGTATTATGTCCTTGATAAATGTTGCATATTAAAACTCAGGAGATCAGAAAGCTTTGGCAATTTTGCAATTTGCAGTCGTTACAATAGTTAATTACATGGGTGGTTTGTTCTAAGCCGGTGGCAAAGAAAATCGATTCGTATATCGTCACATCATAATACCGAAGGGACTCGGGTCACTAGGATGTGCCTACAAATCTATTCGAGAAAGAACTTCGTATGTGTCATCGGTGGCAAAAATGCGTCGCCGAAACTTATAGTATATTTAGGCAGTATATACGTCTTAAAGTTGCACTGAAGAATGACGACTTCACTATTTAGTATACTAACTTGAGTAAATCTATCATGCTTCTACGTGTCTAACCCCTCAAGTCATGAATCAATATCGCAAACAAAAGTAGAGAACTAATAATGCGGAAGAAACAGCAAGTTCGTCTAGAATATTGTGTGCAATCTGTGGAAGTTATGAAGAAACTTGTTTCGTCCACATAACAAAATGGCAAGTCCAACACAACACAACATCATATGACTTTTTCTGATGACGATGTGTGTTACACATCGAGAATTCAAGGTTAGTTGTACTGAAAGTCGTCAATATTTGTATTATATCACATAGTCATAGAAATGAAGTAAAACTATTTCTTTTTTCAATTTTTACTTTTACAAAATTGTATAGAAAGTAAACACACCAAATGTGTACAAAGTCAACACATGTACATTTACTTTCCGAACAATATGAAAGTAAATATGTTGAATGTTTAGAATCTAAATACTCTCATGTGTTTACTCTTTGTGTTTATGTATTTACTTCGTGTTTACTTTGATGTTTAGGTGTTTATGTGTTATATATCTTTACTGTGTACATGAAAAATTAAACACCATGCAGTGTTTAAAAGTGTTACAGAAACCCTAAACACTTACAGTGTATGAATGTATGGATATAATATAAAGACGAGTTTTTGAGCATCCACTTTCCATGCTAACTATAGGTTGTTAAATAAATAAGTCATTTTGATGTCAAAGTTTATATATACGGTTAATTACTTTCACTTTAAAACTCAAGTCAAGTTGGTAATTAAAGTGATTTTAATCCGTCATATTGCATATTACATAATACAGTTAAATGGACAATTCTGCAGTATCATAATAAAATTTTGCAATCTAAAATGTGAAGCATTATTGATCCGGTGTATTGCAATTAAAATGAAATGTGGCCGCAGTATTTATCAAGTTAATGGTCATTAACCACTGAAGCTTCAAAATACGATGAACTTTGTTACATGAATGTGTACTTGTCATATTGAGATACCCTGTATATGGTTAGAGGCAACAGACAGTAATTTAACTTTCATTAAAACCCGAATCAAAGACGAGATGGTCTTGATAGAATTGACGAAAACAGATTGGAGACAAGCTTCTTTGTGCTTCAATATAATACCAAAGTTAATACAAGAAAAATATCTTGTAGGCTGGAGTATATATGCTTCTAGGATATTTAGAAATCGATCTATCTTGACGTAAAATACAAAGGACATAAACTTTCTATTGGTTCATGTGGCATTAGCTTCCTGGATGTAACAAAAATAACATAAAGTATGTTATTTTGACTTGATGAGTGACTTGGCTTGACACTTGAGCAACTTTTAAATCAACTTTGTCACAATACTCTCATATGACATGACGATCTTCAATATAATTGCTCATTTACCTTTAACTAAGTTGAAGAACGAAAAGTCTTTTTTTTTGCATCTTTATATTTTAATCGATCGCGAACCATGAAAAGCCTGCAAAATTGCACTCCATTAAGAGATAAGACAAGTCCTTTAAGCGTTCGAGGCACCCCACATATAACACACTTTTGCCATCACTTAGCAATCACTACTGTTAGCTGTAAACACGTTTAGAAGCTTTCTGAGCAGTGGTGTTTAATTTCTAAACATCTGAGATCAATTTTTCTAAAAATAACGTTTCTAAACACATTCTTGCTATCACTTTCTAAACACTGTTTTGCAGTGTACTCATACACCTAACAGGTCTAGTGACGCATTTAACATTCGACCACTAAGCAACATCTTATAGGAGAAACAACTATAACATGTGCTTGTATATTTTTCTTATTCTGTTTTTGTTTGTTTCGTTTCTTCTTGCTCATTAATGGGTATAGTAAGAATACAATATCAATTTGGCTGTTGCAAGACTTACTTCCATTAGAAGGTTTTATGACGCACGGTTGTAACCCTGCCTTTAATAACAAGATAACACATCTTCATTATCCTTCTCAAGAGCCAATCTCAACACCATATATTCTGCCTTGACTTTAAATTGCGACAATGTTATCATTGGTCACGTAAGAAACTCACAAGGCCTGAAGCAACTTGGGGACGCAATACATTTGATTCGCCCATCAAATATGTTTGGAATACTAAGTGACCTGCTAATTGACCTTAAAGGAAGTGTCTGTTGGCAGCGCTTAATAAATTACAAATTTAAAGACTGGTGAAGAGTGTATTAAAAACTGATCACTGTAACTGTTTCTTCTTTCTTTCTTGATTGACAAGGAATATGACAGTACAGCACTGTTATATTGCAGTACAATACATCCAAAGGTTGAGTGAAATTAATGAGTTGTGGAATACGAGGGCCATTCAAAAAAGTATACCTCCATCGTCACATCTCTGTTAACTTACGTGCCAGGAAGTTGAAATTGCCCATGATTATTATATATTCTTATATCTTGGCTACAAAATAAAAAGTATGTGATAAAAAAGTATTGTATGGTTGTTAAGATGTGTTGGTTAAAGCGACTACAGATTTGGAACGTCGGAAATGATCTAAAAAGAAAGACTAATTTTGATAAAAACGTTGCCCGCATCTATATGGAAATCATTTCTTCCCATATAAAACATGTTTTATTTTGTTTGTCAAGGCATGTCAGGGAGCTCAAATATTAAATAATATTAATCCTGAGTATCTTTTTTTTTTGCAGATTATCCGGAGCTATAATATGATGCTTACAGAACTTTTACTTCAGTTTTTAACCATTACCAAATCTGTATTCCTTTACTAAAAATCAAATTTTCTTCAAAAATTAATAACGTTTTATAACGTTTTATTGGTAGCTAAGAGTTTAAGTTTGGTAAGCTTTTCCCCAGTCTCGCAGAATGACCCCCGTTTAAAGACAAGTCTCTCACCAAAAGACCCCTAGTTTCGAACTGGTGTATGCACATTCCCGTCACTTCCGATTTCGAGTGACCCCCGCTACCTACCATGGGCGTTAATAATGTCTCATATTCTCTTTCATACAGGCTGTATATTGATGAAGGCAAAAGGCCATAGTCAATGGTTTCAATCGGTGATTATCATATTACGTGCGAGCCCGCTATCCATGTATAGAGGTAAGTGGTTGAATGTCTCATTTTGTTTTATGTGATGCCCTTTTTTCAGCCATTGGACTGTAACGACTGCCCTGACTGAAGCGATAAAAGAAGTTGTAGATTGATCAGGAAGTTCCCGGGAGCAATTATTTGAAGATACAAAAATAATTATGTCATCTTTGTTGCAATATGTTCTGACCTTAACCTTCGCCAGAGCCAGAGGCAAATATGGTTTAAATTTGTTTAGTGTTTATGCATCTCGAAGCAAATCATGTTATTATTATGACCCTAGTCTTGTTGTTGTAGCAAGAGAACCGATTACTCACTGATTATCTAATTAGTTTACATCAAGTTATCATCGATCTTTTTGCTCCATAGCCTTAGAGAAAATTTTCACTCAGATGAGTGGATGAGGGCAGTTGACTATAACAAGTATCGTTTTATAAATATTAGTTATATAATATAATTATAAAATTATTTCCAATATCACAAGCAATCTTATTGATCTCACCATATCACTGTTTTCTTTAATATGTAATATGTTTCGCCGTAGAGGGCGTGATGAGTTATAGTCAAACATATTTTTGATTGCGTGGGCCCATTCGACTTTGTTCAGAGCGTCGTATCCTTATCCTTTTCTGTGGCGGTTCCTGTTGCCTATAAAATGAAACAGTCCGATGTGATGGGTTGCCCGTCTGATAAAACCACTATTTTAGGGGTGAAACATTACCAAATGTGAGTTAAACATCTTCATTTTTCTGTGGAATTGTTTATCATTGAAGCAAATCTACAGCTGAAAGTAACAATCCTAATGAACGTGTTCAAAGATGGGTACCGTAAAAACTCGAAGCACATGTGCTTACTATCGAGCGCTTTTGAAAACATGAAATTGTACCAAAGTGCGGCGCTTTACCAATTGAGCTAATGGGGTTTAGACACACATTTGCAGATTTACTTGTTCGTATATAACTATGTGTATCGATAATTTACTCAAAACCCTTTACACTTTTGTGGATGGAGCTTTTTATGTTTGCATGTTTTAGCACATATGCTAACTATCGAGTTGTTACGGTATGTGTTCTTATGCTGGTACCGGCAGAAAAGAATTGTATTCTGCTAAGTATTGAAAATTGTTTTACGTATGTCTCTGAAACGACTACAGATTAACTGCTATAAAGAAATGATACTTCAAAATGCTCCTTAAAGCAGTGTTGCCAATTTATTCGAATTTCAGCGTAAGTAGAAAAGGAATTTTATAAAGTTCGTTATTTAAATATTAATATAATTATGTTGTTTTTTTGGATTTTTTTTGGGGGGGGGGGTCCAATGAAATATCTTCTGACATTTTTCGATTAGCCATAATGATCTAAGTGGTTTATTTTTTTTGGAAAATAAGGGACTTCAGTGAAAATCTATTATTGTGTACTAATTGTTCTTATATTGCGTTACCCAGTGACAGTGTAACTAAAAATCAATTATGACATTATGGAAAATGATGGCACCTACTCTTCAACATCACCACTAGTTGTCACATGTTAATTCCTATAAGAATGTCAAGAAGTAAGTTTGCCTCGTGGTGATCATAAATCAAGTTCAAATATTCAAATCCAGAAATGTATTATGTCCTTGTTAAATGTTGCATATTAAAACTCGGGAGATCAAAAAACTTTGGCGATGTTTGCAATTTGCAGACGTTACGAGAGCTAATTACATGGCTGGCTTGTTTTAAGCCGGTGGCAACGATAATCGATTCGTATATTTTCACATCATAATACCGAAAGGACTAAGGTCACTATAGGATGTGCCTACAAATCTATTCGAGAAATAACTTCATATGTGTCATCGGTGGCAAAAATGCGTCGCCGAAACTTATAGTATAGACAGTAAAGAATGACGACTGCACTATTTAGTATAAGTAACTTTGAGTAAATCTACCATGCCTAACCCCTCAAGTCATGAATCAATATCGCCAACAAAAGTAGAGAACTAATAATGCGGAAGAAGCAGCAAGTTCGTCAAGAATATTGTGTGCGATCTGTAGAAGTTATGAAGAAACTTGTTTCGTCCACAAAACAAAATAGCAAGTCCAACACAACACAGCATCATGTCACTTCTTCTGATGACGTTGTGTGTTACACATCGAAAATTCAAGGTTAGTTGAATTTGTTGTACTGAAAGTCGTCAATATTTGTATTTATCACATAGTCATAGAAATGAAGTAAAATGTATGATACGATTTCTTTTTCAATTTTTACTTTTACAAAATTGTTTAGAAAGTAAACACACTAAATGTTTACAAAGTAAACACATGTGCATTTACTTTTCAAACAATATGAAAGTAAACATGTTGAATGTTTAGAATCTAAATACTCTAATGTGTTTACTCTTTGTGTTTACTTTGTGTTTACTTTGGTGTTTAGGTGTCCTGTGCATTTAATGTGTGGATATAAAGACGAGTTTTTGAGCATCCACTTTCCATGCTAACTATAGGCTGTTAATTACTTTCACTTTAAAACTCAAGTCAAGTTGGTTATTAAAGTATATTGCATATTACATATATTACAGTTAAATGCAAAAATCTGCAGTATCATAATATAATTTTGCAATCTAAAATGTGAAGCATAATTGATCCTGTGTATTGCAATTAAAATGAAATGTGACCGCAGTATTTATCAAGTTAATGGTCATTAACCATTAAAGCTTCAAAATACGATGAACTTTGTTACATGAATGTGTACTTATCATATTGAGACACCCTGTATATGGTTAGAGGCAACAGACAGTAATTTAACTTTCATTAAAATCCGAATCAAAGACGAGATGGTCTTGATAGAATTGACGAATACAGATTGGAGACAAGTCGTGAAGGTGATGTTTTTTTGTGCTTCAATATAATACCAAAGTTAATACAAGAAAAATATCTTGTAGGCTGGAGTACTTATGCTTCTATGATATTTAGAAATCGATCTATCTTGACGTAAAATACCAAGGACATAAACTATTCTATTGGTACATATGGCACTAGCTTCCTGGATGTAACAAAAATAACATAAAGTATGTTATTTTGACTTGATGCTTGACTTGGCTTGACTTATGATCAACTTTTAAATCAACTTTGTCACACTACTTTCATATGACATGACATATTACCTTTAACTAAGTTAGAAAAACAAAAATTCTTATTTTTGCATCATTATATTTTAATCGAGCTCGAACCATGAAATGCCTGCAAAATTTAGTCATCCCTCAACTAAGAGATAATATATGTCCTTTAGAGCACCCCGCATAAAACTCTGGTTGAATTGAAGGTGTATTAGTCATACACTGCAAAAGTAGTGTTTAGCGATTCAACAATTTTCTAAGCACACTTTTGCCATTACTTAGCAATTACTACTATTAGCTGTAAACATGTTCAGAAGCTAAACATCATGTGTCAAATTTCTGAGTAGTGGTGTTTAATTTCTAAACATATGACATCAATATTCTAAAAATAACGTTTCTAAACACATTCTTGCCATCACTTTCTAAACACTGTTTTTGCAGTGTACTCGTAAACCTAACAGGTCTAGTGACGCATTTAGCATTCGACCACTAAGCAACATCTTATAGGAGAAACAAGTATAATATGTTCTTGTATATTTTTCTTATTCTGTTTTTCTGTTTGTTTCTTTTCTTCTTGCACATTAATGGATATAGTAAGAATACAAATTGACTGTTGCAAGAATTACTTTCATTAAAAGGTTTTATGACGCACGGTTGTAACCCTGCCTTTAATAACAAGATAACTCATCTTCATTATCCTTCTCAAGAGCCAATCTCAACACCATACATTCTGCCTTGACTTTAAATTGCGACAATGTTATCCTCGGTCACGTAAGAAACTCACAAGGCCTGAAGCAACTTGGGGACGCAATACATTTGATTCGCCCATCAAATATGTTTGGAATACTAAGTGACCTGCTAATTGACCTTAAAGGAAGGACTGGTGAAGAGTGTATTAAAAACTGAACATTGTAACTGTTTCTTCTTTCTAAAAGTTATATTAGTCAAGATAAATTATTTTTTAATTTATTAATGCTACGATAAAAATGCAATCAATAAACTTGCACATTGTCACAAATGTATTCATTTGTAACTCTAGATTAATTGTCAATGCATTATGGCACTTTCAATTATAATTATTATATACGTTGATGCTGCAGAATATGCCAGCATATGAAACATTACATTAGATATACATAAGGAAAGTTATGCTCGTGCAATCCTAAAGCCTGCCGGGGACTTCTAATTTTACAGAATGTGACCTTGTTTTGAAACACTCTGAGATCATTGCTATAGAAGATTTTACAATATTCATGCTAATGTGAGGTATTGAGCAATTCACCTTTATGATAATAGTAGATGGGTATGTGCTACATTTCAGTACTTCTGCGTGTATTTACCCTTGTAACAATTTTCAATGACAAGTACCATCGTATAATTCCTATTTTGTTAAGCTTCGTTTGTTTTGATTGTGCTTATATAATTTTGATGTTTCAATGTTCTATAGCGTTATGACTACAATAATGGCTAAGGGCACAAAGTTAACGTTATAAGATTATACAATAAAAAGTTGATTGAAAGAAAGAAAGAAAGAAAGAAAGAAAGAAAGAAAGAAAGAAAGAAAGAAAGAAAGAACAAAGACAGAAATAAATAAAGAAACAAACAAACAAAGAAACAAACAAAGCAAGAAAGAAAGAAAAAAGTAAACAAGAAAGAGAAAGAAAGAGAGAAGGAAAGAAGAAAATCAACCGCAGCTTCAAACAAAGACAAGGGCGAAGAAAATAAAGACTACTATGCAAACACAAAATGGAATACTTATGGTGCCTCCCAAATTATTTGATTCGTGTTTGTTTTCCTTGTTGCTCCTCATAGTATTAGATTGTGTTGGACAGCAATAATTGAAGAAATAATTTCAAGGCCACGACTAGCTTTTAGCATGATAAGTATGTTTTAAGTTTTTATATCTGAGTCCTTCTAGTTGTGCTCGTGACCAAAGGGCAAATAAAATGATTTGTTTGATATAAATAACAGTATGAACGTCATTTAAATGTAATCGTAGAAAGGGAAATGACTGCACTCATTAGCTTTTGAAGATTATTATGAATTTATGCTTATACGTTTATACTATTTCTTATACGTTATTTGATCAAGATTAGCTTGATTACATCGTCATATAAATAGCTTTACAAATTTTCGTGATATTATCCTGTTCAGTCACTGTTTAATAATTCTTTCTTATTTAGCATTCTAAAATCCTATCGCGTCCTTGTCAATAAACACATTCTGTAATTCGTCTTTCCACAGGTCACACTTAACTCGTCTTTTTGATACATTTTCGCTTATTTTGTATATTTTGCTTACATTATAACAGACATTACATGAGAAACGTATTGCTGAGGTTCTTACTTTAGTATCGTCTAATTTCATGTACATTTTAATTTTACTGTTGCGAGTCGTAAATTATCCAAATTCACTTAAGAATCCACAACAAAACACACTGTTTGATTAAGTTAACAATATCTGAATCTTTAATGAAAAGTAAAATATGGTTGAAAGTGATCTGATACATAAATGAAGACCTGAGCGCAAGAAAACCGTAAGTTCACTTGGCCCCTCAACATGTATACACTAAAGTTGCGTATAGATTTGGTAATGTTTTATGCATGTTCAGGGGCCAAAACAAATCTTTCACAACCTTTCATGATGTTTTCACCCTGGAACATGTATTAAACATTATAAAACCCTAAGAAACTATACGTGACTTTAGTATATACATGTTGAGGGGCTAAATGGACTTACGGTCTTCTTGCGCTCAAGTCTTCAAATATAAATACATGAACTTTATAATCAATCAAATACATTGATTGAATGTTACTTATCCGGTAGTCTTCTTCTTGTTGATTACATGATTACAAAGTTATGTTGCACTTGATGACTAATGTATAGTCCACTGTTGACTTGATATCCTTTTTGTATAAAATCCTCGCACAGATGATTATTCCCAAAGTTTATGACTGGTCCGCAAGTACCTCTCTTTGAAGTCATATGAACTGTAAGCAAATATACTAGACCAGAACCAGACTGTAGTAATAGCTCTCAAAAATCATGTTTAATTTTTTTTATATACTAAACACCAAAATGACCCATTATAATAATAGCTAATTACTTCATTCACTCTTTCATAACATATGATGTAATCTGGAAATTCCAAAGTCCGTTTCTCAACTGGTCTTCTAAGGTTTTTACCGATTACGATCAAACTTAGCTCGAGATCAAGACTTTGATTCTTTGTTCATTCTTTTTAATAAGAAAATGGCTCCTTACATTTGAGAGATGCTCAACTAAAAACAATTGCATTTAAAAGGGATGTCCAAGATCAAAAATAGCTTTCACGGGTGACCGGACGAAAATAATTGTGATTTTGATTCTGATTCTGAGCATCGTTTTTTCTGAGCAATGAAATGCAGAAATGCAAAAGACTTTGACCTTCGAGGTTTTGAAACGCCCATTTAATTAGAAATGATTTAATAATATTCCACTTAAGGTCTCGGGGAGTTTAACTAGAACACATTAATACTTGATTGACGATATAAACTAGCATAGTAATGCCTACATGAAGTTTGCACGTACTACACAGTATGCGATTAAATATCAAAAATGTCAAAATTTGCCATACAAATTTGTATTATATCGCGAATTTCAAAATATCAAAATTATTTGAAATCAAAAGGATATTTCTTGCATTCAGAATGCATTTTGGTGTGTCTGGTGTGCTCTCAGGTCCAAGCCTTTAGCAGACAATATAGAAGTGTCGTACCTCTTGTTACTAGCACATGACACATGAGTGGTGTGTGATGTGCACCACTAAACATTATAAAGTGGGCGACAGGTATACTTCTACTAAAGGAGAGGTTCAGAACATATAATTATTTGCGAAAACTTGTGTACCATTTTGAGGGAATTTTAACATAATTTTTGATCACCATAGCTCGATGTTCAGAGTTGCAGGTCATGACATTTTTGAATTTCCCGTGAAGGTATTGAAAGGCTTGTCATTGGGTAAAAAGACAAGGACGATTGATAATCTCTTGAATAATAACGCCTTCATCATGCATTCAGCTTTTAGTTAAAGTATTAATTTGATCAAAAGTTATGATCCGAATGCTGTGATCTTCTTTATACTGACATGAAACTTTGATAACTAGAAGGGATAACAAAATTATCGAACAAAACATCGAACAAAAACGCATAAAAACTTTAAAAGATTAGCCTACGTTGTTTTGAACACGTGATGTTAGCGACTTCTTCGCTGGCGACTGGTGCAATACTAATTGAAGAGGATTTGTGCCCAAGGGCTTTAGTGGTATTATCGAGATATTAATATGAACTCATGAACTCATTCTGACATGTTCATGTAATAACAAGATCCAATTATGGCGTCTCATTTAAAGGTCTTATCACCGATGCTCATTATTTCTTTAAATGCACATAATTATAGACGTGGTATTTGTAATCTTAAAATTGCTGTTGCGTACCTGCAATGCAATAGACATGACAGATGACTGATTAAACTCCTTGTCATTGGGGTCACCACATTTATGTTATGTCACGTGGTAACAGGGGATGGTGTCGGGAGTATAACATATCATAGAGAATATGGAGTGGCGTATCCAAGGAGCAAGGGTTCAGTTGGATGTACTGCCCTCCTACCCCCTTTACCCCGCAGGCCTCCCCGTGGGATGTTAGCTGCCCTGATAATTAGCCCATTTTGAGCATTTTCATCCCCCGGAAAGTTGTTTTCTCCCTTCCCCTTCTGAAAAAGTTCTGTCTACGCCAATAAGAATATGGGAGGGTAATCTAGTATGTTCACGAATATGTTTCACAACTTCGGAAGTTGTAACAATTTGAGTTGTAACATAATAATGTGCTTAGTACATGAACATTACTGTATCGTCATTGTTTTTGTGGGGTTCATTATTGCCACTGTTATTTTGTCTTAACAATTTAACCTTTAAATGACTTGCTAAAAGCAAGTCATTTAAACATCTCCGCCGTGGATATAATCCAGGATTATGCGGGTGTTTTTCTTGCGTCAAAATCTCAACGGAGGTGAATTAACACAATAGAGGAAACAGTAAAATATCATAATACTTGGTACAGTTTCAATAATCTCCTATGTTAAACAAATCCGTTTACATTTGGGTTAATCTGGTGTTGACGGGGAAATTAAAAGAAAACAAATATAAATTCAATTAGTGTATATGAACCGGTGAAAAAAAATTGGGGGCAATGTAAAGGTGTGTTTGTGTTACAGGTTGACAAACTATTTAATTTCTTTTTGTTTTTCATTGTCCTTATTACCATCAAAGTTGAACAGCTTATGTCACACTTTGATTGAAATTAGATTAATCTGAAGCAGAAAACCAATTCAGGCCTGTCTCGTACATTCAAGTTTTACTCGTACTTTCAAATTTAAAATACTAAATTGGTATTTCATTTTTGTAAAAGTGTGTATTGAAAAAGGGCATCAGCTTTTGATATTCTAATAATGTTTGAGACAATTTCAATGAAACTTAAAAACAATTTACAATTCTACGGGTGTTTTTATTTTAAAAACATACACTAACGCTCTGTTTTTCTCCATGTAAATAACAGTTTGCTATCACTAGACACTCATCCACAGAGCACCACTACTATACACTACTTGGATATCTAGGAAGATCCAGCAGTGTTGTAGAAAGTCCAGGCATGTCAGGATCTTATTCAGATGTGATCTTTATCGTCTTGGTCAGATGTGATCTTTATCTCGGAAAGTCGCGGAAATGACAGTAAATTTAATCAAACTCACTTGGACCTACTACAGACTTTGTGACTGCACTGAAAAGTAACACCCACTCCAATGCATTGTTTTAGCTTTGTTGGACAGTGGCCTGGCCTATGCTTTTAGTGATAAATACGGCGGTTGTTGAACACGGGAACTTACCGTAACATAACCATGCGTTGGTGCTTTACGAATACGTCGTAATAATACCAAATTCAGCAGACTGATTCTACAAATTTTAAATTTATTTATAACATTTGGCCGAAAGTCCAATAGGGGCAGCCAAAACAGCCAAAACAAACACAAAAATGACCAGACAATGTAAAAAAAAATACTAAAAGCTATGGTGCGAAACTGCGGTTTTGTTTGAAGCATTATTGTGTGGCACTTGCCAATTGACTCTAATAAGATAATTGGGCGTGTAAGGGTAAAAAAAGTCTTGTCAAGAGAGTCTGTAAAAGGGGGCATCAATTGCACCACTGTTATGGTTCCAGAGATTGGGTCTGGGATGAGGTTTGTAACGATTTGGTGAAGCACGGAGGAACTTGCAGATCTCGAAGATATTGCAAAGAGCATGCAACAACGTCACGGGACTAAGCAGGGTGAAGGAGAAATACTTGTACCGCCCCTAAAATGCGCCTTTACGCCCAAACGACTTAAGCTAATCGTAGATTCATCCTTTGCGCTCATGTTAGTGATACAATTTTTACTCTAGCACCTTACCCGGGGGTAGTACCGACCACCAAAGATGACCATAGAGGTGGGTGTGTGTGTAAGGGGGCATGAGGCCCACCGTAGGATTCTACAGTAAAATCCATGATTTTCGTTTTCCTTTCGTAAAATTATTTAAAGAGACATTGACTTTTTACTTGTATGTTAGTTTGAAATAGTCAATTCCGTTTATATTTAGGAGAAACTTTGCTGAAAATCGCATGTTCGTAGCATTTTTAGCCGAAAATCAAATTTCCTAATTTGCAATGGGGCGCTCACATTATAACGTCATAGTAACATTAAGTGGGGAATGTTTGTATTTATTTTGGTATTACTTTATAGAGGAGACCATAACTATTTAGAAACAAATAAATTGGTACAACTATGCCTCGGTAGTTTAGGATTATTTAGATGCAAATTCTATTGACATTCTGCAAAGCGGGCTAATGCTATGGTAAGTAGGGGAGAAAATAAGCATGCCGCATAAAATCATCGCATGTTCTTACATACCAGTTTCATATGAAATTGATATATTTCTTATATAAATACTTCAAGTAGCAAACAATGTACACAATAAAACTGTGTATCATTACGCATTTAATGCTTATACAGTCAGGGACAACAGTTTGGAATATTTTTTATTTTTGTATCAAATACAGTTTTCAATCATATTATGAACAGGTTTATTGTTCTGAAGTAGTACTCAGTTGAATTTAATTGAAAGATACAAATTTCCTTTGATGTTTACATCACACAGTTTGTCAATAATTAAACAAAGAATTACATGTGTAAGCGCATTACAATGGCAGGATCACATAATCGCAACACTTTTTGGCGGTCTCTTTGTATCACAAAATGAGATTAAAGATACTAGCAAACTTTATTGTTTTAACAAAAACTTAAACTCTCACAGTGACATGTTCAGGTAAGTCTCTTGCTTGAGAAAACACAGTTCAATATTTGGTGGGTTCACCCCTTGCCAGCTCAAGGTCGTGTACGCGACGTGACATTCCCTCGACCAGATTTGCCAATGTTCCTTGTGGAACATCTCGACAGCAAGCAATGAAGGCGTGTCTAAGTTCCTGCAGGGTAACTGGTTGGTTGTCCATGTTACCTTACCTCCGGGATACTTCTGTCCATAAGGTCTCTAAAAGTCGACCAGTCCAGGTGTTCTACATTTTCATTTTCAAGGAATTCCCTCACGTGTAGGGCTCTGTGCGCCGTGGTGTTGTCACTAAGCAGAATACAATCATCAAGCAGGGCTTGACTAACCTGCCTTCTGACCTTAAATCGGTCATCTTGTCTGTAGAGGAGGATCCGGACCTCGTAACTGAAGATCACACTGCGCCAGTGGCCTAACTGTCAAATTCCTGTGTCTCTGTGACCAAAGCAAGCGCGCATACCGATGTCTTTGCAGAAGTATCGGCTTTCTTATTGGTCGTCTTGCATGAAAACCTGCACTAACCAGTCTTCCCTGGCGGTTTTCTTTCGGGCCCGACCTGACCTTTGTCTAGCTGTAGTACTTTCGGTCTCTCGACGTCTCTTTAAAGTTAGAAACTACACCTTATGTAATTCATAAAGCGGCACCAATAACCTTCTGTTTGTAGCTGCGATTACGTAAGTCAATGACGCGGGCGTATAAATCTGCACCCCATGATCAGAAATATCGTATACAACAGACAGATGCAACAAAGTAATCTGGTTTCTTCACACGGTAATGCAAAAGCCAATGTAACCTAATGAATCATATTGCTAAAATAATTGCGAAAATGATGGCTGATGGTTCATTGATCAGCCATTGTCCTACATTAGGTATAGTGCGATGTGGAATGGTACCTAAGACCTTGCCAGACACCCGTGATCCATTTTGCATGGCTAACTGGTCACTTAAAACAGGGCTATTCAAAAAATAAAAATATTCCAAATTTTTGTCCATGACTGTAGTTGCCACGTGTAGAATAAATCAAATAAAGTGGACAAGTAATTCGAAGCTCTAACAGTTTTAGCCATGTTAGCAAAGCACTCCAACAAACGCCTCTTATATTTACAGATTGCACAACAGTTTACTTTCCATTCAAACATTTAATTCTTGGTATTTTACATTTAGTGCGTCATCAATTTACATCGTACAACTCTGAGACCAGTTCACTTCTACGCCAATAACACTAATGTATTACATTTTCCTGATTACTTCGCTGTCAATTATTATCAGCTACTTTGACGAAAATCTAACTTACAGTGTATAATGAAATGGCGTTTGCTCAAAGCAGGAAACCTGAACTACATTATAACATAGGCCAGGGAAGGATCGCGAAGCATACATGAATCCAGATATAGGTCAAATTTAAAGTCTCTTTGGATTTCTCGCTGTCTGTGTATCTGAATAAGAGCTTGGGGATGACAAACTAATCGCATAAGAAATGGGCAAACTTTGGTCAGTGCATTTAGTAACTATACATACAGAAGACCTTGTAGTCATCGCTGCTTTGAAGCCTCCAAATGCCACATAACAGGTAGATTTGACTCAATGACTCCGAATGTTCGCAATTGATAATGTCAATGTAAATTAAGCCCAAAGGAAACACGGCTCGGCCTCTACAAAAACTCTTTATACGTACATTAAATTAACTTGTCATTGTTCTCGCGGTCCTACCAAGAAGGTGTGTTGACATCATTTACATACTGACATTCTGGAGTAAAATAAACATAGACAGAAGTTTCAAGTATGCTGGGTTTCTGAAAAACAAAACTAAAACAATAAAACATAGCTTTCTTTGGGTTGATGATGGCCCTCCATATCTTTCTGTCTTGCATTGCTGTTGTCATGTCAGTTGTTTCAAGTCCGGTGTCTTGTTTCAAAATGTCGACATATGTCAGGGCAGGCCATCCTTGTTTCCTTTTCCCATGCTTCGGAATCCAGTGCACCAGTTGAGATACAGGTTCTGTCTTGCTTCAACAGTCTGGTATAGCAGCCATCCAGCTCCTTTGCCAGTTTGGAAGTGACTGTCCAGGCCTCACACCCATAGAGCAGTACCGATTCCACTGTTGCTGTAAATAGGCGCTGTTTGAATCTTGCTGAGAGCGACGACTTCCAGATCTTGGCCATCCCATTACAAGCTCTCCAGGCTGCTGCTTTTCGTATTTTTACATCCTTTTCTGAGCTCTTCATCCACGCTCCTAGGTACTTGAAATCTGGGACCTCCTCAATCTGTGTTCCTCTGTTTGTCTTAATTGTGATACCTTTGTTATGGTTAAATGCCATGAACTTGGTTTTGCCAGCATTCATTCTCAGTCCGACTTTTCCAACTGATGTTTCCACCTGGCTGAGCAGCTTGTTTGCCTGATCTATTTCCTCTGACAGTTAATGCATTATACCTTTGAAAAGCACTTGAAAAGGACGGTATATCTTGTATGATCGTTATTGCCTTTTCAAGGATTTCGTGATCATTGCATCCTCTTTTTATGAATTTTTTCAGTAGATATCCACGAAAAAAGCTTATTCCCAAATTTTCAGTGGATTCCGATTTTGCGTTTGTGAGTTATGCATGAGTATGTGTATTACACTGCTCCACTGTAATTTCGTTCTGGTATACCAGAACGAAATTCAAAATAATTTGACGATATTTTTACTAAACGAATAAATCTGCAAGAATTTTTTGGTACATTAACATTATGTACCCAGAGGTTTTCAGTGGTATAAAAATCTCAACTTTTTTTGAGAAAAGTGGGGGGATAGGGCTGTGGATGCACTTTTAATTTAGAGTAACACAATTAATTTGATTAATATACTTGATAATACCACAATGTTTTAGTAGTAGCAGTACCATGCGAACTAGCTGCCAACAATAGTATTGTTAGCAGCAGCTCAACTATTAGTAATCCGGTAATTGTTTATAAATATGTAACAGTATTATTTTATTTTTAACGTCGACTATTGATACACCTCTATACGAGTAGACATCCTGTCTTCATCTCTACTAAAGAAAGTATTTATTTGAAAGCCTTTTAACATTTAAAATTAAGATATACCTAAAACAATGGTAGCACTGACAAACATTAGATAATCTCAAGGTAAAATCAACGTAATCCTTAAAACACATTTATGACTCTTAGGTTTAAGAGACAGTTTTAAGAGTGCTATGGATCACCTGCATCATGAAACGTACCTATGCTATTGTAGAAATAAATAAAAATAAATCATGGTGATTTAACATTCCGCTGCCACTGACATACATCATAATCATTTCGCTTCAACAAGGGACTATAACTGTCGCGCATCTCCTCCCAGCACTGTATCGGAAGAAATAGCAAGTACAATCATTATTTCCGGATCGCTAAATAAACAATAAGAACACGATTTGTTTGAATTACTCTGTGACGTAAGAAGTCTCGATTCAGATAATAGAATCCCCTTTATGACAATGAGCAAGGAAAAGTTGCGATTTTCTCTTGCAAATATAGACAGATGACGTATTATTACTTATTTTACGTCAGAGGTTATTTTAACAGGTGCAAGTATATAACTTAAAAAAATAGGTAATTAAAAGGGGTAACGTCCATACATCAGTGGTCTTTATACAATTTACGTAAAGATAACGTTTACAAAAGTGAGCATATTATTTCACTTCCAATATTGTTTAATAGTAAGCACGCGATACATCTTTAACGGCATCGCTCTTTTCAGAGCCATCGACTGCCAATGTAACTTGGACACTAAGACATGGGTTAACCTTATTCTTATCGAAACCGACTGCGATGTTCATAATCTATCAGGTGTGATCTTCTGTACATGGGACCAAGGACTAAATGTTCCCTCCAAAGGACGTAGGAATCTCGAGGCTCATTTTGATCAATTCCAAAATCTCAATACCCCAGGGAGAACGGATATTTTATGTAGTTTATATACATTATTAATTAAAGCCACATCATGTGTTGCACTTTTTCAGTCCTCCTCAGCCGGAGGCCAAGCCACTATTAAGTCGTGAACCTATTAAGTGGCATTCCTACCGTTGCATCACACTGTACTATTTGAACTCAGCATTCGTATCAAGAAAGTTAAAATATCTCAGATGTATCATGCTAAGACATACCACATGACTACGCCTTAAGCTTACCAAGTAGAGATAGAAAACACACAACACGATCCTTAGTTTACTTGGCGTCATGGACCTCGGCTATAAATCTCAAAATAATTCAACTAAGTGCTCTTCAGTGCCAGCTTTGTTGATGAATGTAAAACAGTTAGTGTACACAGAGATTTAGCATTCGGATATTATCTCGTCAATTGGCGTGCATGGCCTGGACCTAGCCGTAGGTATTTTTTGTAGGATTTCAGAGTCTGTACCTATTTCGTAAGTTGAGTAATCATTTCTGACTGATACATTAAAGGGGGGTAACCCTATTAGTTTTGGATATAGATTGTTTTTAAAATTACATATAATATCAAATATCGTCCCCTTTATGCAGCTTTGTGGGAAAAAAAAGAGAACATTTTTAGCATAAATGTGAACAAATAACAAAAGTTGCAATCCAATACATTGGTATGCGTGAACTACGTATCTTTAATATTATGAGTAGTTTTACTTGGTGAAAACAATAAAACATGAACAAATATGTTTCACAAACATGGTCGCGTACGTCACATAAACATGTGTTTGTTTATTTGCTTATCTGATCATTTTGCTTGTCCTCCGCTCGAGTTATCCGAGTAAAGTGATACATAATGTTGAAGAAAGAAAAGTCTTCATCCAGCTTGTTTTTACCCACACTCTTTAATTTCACATTATCAATCAAGCAGTTGGACAGACATTTAAATATTGCTTGATACCTAAGGCTTACTAAAGTATCACAACAGTCAAGAAAATCACGACTTTTTCTCTTTAGCATTACAGGTTCTAGACGCAATATTCCGCCAGGTTTCTGGGTGCGACGCCGGACAGACAGTTAGTTCTGTCTTGTCGTTACTTGAAATTTAAAATCTAGTCATATGCCACAGAGTCCTATATATTCCACAATGCAATAATGGATTACATGTCGTGATATTCCTTGTGTGTTCCACGAAGCAGATTGCTTTGCAGACTGATTTTGATATCACCCTTTAATCTTAATCGACTATTTTGTTTAAAGAACATGTTTACATTATACGTCATTCCTTAAGCAAAATCAGTCGGACAAAACAAATTCCACATTTTAATATTTTTAACAGTAGTAACTGTGTAGCTTGATTTTACTAAAAAATTCAACGTTTTTATTATCTATTATTAAGCTATTCGAAGTTTAGTCATCCCCAAAACAAAGAAATTACATAAGAAATACTGACATATTCCCTCTCCTAGATCTGCAAGCCAAAATTTCTGACTGATTTTACTTCATCATCACACATTTAATAAAGGTAAAATATTGGTATGTGATAGAACATAGATTAATATTACTTTGAATTTGAACTACGCGGATTTTCGATGTGTTATTAAGAAATGAATGGTGATTTAATGATTCTGTTGCAATTAGTGGTGAGTGATTTCATACTTTGACTGGCCTATTATTAGTCTTTAGGTAGATTTCTTGCAGAACAAACATAGGGTTTATAGATAGATAAGTGATGATGGTAATGATTTTTACTCAAATTAAACAAAACAAATCCCATTTTTGTATAAGGACCCCTTATTAAGGGGTAAGTAATCCGCATGGAATAGTTACAAATATGTGAGTGGACGCGGCGAATCAGCCGTAAACTCGGCAAATTGTATTCTGAGTTAAAGTGTAAAATGTGTGTGAAGGTCGTATTCATAGGTGTATCAATTCGTTGCGACAAGTATCTTATCAAACGCTGTTTAAATCAATCAATAATACTACTGCTGAAGAGGATAATAAGCTTCTACCTATTTCTATAGAATAGTTCTTGTCTTTATTTGCTTTGGCTAAATCCTGCTCAAGTGGTAGATAACAAAGCATTGTATTTTGTCTAGGTATGTATAATCAACAATGATCAATGAGAGGATATTTCTGAACCTCGTTGACTTGGGGATGATTTGAAATGACCGCCAATTATGACTGTTGGATATTTATTACCAGAAATGTAGAAAAAGAGACACATGTAGAACCGATAAAAAATACAATTTTGTCGAAGGAACAGAGTTTAACAAATCATAACCCGGCTTTCTGATATCGTTTGAAGTCAAATGATATACCATTTTAAAGCTTATGGTATATATTTTCTAAACATGAAATAAAATAAAATTGACCGGGGCCGACTTTACGGCTGATTCGCCGCGTCCAGTCACATATGCTAAAAGAGTTATGAAACGATTTTGATCAGTTAAAATAATTTCAATTTTAGTTGGATAACCAGTATATTTCGTATATATCCAGTTCAAGACATGGTAGTTCCTTTGGGCTTGGATTCCCTCTAAATTCCATAAGACACACAAATTTAACTCAATGACTCCACAGAATGGTCTCAATCGATTAATTAACGAAAAATAACCACAAAGGAAGTGAGTCTAGTACAACTACAAGCAGATAGCGCTCAAGGGAAAATCCTGGGTCTGTACGGAAACTTTTTATAAACTCATTTAATTTGTCATGGTTATACCAAAGTTTACATCCATGACATACGAGTAGTTTCAGGAGTAGGAAAAAAGACAGAGATGGTCAAGTATGTTAGGTATCCAAAGAGAAAGGCAGATGGTTTCCTATGGGTTGACATATTAAAAGTACTTGACAATTCTAATAACCCTTCGGACTTGAAATAAAGAATAATAAGCCTCATAATCTCCTTATGTTTGCCAAGGGTTCTTGACCTTACCTAAATACATAACAAATACCTTTGGAACACACTTGAAAAATGAATATCTTGGGTATATCTTGTATGAACGTCCTTGCCTCTTGATTCTGGCAACATAATATTATCATCATCACCATTAGCAGCATTATACTTACTTTTAAAGTAGTAGCAGCAATTCCAGCTAGCATTATTAGGCCAGATAACAGTATCAGCAGTAATCGAAGTAGTAGGAATCGGGTAATCGTTCCAAATTTGTGACAGTAAGTGACTATGAGACTCCTCTGCTAGAAAATTGATTTCATCTCTATTAAGGGTTTCAAAACAACTTCTTAACATCTTTGAGGTTGTTCACATGCTGTGAAATGCATAGCCTTGTCACTAGCAAGATGTTGTATTGCGATAGTTGGTCCTCCGGAGCTGATTACATCATGTGCTTATAATTAACTTGATAAATTATTCTGTCCATTAAAAAGTATTTGTTTTTACAATTTCATAACAGACCGCTTCGCTATCCATAGATCAAACAGAAACAGAGTAAAGAAAACGGTTGATACCAAATCGCGTAACAAAGAGTCCTTGTATAAAATTATATTATACTAATAATGTGTTGTATGTTAGTGGAGATTATCCGGCCACAATGTCATGACTGTTTTTTGTGGACCAAGAAGGTCACAAGAAGTGGAAGACCAAGGGTTTACCGGTTGGTAACACCGCCCAATCAAAACATTTTGATTCTAACTTTACAACTGAATGGATAACTTGCAATTGTAGGAAATTGTAACAAATCTTCATGTTACTTTTCGACATTACGTGAATCCAATGAGAGCTAAACATATTTCCTTTAACGGATAATGAATACAAGAATAGAATTTTACTGCAACTTTTACATCTAGGGTTATGTTTATTTAAATGTACGCTGCGACATCAATATTGGGACCATTGCAACAAACGAGGTTCTGCTTTGAATTCATATCTCAAATTTGGCATACAATCAACCGTTTTGGAATATTGCTCATTCATTACGGGGTTAATTACTTTTGGTAGATGTTTAGATAACCTGGTTATTACAATTATTGATCGATCTCTAATCCTTTACTATGTAGCAGAAAAGTGCCTTACATGAAACTCTTCTGCAAATGAACCAGATACCGAATTAATAGTAGTCAATGATTGTGATACATTTCTTGCGTATCTCACTGGGTATTTCATTATTCATTAAGCATTCACAACAATAGTTCCATATTAACTGAAAACACCAGTCGTCGCGATTGTGCTCTGTAATTGAATTGAAGAAATGTAAGAACACTCACGAATTAAATGTTATCCATTTGTTACTAGGGGTATGCTTAGCTGGCCTTTCATAATGCTCGTGTTGGAGCAATTACATGGCGGTAATACAATCTAATCGTAGGAATATATCAGATATGGGTAACTGAATGAAAAGCATATCAGAACATTACTAATAACAGCTGTTGTAATAATTACCTACTTTTCTAGACTTAGATATGGAATGATGAAAGAAATTGTACGGCGTGAATTGCGTAACATACCTTACCTTACTTAATGAGTCGATCCACGATATCTAACATTCTACATTGATCATGTCAATAAAGTGCTGCGAAGTGAATGGAAATGCATTTTCCGTCTACTCTACATGTGATATCTTTCTATCAATCTTCATATAAGATCTTCGATCATGGACCAATTTTGTTTGGGTCTGATGGTTTCATTTTGTTTGCAACAGCAGATAGCTAATATAAAAGGCTATGGGCATAAAAAAAAAAACTACATCGCTCACTGCCAGAAAAGGTGAGACACATCAAAATAAGACAAAAAACTAAGGCATTGTTGAAAAGATAAAAGAAATGACATGAAGACAAAACCACATGATAACAAATGGACCAAGAGACAAACCGAATGGCATCCAAACCAAGGACCGGAAATGGGTGGAGAGAAAGACAAAAAAGGAAATGACATTTGACATGCCCAGTAGTCACAAACATCTTTACTATTAAAACAAAATCACTTTTTCTTTTCTTTTGTTTTGTTTTCTTTTGTTTTGTTTTCTTTTGTTTTGTTTTCTTTTGTTTTCTTTTCTTTTCTTTTCTTTTCTTTTCTTTTCTTTTCTTTTCTTTTCTTTTCTTTTCTTTTCTTTTCTTTTCTTTTCTTTTCTTTTCTTTTCTTTTCTTTTCTTTTCTTTTCTTTTCTTTTCTTTTCTTTTCTTTTCTTCTTATCTAACCTGCAAGAACCTGTCAGTGCACTGGGACTGTACTCCCAAGGTGCCCAGGTAACACAAGGCTAACAGATAAAAATACACACGTACATACATTCAAAAGAAAACTATGAAAATATATAATAGGCGGTCAAGATAAGCTGCCTGAATATCGCAAAGTTATAATTATAAACGATGACATTTCTCGCTACTTCAATAATATTCCTAAAGAGAACAGGAAATTTATACTTCCTTTACTCTTGTAGAGTCTGTGTTATGAATGAATAATTGTAAAAATTAAAAATTAATAAATAATGAAATTAAGCAAAAACGTTTTGCGTAGAGTTTGCCTCCCTTTAAATTTGTAATTTAAAAAGGCAGTCAACGGACCTTTCCTTAAGATGAATTAGCTGGTCACTTAGCATTCCAAGCATGGTTGATTGGCGAATCAAATGTGTTGCTTTTTCAAGTTGCTTCAGGCCAAATTGTTACGTGACCACAGATGCAATTATGTCAAAGTCAAAGCAAGAGACATGGTGTTGATATTGGCGTTTTTGCTGGAACAGAAAGAGTAATGTATATAAAATATCGTATATTCTTATAAATGGAGAAATTATTGTATCACAAAAATGGCAAACAGAGCACCCATCCTATTATTAAAGAAATGAGAGCAATGTTGAGAGAGCGAGAAAGAGAGATGGAGAGCGTTGTTGAGAGAGACAATTGGATTACAACTTATAAAACGTCATCAAACATAAAAAGTATATCTTGTAGCATTTGAATATTCGTATTATATAAATCATTAAAGGAAAAGAACGGGAAAAACCCACTTGGATATCCCATCTAGAAAGGAGAAACAGTTGTGCCAGAAGTGGTTAATAGCGTACCTGGTATGTGCTTTGCTGATGACTTCGATTTCCTGTCAGGAACAGTTAGAAGAGTCGGTTTAAACTTGAAAACCACAAAGTTAACATCAACACAAATAGTGTATACCTTTCCGTCGTTCTGTCTTTTTGTCTAAGTATATATGCCTTCTAGTATATGTTTTATTTATTTCTACCAATAGGTGAGCGCTCAAAGCGGACACAATATGCACAAGCTTCAGTACGTTGAATATATGAACACAGCCATGTCAGCAAAACGAAGATTTTGCAAAATGATACGCCCAATAAACAGGGGTCCCAACAAAACATCGCCTCAGTTTTGAGTTTCATTGGTCTACGCAACAGGTCTTCTATTACGACTAGTCCATTCATGTCCCGTGGCTATTATGTCTAAACTCGACGCTACCATGACGAGAGATAAGTTCCTTGCCCCCACACTATCAAAATAACTATTATTGTAGACTCTGGCCATCACGGTACTCAGGTGAAAGACCCCTACAGTATATAACTCATTGCCTGATTAATATGCTTCACATCTCACGGCCACTCGCATATGAATCAAAGTAAGACTAAATTTGCTGAAAAAATCCCGCAAAACTGTTAAAGTAACCTTTTTCAACAACTAAATATCAGTCAGAAAAATGTCTCTGTTAGTTTAGATTCATGAGTTCTGTATGCTTTATAATTGCAATTATTCTAGATAATTCTTGATTCATGTGTACAGTCAATAATCGTCATCTATTTCATCCTCATGTATAAGACAACCGTGGCAATAAGTTGATGTAGATGTGAATCTCGATTTGATTTTGTTTACGAGAATTTTTATGTAGGTTTATGTGGTAGTTTTTTTGTTGTTGTATTTTTGTTTGTTTGTCTGAAACTATTTTTGTTGTACCCTCTGCTTGAGTTGTTTTTGTGGATTTAACATATATGTTGAATAAAGAAATGTCTCCGGCCAAATTGTTATTATACATACATATAAGTTCCACATCAACAATCGAGCAGTCGGACAGACAATTACTTTAATACTATTTTTGATACCCAAGGCTTATCTCAACAATCTCGACATTTCCTCTTTGACATTACAAACCACGTACGGAATATGTTTTGGAGGTTGACGCCAGACATCTTGATAACAAAAGCGCATAATGGTTAAATTGGTGGTTCCATGAACCAGATTGGTCTGAAAAACACTTTTAACATCGCCAGTAAATCTTAATCAACTATTTTAGTTTAAGAGAAAAAATAATAGTAGGGCATTTTAATAATTAAAGATCATTCGAAAATTAATAATAATAAAACATTGGTATGTATAATTGAAGACCGAATTAAAAAGACAAATTTGCGTCTGACGTCAGAGCAAAGGCGCGACGTGATTGGTTACCCACCTGCGGCGCAGATCCTGCGCAGTACGACATTTTCGGTGTAGTTGACAGGACGTCATACGCATACTAGTATTTTTATTCGGTCTTGATTTATAATATGCCGTAGATTGATTTCCAATAGCATAGAGGCACAAGTCGAAATTAGATAACCTGGATAAGGTGTGTGTATTAGGAAATCGCTCACATTGTCCAACAATTTTCCCCATCCGACATATATAAACACACGAGCTTCTTTAAAAGATAGAGTTGACCTATAGATGTACTGAAAACGGTAACTTAAATGTCTCTCCTCCAAATGTGTTCAAATGTTCATCGCAATATTAAAAGTAAATACAAGCACCATTTAATTCTGCCAACTGTAAATGAGACATGCGGTAACAAAATTGTGATGTAGAATCAGTGCAGAATTTTGATCAATTTTATAAATTCGCAGATGAATGCACCGAATAGCAAACAATATTATACAAAAGTGTATCATTACAAATTAAACATTCGCGAATGTTTATCATCTAATCTAATCATAGTAAATCAAATAAAGCGGGTAAAGATCGCACAATATACGCTTGCATTCGAATGTTCATTCTTGGCATTTTGCATTCGGTCGTTATTAGTTTCAATTACGAGGCCGGATCACCTCTTCGTCAATAACACTTACGTACTACATTTTGTTCAATAAATGCGAAGTGGTCAACTATGAGCTTAACTGTGGAATGACGTTATCTCAATGCAGGAAACCTGATTTCATTTAATTGATTTTGTCAGCCTAGCTCAGAGTGGAGCCGCAAAGCATTGGACATGAATTTATGAACTTCCGGTTATATAGACCTGATAGGACTCCCCAGATGTATAATTTTATGCAAAAGGTAGATTTTAGAATTTCAATTTTAGAAGAATAAGCAAGACATTTCTGGAAATATGTATACATAAGGGACATGGTAGTCATTCTGGCTTAAAAGCCTCTAAATGCCAAAAGACAGATAAAGTTAACTCAGTGACTCCTATTGGTCTCAATTGATATTGTCAACGCAAATTAACCACAAAGGAAGCGAGTCTGGTTCAAGCAGATACCGCTCAAAGGAAAATTGCGGCCTCTACGGAATCCTTTTAAACACTCAATTAATTTGTCATCGTTATCATGGTTATGCCATATAGCTATGTTGACATCAATGACATAGTTTTGGGAGTAGGGAAAAAGACAGGATTGGTCAAGTATGTTAGGCATCCAAAGAGAAAGACAGATGATTTCCTTTGGTTTGATTTATTAAGGGTACTTGATGATTTTAATCACTTCGGACTTGTAAATTGTAACAAAGAATAACAAGTCTCGTAATCTTCTTTGATTTGTCTAGAGCTCTTGACCTTACCTAAATGCATTAAACGTAAATTAACCACAAAGGAAGCGTGTCTGGTTCAAGCAGATAGATACCGCTCAAAGGAAAATTGCGGCCATCCACTTCGGAATCCTTTTAAAACATCAATTAATTTGTCATCGTTATCGTGGTTATGCCATATAGCTATGTTGACATCAATGACATAGTTTCGGGAGTAGGGAAAAAGACAGGATTGGTCAAGTATGTTAGGCATCCAAAGAGAAAGACAGATGATTTCCTTTGGTTTGATTTATTAAGGGTACTTGATGATTTTAATCACTTTGGACTTGTAATACAGAATAACAAGTCTCTTAATCTCCTTTGATTTGTCTGGGGCTCTTAACCTTACCTAAATGTATAATTAATACCTTTGGAACACACTTGAAAATTATGATGTATTTTGTATGACCGTCCTTGCTTTCAAAATTACGGTCTATTTTGTATGACCGTCCTTGCCTTTTGATTCTGGTAACCTAATATCATAGCATATAGCAGTGTTAATAGTAATTGAAGTAGTAGGACTCCGATAATCGTTCCAAAGTAGGAGTTGTAGCAGTATTTTAACATTAAGTGGCTGTGAGAAACCGCCAGGTCGACAATTTAGTATCATCTCTACTAAGTATTTGAAAACAACTTCTTAGCATCTTTAAAGTTGTGAACATGTATATACATGTATAACATAGCCTAAATATTATTCTAGGATAGCATACATGTAACCAGATAAAAACGTGTGTTGCTTATCTTCGAGTTTCGAGTCTCGAGTCAAATTTTCGAGTCTCGAGTTTCGAGTCTCGAGTTTCGATTCTCATATATCGAGTTTCGAGTTTTACATTTCGAGTTTCGAGTCTCATATTTCGAGTTTCGAGTCTCATATTTCGAGTTTCGAGTTACATTTTTCGAGTTCCGAGTCTCATATTTCGAGTTTCGAGTTACATTTTTCGAGTTTCGAGTCTTATATTTCGAGTTTCGAGTCTCATATTTCGAGTTTTGAGCCTCATATTTCGAGTATCGAGTGTAAAATTTCGAGTTTCGAGTCTCATATTTGAAGTTTCGAGTAGGCCCCCTATCGAATGTCAAATTTCGAGTTTCGAGTTTATAATATCGAGTTATCTAGAGAGTTATAATCAAGACTCGAAAATCAGACCCAATTTTGAAAACTGACCTTTTCTAATGAACAAAAGACATTCAAAACCCACTCATATTATTTCTTGGTCAAAAAACTATAAAGTGGATGATAAATAGCTAATTAAATTTTGCCTCCTAGAGAGTTATAATCCAGACTCGAAATTTAGACCCAATTTCGAGTCTCGTCATTTTACAGAAAACTGACCTTTACTAATGAACAAATGACATTCAAAACCCACTCATATTATTTCTTGGTCAAAATACTATAAAGTGGGTGACAAATAGGTAATTAAATTTTGCCTCCTGGAGAGTTATAATCGAGACTCGAAATTTAAACCCAATTTCGAGTCTCGTCATTTTACAGAAAACTGACCCTTTCGAATGGGTAAATGACATTCAAAACCCATTCATATTATTTCTTGGTCACAATACTATAAAATGGGCGAGAAAAAGCTCATTTAATTTTGCCTCTTTGAGAGTTATAATCGAGACTCGAAATTTAGACCCAATTTCGAGTCTCGTCATTTTACAGAAAACTTACCTTTTCTAATGGGTAAATGACATTCAAAACCCACTCATATTATTTCTTGGTCATAATACTATAAAATGGGTGACAACTAGCTAATTCAATTTTGCCTCCTGGAGAGTTATAATCGAGACTCGAAATTTAAACCCAATTTCGAGTCTCGTCATTTTACAGAAAACTGACCCTTTCGAATGGGTAAATGACATTCAAAACCCATTCATATTATTTCTTGGTCACAATACTATAAAATGGGCGAGAAAAAGCTCATTTAATTTTGCCTCTTTGAGAGTTATAATCGAGACTCGAAATTTAGACCCAATTTCGAGTCTCGTCATTTTACAGAAAACTTACCTTTTCTAATGGGTAAATGACATTCAAAACCCACTCATATTATTTCTTGGTCAAAATACTATAAAATGGGTGACAACTAGCTAATTCAATTTTGCCTCCTAGAGAGTTATAATCAAGACTCGAAATTTAGACCCAATTTCGAGTCTCGTCATTTTACAAAAAACTGACCCTTTCTAATGGGTAAATGACATTCAAAACCCATTCATATTATTTCTTGATCACAATACTATAAAATGTGCGAGAACAAGCTCATTTAATTTTGCCTCCTTGAGAATTATAATCGAGACTCGAAATTTAGACCCAATTTCGAGTCTCGTCATTTTACAGAAAACTGACCTTTTCTAATGGGTAAATGACATTCAAAACCCACTCATATTATTTCTTGGTCAAAATACTATAAAGTGGTTGACAAATATTTAATTAAATTTTGCCTCCTAGAGAGTTATAATCGAGACTCGAAATTTAGACCCAATTTCGAGTCTCGTCATTTTACAGAAAACTGACCTTTTCCAATTGGTAAATGACATTCAAAACCCACTCATATAATTTCTTGGTCAAAATACTATAAAGTGGGTGACAAATAGCTAATTCAATTTTGCCTCCTAGAGAGTTATAATCGAGACTCGAAATTTAGACCCAATTTCGAGTCTCGTCATTTTACAGAAAACTGACCTTTTCTAATGGACAAATGACATTTAAAACCCACTCATATTATTTCTTGGTCACAATACTATAAAATTGGCGAGAAAAAGCTAATTTTATTTTGCCTCCTTGAGAGTTACAATCGAGACTCGAAATTTAGACCCAATTTCGAGTCTCGTCATTTTACAGAAAACTGACCTTTTCTAATGGGTAAATGACATTCAAAACCCATTCATATTATTTCTTGGTCACAATACTATAAAATTGGCGAGAAAAAGCTAATTAAATTTGGCCTCCTAGAGCGTTATAATCGAGACTCGAAATTTAGACCCAATTTCGAGTCTCGTCATTTTACAGAAAACTGACCTTTTCTAATGGGTAAATGACATTCAAAACCCACTCATATTATTTCTTGGTCAAAATACTATAAAGTGGGTGACAAATAGCTAATTCAATTTTGCCTCATAGAGAGTTATAATCGAGAATCGAAATTTAGACCCAATACATGACCATTATTCCAAAACGGGTTGTCGTGTGCTGTAAAAAGCATTGGAAAAATTATTTATTGACATGAATGAAAGTTACCCAGTATTTGAAAGTTGCGGCAAAACCCTATTGACAATCAAAATTGTCATTGCTAACTTAATCCATATTGCAAGATGACCAATTCAATATTTTCTGTGACCAACAAGATCACGAAAAATGGAAGACCAATGATTGCATCTATTGGTAACACCTGCCAATCAGGAAATTGTGAATCTAACTTTCCACTGAAAGGGCAACTTGCAATATTATTGTTGGCCATTTAGGGCCCTGCTGGTCAGAAAAAAAGAATGAAATCTTTATGTTTCAATTTGACATTACTTGAATAATGACTACTGATGTGAATTATGACAATTGTTATTGATTATCGCATGTTTTGATCGCCTCAAATGCATGAAACAAAAAGAATAATCCTATGATATAGAAAAGTTTCACTTCAATGGATACTGAATACAATATGATTATGTGCAACAAATGAACTGTCAAATAGGCTTAGAAATAGTTATTCAAATACTACTTCAAGCGCATATCCTAAATTTGGCATACAATACTATTTAAGAAAATAATATTTTGGTATGTAAAGAAATCTGTAACTGTTAGCGTAAATAAACCGAAAAGAATTTCAATCGGCTCACAACTGTTGAAGATCTGTTCTTTTAAAGAAATGTACCCGTTTTTCACTTACAGGAACGTTCCTTGCATGAATATCAAACATTCCATAATGATAAGTTTAGAAACTAACAACTTTATTTAGGGAATGGGCTTTACCTGTGGGATTTTTTTAAGTGTAATTAATTTATGGCAAAATGGATATTGGGTGGGATTTTTTTGCTATATTTGAAATTAATTATTTTTTCTTGGTTATTTTATGTGCCTTTTTGTCTTTTTGTGTTTCTTACTTTCTTACCTTGTTGTTGCTTGCTTACAACATTTCTCTTAAAAGATAGCCTCGAAACGGGCTGTTTTGTTTGTCTTTGGTTCTTCTGAAGTGAGTTTACTGTGTCGCTCTGCCCTCTACCAGATTGCCTCCCAGATGAATACAGGTTTTGGCCTTGGTCCTTATTGCATTATTTGCGTTGCCTACCGTTCTTGTGCGCCGGGTATTTGCGAAGATCTTGGAGGCTAGCTGCTGGTACTCGCTCATAGACGTCGCTGCTTTGCATTTTGCCACAAACGAAGATATCAAGTGATGCGAAGTCTGGTGATCTTACAAACCATTCCACAGCATAACCAATATGTGGACAGAGTAAAAAACGGGTACATTTCTTAGTATATCTCCAAATATTGTGAACCGTTTTAAATTAAAAAAAGGCTTAGGCCTATTAAAGCTAACGACTAAAGGTGTCTTACTAAAATATATTTGATCAACATTTCGGAAATGGTAGACAAGAAGGACACAATGAGGGTTCTGTATTTTGGGGACACCCTGTATTTCTTTATGGAATTATATGGCAAGGAGTATTGTCGATGTCCCGATCTTAGCAAAATATTGAAAATAACGTTTTTATACATAGCTAATAAGCATGTAAAGTGTTTCGATTTAAAACTCATCTCTTCCTCTAACACATAAATGTATGTTCCTTACATTCGAGCGAGTAGTCAAGAAATAATTCCATTTATTCAATATAAATCAAAAACACTTCATAATATAAATGTGCCCTTTTAAATCTAAAACAGAGACGAACCTGGTTTCCACTACAAAATTATATAAATATATATCAGAGGAAACATCCTTTTTGTTTTTTAGACACTATGGCAATTGAGAGTGTTATCCATCCAAAAGTGTGGTTCTGATATTTGTATACCATTAAATATGATGGATTTGTACATATATGGCAACTCCTCTACATGAAGACCAAACAAAGTTGTACTTCAAAAACGACAAAAGTAAATACACTAGACCTTGGTAGCATGAACCCTTATACATCACCTTAAAATGGGTCTCCCAATAAATGCCGCCGTCAAATTCAACAGGTTCAGCAAGGCGTCTAGAGAATCTCCTATTACGAACAGTCCATTCATATCCAATAGCTATTTGGTCTAAACGCGTCGTTTACAATCACTAGATAAAGTCCTTTCCCCTATTATAAAAGTCACGGTTATTGTAGCCTCTGGACGGCGCAGTTTTCAGAGGCCACAGTTAATCTATACAGATACAGACATATAGTACATTCATGTATAATAGCAGGGCTGCCTGATGGATATGTTTCAAATCTCGAAATCACTGCCGGAAAATTATCACATTTTACACATACACAAATAAAACCACGTATTTCATTTACTTTCTATATCCATTATCTTCACAATCAAATTGGGTAGCAAGAACAAACTGTGTATAATTGAATACCTAAATACAAAACCCACCCAAGTCCATACTAAAGTGAGTTAAGCATGGGAAATTGTTGCTTATACATATAGGCATATCATTATGTATAAGGGGACAACATAAATCCACCCTCTACGTGCGTCTATTGAGCATGTGAAATCCAAAAATCAGGACTTGGGTGGTTCTTACACACATAATTATTATAGTGCCCTCGCAAACATGGCAAGATGGTTGTCCTGCTTAATTGATGTGATAGCAACAGTGATGACGAAAGAAGTGGTAAAAAACGTAGAAATGAGGCTGAATGGTCACAGAAAAAAAAAAAAAAAAGACTGAGACCAAAGGGTAAAGAATACACTTACTAAAAACCACCCAAGTCCAGCATACAAAATGACCCCTCACTAAGTCCCTGAAATGCTAATCGTCATAGCTAATACAGTTTAACCCACTCATTTGCATGTAAAACTTGCCCTATTTACCAGGTAAATCTAATTGAAGGTATTAAAATGATACACATTTCTTTTAATTTTCTCAAAATCTCTTTCCATGGACTTGGGTGGGTTTTGTATTCATGTATTCAATTAGACTTTTTGGTCAATAATATTCACGAAAATTGAGACACATGTATGGATTAGGTGATATTATGTTTGTTATACTAAAAATATTCAAGAGAGCTTACGGCTTGGGGCTGGTAGGAGCCATATTTTTTTCAATTTTACTAATTTCACTAAATAGTAGGGTACTTCTTCAAGTGGTTTAAGTGTAATAGAATAGAGCGTTCACGTGGAATTTCTTAATATGTTTAGTACTCTCATGTGTGCTGACAACAAATCTGAAATTAAAAAAAGTGTTTTGGAGTAACATTTTAAAGACAAATCAATTAAAAAAAAAATTTGGTTTACCCTTATTTTTAGAACAGGCTTCGTTGGGAAAATATAAAAGTATAGCTTAAATTATTCGCATTTTTACCTGTTCAGGTCGTTGTTGTATACTTTGAAATAGCAAAATAAAAAAAAAAAGATTTCTGGACTACTTGAACAAATCCTAAAAAGTACGCAAATAATAACAAATCTCCGATTGGTGCCATGTGAAAAATGCATGTTGTAAGAATACGCAAGACCTAATACGTGGCTAAACGTGGTTATGTAGTTACTTGTGAACTCACATTACTACTCTTATTCTCATGGCGATACTCTCCAACGCCCTAGGTGGAGTCTGGCGAAGAGGAAATATGTTGTGTGCTGAGGTGAAGTGCTTTACATGCCACAAAAGTGGTCTTTGATGCTTTCTTTGAATTCCAGTCCTTGATGGTTCTGGGATAATATGAACATTTGAAGACATCTTTGCTGACTTGGTAATAAACTATTTGGATGACTCCATTTGGTTGGGCAGTGAGCGGGCGAAGTATCTCTTGCACTGGAAGGGCCGGGTGACCCTCTCGAGCATTTCATTGTACGGTTATTTTTCCTACAGGATAAAGCTTTACTCTCTGATGTTTATGATGCGGTACGACGTCCGACCTTAAGGGCTCGTATAGCGATATTTTCACGTATTTTCTTTTGCAGGACCTGAGATTCGAAATATAATACGAACTTTATGGCAAAAAAATACAAAAAATGCTGTGCAAACGTTGCTATCCGATTCCTTAATGCTTGAAATAATACACGCCCTCAATGTTCTCATCAAGTTATGAATATTATAAATTAAACAGGTGTTAAAGAGAAACATGTATAAGGAAGAAGATAACAAATACGTGATTAAAAGAGGGAGAGAGAGTTGGGAGAGAGAGTTAGATGGAAACTGAGAGCACGTCCTGGGGACCCGTTTTTGGCCATGTCCCCACTTCCACGTTTTCGCGGGAGGGAGACAAAGATGGGGGAGTGAGTTACAAAGATTCAGTGACAGAGAGATAATAGTCAACAAGGTAAAAATAAGCAGACAGCCAGATTGACAACATTGGAGAAAGTGGTATCCACAGAAATATCAGACACTAGCAACAAAGACATGCACACACAGAGATATATAGAGTGAGAAAAAATGTTGAAACCAAAATCGCGTAACCAAGAGTCATTGTATAATATTTTGTATGTTGCTATAGATCGTCCGGCCAATATTACAAATCATAGCTATCAGGGAGTAGAGTATTAATATACTGAAATAAAACCCTTTTCGCTTTGAGGAGATCTTAGATTAGTAATAATGACAAATACAAACTCCCTTTGGTTGAATAATAATATCCAGCTACTACATGTCACTAGCGAGATATTGTATTGCGATAGCTGATCCTCCGGAGCTGATTACATCACGTGTTATTACTTGATAAACTATTCTGTCCTTTATTTTCGGTTTTCATATTTGAATTTCAAAATAGACCGCTTCTCTATCTACAGATCACATGGAGTCAGGGTAAAAAAAATATTGAAAAGAAATCGCGTAACCAAGAGTCCTTATATAAAATTATATTAATATTATAATAATTATGTTATATGTTTTCACAGATCATCCGGCCGATATAACAAAAAATCGTGCAGTTATCTGGGAGCAAAGTATTAATATACTGAAATAAATCGTTTTTCGCTTTGAGGAGACCTTAGATTAGTAATAATGACAAATACAAACTCCCTTTGATTGAATAATAATATCCAACTTCTCTTTTGTCACTAGCGAGATATCGAATTGCGATAGCTGATCCACGGGAGTTGATCACATCACATGTTTATGTTTAACTTGATAAGTCTGTCCTTTGTAAGGGATTTGTTTTGATATTTGAATTTCATAATAGACCGCTTTTATATCTACAGGGACGGAGTGAAAAACAACCATGTGTCCTTTTATAAAAGGCCAATATAACAAATCATATAGCTATCAGAGAGTAGAGTATCAATATACTGAAACAATAATTTTTATTTCGATATCAGATTAAAACATCTTGGCATGAGGCTGAAAATGCAAATTATATATTTTAATTAACATTGTACTTTTTACTGTCCAGGTTACAACTTAATGCAACTTAATCTACATGCAAACATTTATTAGACCTCATACCCAGAGCGAGTTTGTTAAGACAGACAAATACGTACGCATTTGTTATCTGGTATCACTCTCCTAAAGTCTAAAGAGAGATCCATAACCACCGTGACAGAGTTGTTAGAGGAGTTGCATGTTTCTACGGATGGCCTTGAATAAAAAAAATTGGTAGTTTTATTATCATTGGAAACTCACTTTAAATTTGAAACACATCTTAATGATTAATACCAACAAGAAACCCAAGTATTTCTTTCAACTAATATGTTGGGAAGGGTTAGGACATAATAGTGACAGGGACATAATTTTCATAATTGCAAAAGGAAACCATTCTTTAACCAGTAACACGAAACTCTTGGAAATCTGTTTCAATATAATTAACAAAAAAAACACACCTTGAAAGAAACTTTAAAGCGCTATACCGAGCACATAGGTTATGTTATAAAAGTAATTTTCTCTTTTCAATTTTTTTTTAAATCTACATGCAAACATTTATTAGACATCATACCCAGGGCGAGTTTGGTAAGACAGACAAATACGTACGCATTTGTTATCTGGTATCACTCTCGTAAAGTCTAAAACTCGAAACAAATAGATAACCTAGTTTAGTTGCCAGTTCTTTTAAGAATTAAAATTGTTAAATGATCTCTAATCCTTTAATATGTAGTAGACAGGTGTCTAGCATTGAACCTTTCTGCTAGAGATCTAGATATCAAATTAGGGTTAACAGTTATTTTAATTTAAACTGTTGCGATTTGGTAGTTCACAGCATATTGCGAATGGTAGTGAGCTTTGGCAAAAGTTACATTATGCAGGTCCTGTGGTTCTTGAGTTATGTTGTAAAGAGTGCTGAAACAACAACACTTTTCAGAGTCTGAGTTGAGCAAAGACGTAGCTTGCGACGCCATCACGGCGTCTTCATTCAGCGTAGTGATTACACTCCTCCGGTCACCTGACCACCCGGTGGGTGGTCAAGTGGCAGCTTATGTCAATATGACAGAGTCCAATATCAGTCTACATGCTGCTAACAACACTTTTGTAAAACGTACATAACTTATTCATAACAATAAATCAAGCAAGTTTTCAAAGTATATGATTTGTAGAATGAACTTTTGCAAAAACATCAAAGTGTTATTTTTCAATAATATATTGATTTAGATAATGAAAATCGATTTTTTTTGCTGCTTCGACGGTCCGAACAACTACCCTTGAGTATGCTCACTTACTTAGTGGTAGCGATACTTTTCCCGCGTATGTACTTCAATAAGCATTCAGAAAATGAATATCGGTCCTGTGTTAGCTGAACATAACGATTGTTCTCTGAAATTGAAGACATGTATCATGTTTATGAGCACTCACGAATAAAATGCCATCCATTTGTTATTAGTGGTATGCTTAAATCTGGCCGTTCATAATGTTCATGTCGGATTAATTACATGGTGGAAATACAATATATCAGATAGGAATAATTCAAAGAAAAGCAGATGAGAACCTTACTAATAACAAGTGTTGGAATAATGACCTACTTCTCCAGACTTCTCCAAAATATACCTATCTTTTCGGTGTGAATTTCTCAACATGGCTATACATAACTTACAAATTGAGCCGATCCACGATATCTAACATCCAGCATTGTTCATGCTGATAAAGTACTGTGAAATTAATTAAACTGTAGTTCTGTCTACTTCATATTTTTGAAATCTTTCTACAAAGCTATTTTCCATTGCAATATCCAGCTCGATTTATCATGTTTATTTTATTACCCTTTGTGATACAATTACTTTGTTGTTGTTGTCGTTGTTTGTTTTTTGTTTGTTTGTTGGTTGGTTGGTTTTTGGTATGTTCTCTGAAAGGATATCATAGGACCTCTTCAAGGTTAGCCCCAGTTGAATACCTGGTGATCACATACACCAACTATCATTAGCCTTTTCGAGATATGGCGGACACAATAGGATGGCGCTGCACGAAATGGGTAAAGTCTTTTGAATTTAGCGGATTTTACCCATATTGAAGACTGCCCTCATATTGTGTACGCCATATCTGGAAAAGGCGAATGGGTGAGAAACGCCACGCGTTTAGTGCATGTCATAATTATAGTATTATTAATAATATTAATAAATAAATTAATTATTATTACAAATGTCAGCATGCGGAAAGTATGTTTTGGTCTGTTATACACTGTGATTATTACATGAAACATTCAATGGTACAACGGTCGGCCAGTATGTAATGAAAGTTGACTGGTGACCCCAAATATGGCTTATTTACATGGCATTTCTCTATGACCACATAAACACTGTTACTTTTGGTCCAAATCGTTACACGAGCGACAAAAGTGACACATTTGGTACACATGTTTGTATGACCCTGAAGTTTATGAAAATAAGCGGTTTTAAAATATAACTTTATTTTGGCCATTTTCGGGCTAGAAAATGTTTGCCAAAGCTCACTACCATTCGCAAGATGCTGTGAATTACCAAATCGCAACAGCTGAAAATAGTTGCTAACCTTAATTGTGGCAAGCGTATAAACCTTCTAAGAAATTCAAAAAGACATCCAAAGTCCAAAGTGGTTTGTGTGGCTAATTTGAATAAAATTAACTATGACCAGCAGACAAACGGCTTGAATTCCTCATGTACATACGTATTGTTATTACACACACTCCTCGATTCCTCATCAAGAATCGAACAGTCAGACAGACAATTCATTTATTACTATCTTGATACAAATCTCATACGGAATATGTGTTAGGGTGTGACGCCAGACGGAAAATTGTCTCGTCGATTACTTATCTTGACTATCATTGGTGGTTCAACGAACCAGATTGGTCTGAAAAATACATTTGATATCATTAGTTCATCAACTTTTTATGTTCGAGACAAAAATAATAATAGGACGTTTTAATATTAAAGATCATTCGAACATTTATCATGATAGAACATTGGTATGTAATACACCGTAGATTGATTTCGAAAAACGTGCAGGCGTAAGTCGAAATTTGACGCAAGGTGTGTTTATCAAAAATTCAGTCACTTTTTCGGAAATTTGCAACATCCGGTATTTTTCATAGCAATCTCCAGCTCGATTTATCATGTTTATGTTGTTACCATTTGTGATACAATTACGTTGTTGTTGTTGTTGTTGTTGTCGTTTTTTGTTTGTTTGTGGTTGGTTGGTTTTTGGTATGTTCTCTTTTTCTTCTTCTTCAAAAATAAAAAAATTAGAATCAGAATAAAGAGTAAAAGAGTAAAATATTGCACTATGTAGACACCAAAAGAATTATTCTTCCTCACCTCTTATTCAGTTACATTTTACACTTCAATTTACGTTGTCTAATCTTATTAGATGTCGGTGCCTTTAACCATTATTATAGTCATAACGCAAAATTAAGTACAATCAAAACAAAATGAAAGGAAACGGAGCTAAGCTAAATATGAAAGATACGATAACTGTCATTCAAAATCCTCGCGAGGGTTTAATACAATACGACGGTTTATTGAAAGTCAGCCCTTAATACTAAAATCTAGCTTTAATCCGTCTGTGATATCATGGAGGTGAAGTTGCTTAATACATTACTTTAGAAGGAAAAATGCAACGCATTCTTTAGCAACGATCTCACGGATTCGTAAGCATATCAGGATTAGGGACATTGAACACCCGTCGTCAAGGTTGCTTTCAGGATAATGAGAAGTTCCCGGCAGGCTTAAAGACATTGTAACTTTCGTCATGTATATTCATATGCTGCTGGCATATCCTGCACAGACGTATTAAGTTATATTATTATATTCCAAATAAATGACAAAAGTAATGCATTGACAAGTAAGCTATTACATACTTCATGATTCGAGTTGTTCTTTGTTTGAACAATGATAGCGTTTTTTCTCAAAAAATAGTGTACTACTGTACCATTTATTAATTCTTGCAGGATATATGTTTATAACGATTATAAAGTAGCTGTATTAAACAAATTATAGCGTAGAGCATAGGGTAGAGTTTTAATACATTCTTCGCCTACCTTTAAATTTGTAATTTATAAAGCGCTTCAACATGTTCAACGGACCTTTTTTAAAGATAAATTAGCTGGTCACTTAGTATTCCAAGCATAGTTGATTGGTGAATCAAATGTGTTACTTTTCCAAGTTGCTTCAGGGCCTGTGAAATTGTTACGTGACCACGGATACAATTCTCTCACTTTAAAGTCAATGCAAGAGAAATGGTGTTGAGATTGACTCTTTTGCTGGAACGGTAATGAAGATTTCGCTACTAGTATGATGATATACAGCGGAAATATAGACTTAACAAAGCCAATCGAAAGTAATTATACTCGCTAATACGCGCCTAATGCACAGGTAAAAATATTGATTCACGAAGCCACTTCTTCCATTCTTTGCCCGTAAGCTCCTGTCGTCAAGGACTTTTCGCAGAGTGAAAGGTAAATTTGCAGTTTGACGGCAAAGGGTAAACATTCCATTTTCTGCTGACCTCGGCGCAAAAATATCGCAGAAAATATTCTTTATACATGAAAAAATAACATGCTATTTCCCAAAGAATTCCAGTAACATTTCTCAAATACCCATCTGATATGTGTGCAAAATACCAACTTTTCACTTATTATTTTACCAAATATAAAAGTTTGTAAACAAATAACATGTATAACAATGTTGACCCATACCAATTCTCACACACCCTTACCCCAGTCCTTCCTAACACAAAATGTATACAGATTGTAAGTAGTGCATGATTAATTAATAATTTATGGTACTCTAACTTGGTAGTCCCCTTAATTTGTTAATATTATTCCAAATAGCTATAGCTGACTTCAGAGACACAGTTGTGGGCAAAGGAAACAAACAATAAGACAGAAATAAGGGTCAAGCATGTTTTCCGACGTAGTAGTAGGAGACATAATTCCTGTGGGTCGCTTCCCTATTGATCGTACTTGACAAATAAAAAATGTAGTATTTGTATACTATAATATTGATAAATAATAAACGAGAATAAAAAAGCGTTCTTGACCTTAATACCATGACGCACAAGAAAATGCTTATCTGATATTACGTGCCGTCATTGCCCTTTGACTCTGATAATGATTGCCATGACTTAAAAGAGAGTTTGCGAAATGAAGTTTACAAATTCGCATGTAAGACTTTTGAAAACCATGACATTCATTATTGAATAGAGCGGCGATCATGAAGCTTTTGCCACCCAAGGGTACGAAGCAAAACTTCGGTAGGTTACCTACTAGGAAGACCGAGAAATATCTTACCAGCTGCATTTTGTCAAGTTTGGATAGATAAGTCTTGCTATAGTTCAATGCATAGGTATCGCGTGAACGCTGCAGTGCAGGGCAATATAGTCAAAAAAGGACCTTTTTCACCTTTTGCAGATCAACGCCCTCCCCCAAAGCAAAAAAAACACACAAAAACAAACGAACCAATAAAAAAATCGCATTAGTACGCTCATGAAGTAGGCCTACTTATGCAGAGATATCTTTAAAATTGATCATTTTATTTGCGTGAAATGGTAAAGTGCGATTGTAAATCGTCCCATTGAATCACATAGTGATTTGACGGTTTACCATAGTCTAATACTGAATATTAATACAAGGAGTTTCTTTAATTTAGAAATGGTAAACCGTTGACAAAATTCATAATTTAGGCCGATTTGGTGTCAACTTTTATGTGTAAAGTGTTTTGTTTGAAAGCTTGTTAAAAACTACATCTAATTTTACTATTTTACGTTTTGTTAGCTCTAACATTATTTACATTTTACTGATTTTAGCAAATGTAAATCGTCTGTCGATATTTACCATTTTCATAATCACGAGAATGCAATGCGCACCCATATATCACGGAATCCCGTAATTATTTCAACATGACAGCGTGGTGTAATGGACAGTACTTCAGACGGTGAAACGAAAGGCTAGTGGTTCGAGCCCCAACAGTTTCACTTTTTTTTTTTTTTTTTGTGTGTGTGACTTATTCAAACCAGTAAACTTTTCTTCTATATTCATGACAATTGACATTGTGAAACACGAAAATAAGTTTTAAAACCCTAATTTATCTATGGCATGATAATTGATTGTTTTTGTTAATTGTAATAAAGACACACATAGATCCGGATATCTTTAAATGTCATGAATATGGGCAATATAGCAATTGTAGGAGTTCGTGATCACAGTCTTTATTTAACACGCCACGCCGGTAGATGTCGTTGTTAAGCAGTGTTTGAGTTGTTGTTGGTGGTGGGGGGGGGGGGGGGGAATAGACAGTCGATAACCGATCAATGATCAATTAATTGTCAATATTCAATTAAATTCTAAAACCTAACACGGAAATGATGATCACAGACTGTCATGTTCAATCGCAGTCGCTAAGGATGATTAGTCGCTAAGGATGGTTGAGGGTGGTGGATGAAAATCGATAATCGATTATCGTGTAACCCCCCTCCCCCCCACACACCTCCACGTTCAAGTTTCATACGTTTTCATAAGTATTTACTTATAGAGTGCTTGCATATAAGGTCATTAGTTCAAATCATCTCCTCTATAGGCACGCTCCAGAAGATATGCAAATGGATGCAGTACAAAAGAATTATTTGACCACTATCTAAATAAAAGATTAGTTGTTTTATTTTGTGCCCACATCATAGCCTATCTATTAATAAATAGTCATGGAAATTTTTCACGCGGTACCTATGCATTGAACTATATCATGCTGATCACTCACATCTGTAAGATTAGTATGTTTGAAAAGAGCGCTATTATTATTCAATCTATGATTGTAGACATACACAGGTGATCAGGGTGCATTGCCTGCTTGTAGTGCAGAGGCAATCGCTAAAATTAACATCTGATTTTAAACTTTTGGCTGTAACTTTAAAACTACTTGATAGAATTACTCCAAATTTTCAATGAATATTAGTTAATGCATAAGCTATGATGTGGATATAAAATAAAACAAATAATTGTATCAATTTTGACTATATCGCCCTGCACTACAAGCAGGTTGCACCCATCACCTGTGTATGTCTACAATCATAGATTGAATACAATAGCGCTCTTTTCAAACATACTAATCTTACAGATGTGTGTGATCAGCAAGCATGATATAGTTCAATGCATAGGTATCGCGTGAACGCTGCAGTGCAGGGCAATATAGTCAAAAAAGGACCTTTTTCACCTTTTGCAGATCAACGCCCTCCCCCCCAAAGCAAAAAAAACAAAAAAACAAACGAACCAATAAAAAAATCGCATTAGTACGCTCATGAAGTAGGCCTACATGACAGCGTGGTGTAATGGACAGTACTTCAGACGGTGAAACGAAAGGCTAGTGGTTCGAGCCCCAACAGTTTCACTTTTTTTTTTTTTTTTTTGTGTGTGTGACTTATTCAAACCAGTAAACTTTTCTTCTATATTCATGACAATTGACATTGTGAAACACGAAAATAAGTTTTAAAACCCTAATTTATCTATGGCATGATAATTGATTGTTTTTGTTAATTGTAATAAAGACACACATAGATCCGGATATCTTTAAATGTCATGAATATGGGCAATATAGCAATTGTAGGAGTTCGTGATCACAGTCTTTATTTAACACGCCACGCCGGTAGATGTCGTTGTTAAGCAGTGTTTGAGTTGTTGTTGGTGGTGGGAGGGGGGGGGGAATAGACAGTCGATAACCGACAATCAATGATCAAGTAATTGTCAATATTCAATTAAATTCTAAAACCTAACACGGAAATGATGATCACAGACTGTCATGTTCAATCGCAGTCGCTAAGGATGATTAGTCGCTAAGGATGGTTGAGGGTGGTGGATGAAAATCGATAATCGATTATCGTGTAACCCCCCCCCCACACACCTCCACGTTCAAGTTTCATACGTTTTCATAAGTATTTACTTATAGAGTGCTTGCATATAAGGTCATTAGTTCAAATCATCTCCTCTATAGGCACGCTCCAGAAGATATGCAAATGGATGCAGTACAAAAGAATTATTTGACCACTATCTAAATAAAAGATTAGTTGTTTTATTTTGTGCCCACATCATAGCCTATCTATTAATAAATAGTCATGGAAATTTTTTTCACGCGGTACCTATGCATTGAACTATATCATGCTGATCACTCACATCTGTAAGATTAGTATGTTTGAAAAGAGCGCTATTGTATTCAATCTATGATTGTAGACATACACAGGTGATGGGTGCAACCTGCTTGTAGTGCAGGGCGATATAGTCAAAATTGATTAGTTGTTTTATTTTATACCCACATCATAGCTTATGCACTAACTAATATTCATTGAAAATTTGGAGTGATTCTATCAAGTAGTTTTAAAGTTATAGCCAAAAGATTAAAATCAGATGTTAATTTTTGCGATTGCCTCAGACAATCCCCGAAAAATGTAGTTGAAACGCTTTAGGCATCTTGAATGAAATCAAAAGTGTATTTTTAATGTGGATAAAAATGTTGAATATTTGGAATTATAAGAAAGATGGGCCATCAATTAACACTTTTTCCTTCCCCACCCCCATCATTCAATGTTGCGACACTTTGGAGACACGCTGAACACATTTGCACGTTTCAACATTGCACGGGGAGTGGGGGGACTTATTTTCCCTAAAGACGCTTTAATGTTTCAAGACATATTTCGGGGATTGTATGAGGCAATCGCTAAAATTAACATCTGATTTTAAACTTTTGGCTGTAACTTTAAAACTACTTGATAGAATTACTCCAAATTTTCAATGAATATTAGTTAATGCATAAGCTATGATGTGGATATAAAATAAAACAAATAATTGTATCAATTTTGACTATATCGCCCTGCACTACAAGCAGGTTGCACCCATCACCTGTGTATGTCTACAATCATAGATTGAATACAATAGCGCTCTTTTCAAACATACTAATCTTACAGATGTGTGTGATCAGCAAGCATGATATAGTTCAATGCATAGGTATCGCGTGAACGCTGCAGTGCAGGGCAATATAGTCAAAAAAGGACCTTTTTCACCTTTTGCAGATCAACGCCCTCCCCCCAAAGCAAAAAAAACACAAAAAAACAAACGAACCAATAAAAAAATCGCATTAGTACGCTCATGAAGTAGGCCTACTTATGCAGAGATATCTTTAAAATTGATCATTTTATTTGCGTGAAATGGTAAAGTGCGATTGTAAATCGTCCCATTGAATCACATAGTGATTTGACGGTTTACCATAGTCTAATACTGAATATTAATACAAGGAGTTTTTTAATTTAGAAATGGTAAACCGTTGACAAAATTCATAATTTAGGCCGATTTGGTGTCAACTTTTATGTGTAAAGTGTTTTGTTTGAAAGCTTGTTAAAAACTACATCTAATTTTACTATTTTACGTTTTGTTAGCTCTAACATTATTTACATTTTACTGATTTTAGCAAATGTAAATCGTCTGTCGATATTTACCATTTTCATAATCACGAGAATGCAATGCGCACCCATATATCACGGAATCCCGTAATTATTTCAACATGACAGCGTGGTGTAATGGACAGTACTTCAGACGGTGAAACGAAAGGCTAGTGGTTCGAGCCCCAACAGTTTCACTTTTTTTTTTTTTTTTTTGTGTGTGTGACTTATTCAAACCAGTAAACTTTTCTTCTATATTCATGACAATTGACATTGTGAAACACGAAAATAAGTTTTAAAACCCTAATTTATCTATGGCATGATAATTGATTGTTTTTGTTAATTGTAATAAAGACACACATAGATCCGGATATCTTTAAATGTCATGAATATGGGCAATATAGCAATTGTAGGAGTTCGTGATCACAGTCTTTATTTAACACGCCACGCCGGTAGATGTCGTTGTTAAGCAGTGTTTGAGTTGTTGTTGGTGGTGGAGGGGGGGGAATAGACAGTCGATAACCGACAATCAATGATCAAGTAATTGTCAATATTCAATTAAATTCTAAAACCTAACACGGAAATGATGATCACAGACTGTCATGTTCAATCGCAGTCGCTAAGGATGATTAGTCGCTAAGGATGGTTGAGGGTGGTGGATGAAAATCGATAATCGATTATCGTGTAACCCCCTCCCCCCCCACACACCTCCACGTTCAAGTTTCATACGTTTTCATAAGTATTTACTTATAGAGTGCTTGCATATAAGGTCATTAGTTCAAATCATCTCCTCTATAGGCACGCTCCAGAAGATATGCAAATGGATGCAGTACAAAAGAATTATTTGACCACTATCTAAATAAAAGATTAGTTGTTTTATTTTGTGCCCACATCATAGCCTATCTATTAATAAATAGTCATGGAATTTTTTCACGCGGTACCTATGCATTGAACTATATCATGCTGATCACTCACATCTGTAAGATTAGTATGTTTGAAAAAGCGCTAATTCAAGCGCTATTGTATTCAATCTATGATTGAGATGTTTTATTTTTCATCATAGCTTTAAAGATTAGTAATAGCTAAAGAAGGATTAAAATCAGATGTTATTTTTGCGATTGCCTGACATGTATGAGGCAATAGCAAAATTAACATCTGATTTTAAACTTTTGGCTGTAACTTTAAAACTACTTGATAGAATTACTCCAAATTTTCAATGAATATTAGTTAATGCATAAGCTATGATGTGGATATAAAGTAAAACAAAAATTTAATTGTATCAATTTTGAATATTTACAAGCAGGTTGCACCCATCACCTGTGTATGTCTACAATCATAGATTGAATACAATAGCGCTCTTTTCAAACATACTAATCTTACAGATGTGTGTGATCAGCAAGCATGATATAGTTCAATGCATAGGTATCGCGTGAACGCTGCAGTGCAGGGCAATATAGTCAAAAAAGGACCTTTTTCACCTTTTGCAGATCAACGCCCTCCCCCCAAAGCAAAAAAAACACACAAAAACAAACGAACCAATAAAAAAATCGCATTAGTACGCTCATGAAGTAGGCCTACATGACAGCGTGGTGTAATGGACAGTACTTCAGACGGTGAAACGAAAGGCTAGTGGTTCGAGCCCCAACAGTTTCACTTTTTTTTTTTTTTTTTGTGTGTGTGACTTATTCAAACCAGTAAACTTTTCTTCTATATTCATGACAATTGACATTGTGAAACACGAAAATAAGTTTTAAAACCCTAATTTATCTATGGCATGATAATTGATTGTTTTTGTTAATTGTAATAAAGACACACATAGATCCGGATATCTTTAAATGTCATGAATATGGGCAATATAGCAATTGTAGGAGTTCGTGATCACAGTCTTTATTTAACACGCCACGCCGGTAGATGTCGTTGTTAAGCAGTGTTTGAGTTGTTGTTGGTGGTGGAGGGGGGGAATAGACAGTCGATAACCGACAATCAATGATCAAGTAATTGTCAATATTCAATTAAATTCTAAAACCTAACACGGAAATGATGATCACAGACTGTCATGTTCAATCGCAGTCGCTAAGGATGATTAGTCGCTAAGGATGGTTGAGGGTGGTGGATGAAAATCGATAATCGATTATCGTGTAACCCCCCTCCCCCCACACACCTCCACGTTCAAGTTTCATACGTTTTCATAAGTATTTACTTATAGAGTGCTTGCATATAAGGTCATTAGTTCAAATCATCTCCTCTATAGGCACGCTCCAGAAGATATGCAAATGGATGCAGTACAAAAGAATTATTTGACCACTATCTAAATAAAAGATTAGTTGTTTTATTTTGTGCCCACATCATAGCCTATCTATTAATAAATAGTCATGGAAATTTTTTCACGCGGTACCTATGCATTGAACTATATCATGCTGATCACTCACATCTGTAAGATTAGTATGTTTGAAAAGAGCGCTATTGTATTCAATCTATGATTGTAGACATACACAGGTGATGGGTGCAACCTGCTTGTAGTGCAGGGCGATATAGTCAAAATTGATTAGTTGTTTTATTTTATACCCACATCATAGCTTATGCACTAACTAATATTCATTGAAAATTTGGAGTGATTCTATCAAGTAGTTTTAAAGTTATAGCCAAAAGATTAAAATCAGATGTTAATTTTTGCGATTGCCTCAGACAATCCCCGAAAAATGTAGTTGAAACGCTTTAGGCATCTTGAATGAAATCAAAAGTGTATTTTTAATGTGGATAAAAATGTTGAATATTTGGAATTAGAAGAAAGCTGGGCCATCAATTAACACTTTTTTTTTCCCCACCCCCATCATTCAATGTTGCGACACTTTGGAGACACGCTGAACACATTTGCACGTTTCAACATTGCACGGGGGAGTGGGGGACTTATTTTCCCTAAAGACGCTTTAATGTTTCAAGACATATTTCGGGGATTGTATGAGGCAATCGCTAAAATTAACATCTGATTTTAAACTTTTGGCTGTAACTTTAAAACTACTTGATAGAATTACTCCAAATTTTCAATGAATATTAGTTAATGCATAAGCTATGATGTGGATATAAAATAAAACAAATAATTGTATCAATTTTGACTATATCGCCCTGCACTACAAGCAGGTTGCACCCATCACCTGTGTATGTCTACAATCATAGATTGAATACAATAGCGCTCTTTTCAAACATACTAATCTTACAGATGTGAGTGATCAAGCATGATATAGTTCAATGCATAGGTATCGCGTGAACGCTGCAGTGCAGGGCAATATAGTCAAAAAAGGACCTTTTTCACCTTTTGCAGATCAACGCCCTCCCCCAAAGCAAAAAAAACCAAAAAACAAACGAACCAATAAAAAATCGCATTAGTACGCTCATGAAGTAGGCCTTACTTATGCAGAGATATCTTTAAAATTGATCATTTTATTTGCGTGAAATGGTAAAGTGCGATTGTAAATCGTCCCATTGAATCACATAGTGATTTGACGGTTTACCATAGTCTAATACTGAATATTAATACAAGGAGTTTTTTAATTTAGAAATGGTAAACCGTTGACAAAATTCATAATTTAGGCCGATTTGGTGTCAACTTTTATGTGTAAAGTGTTTTGTTTGAAAGCTTGTTAAAAACTACATCTAATTTTACTATTTTACGTTTTGTTAGCTCTAACATTATTTACATTTTACTGATTTTAGCAAATGTAAATCGTCTGTCGATATTTACCATTTTCATAATCACGAGAATGCAATGCGCACCCATATATCACGGAATCCCGTAATTATTTCAACATGACAGCGTGGTGTAATGGACAGTACTTCAGACGGTGAAACGAAAGGCTAGTGGTTCGAGCCCCAACAGTTTCACTTTTTTTTCTTTTTTTTTTGTGTGTGACTTATTCAAACCAGTAAACTTTTCTTCTATATTCATGACAATTGACATTGTGAAACACGAAAATAAGTTTTAAAACCCTAATTTATCTATGGCATGATAATTGATTGTTTTTGTTAATTGTAATAAAGACACACATAGATCCGGATATCTTTAAATGTCATGAATATGGGCAATATAGCAATTGTAGGAGTTCGTGATCACAGTCTTTATTTAACACGCCACGCCGGTAGATGTCGTTGTTAAGCAGTGTTTGAGTTGTTGTTGGTGGTGGGAGGGGGGGGGGGAATAGACAGTCGATAACCGACAATCAATGATCAAGTAATTGTCAATATTCAATTAAATTCTAAAACCTAACACGGAAATGATGATCACAGACTGTCATGTTCAATCGCAGTCGCTAAGGATGATTAGTCGCTAAGGATGGTTGAGGGTGGTGGATGAAAATCGATAATCGATTATCGTGTAACCCCCTCCCCACACACCTCCACGTTCAAGTTTCATACGTTTTCATAAGTATTTACTTATAGAGTGCTTGCATATAAGGTCATTAGTTCAAATCATCTCCTCTATAGGCACGCTCCAGAAGATATGCAAATGGATGCAGTACAAAAGAATTATTTGACCACTATCTAAATAAAAGATTAGTTGTTTTATTTTGTGCCCACATCATAGCCTATCTATTAATAAATAGTCATGGAAATTTTTCACGCGGTACCTATGCATTGAACTATATCATGCTGATCACTCACATCTGTAAGATTAGTATGTTTGAAAAGAGCGCTATTGTATTCAATCTATGATTGTAGACATACACAGGTGATGGGTGCAACCTGCTTGTAGTGCAGGGCGATATAGTCAAAATTGATTAGTTGTTTTATTTTATACCCACATCATAGCTTATGCACTAACTAATATTCATTGAAAATTTGGAGTGATTCTATCAAGTAGTTTTAAAGTTATAGCCAAAAGATTAAAATCAGATGTTAATTTTTGCGATTGCCTCAGACAATCCCCGAAAAATGTAGTTGAAACGCTTTAGGCATCTTGAATGAAATCAAAAGTGTATTTTTAATGTGGATAAAAATGTTGAATATTTGGAATTAGAAGAAAGCTGGGCCATCAATTAACACTTTTGCCTTCCCCACCCCCCATCATTCAATGTTGCGACACTTTGGAGACACGCTGAACACATTTGCACGTTTCAACATTGCACGGGGGAGTGGGGGACTTATTTTCCCCTAAAGACGCTTTAATGTTTCAAGACATATTTCGGGGATTGTATGAGGCAATCGCTAAAATTAACATCTGATTTTAAACTTTTGGCTGTAACTTTAAAACTACTTGATAGAATTACTCCAAATTTTCAATGAATATTAGTTAATGCATAAGCTATGATGTGGATATAAAATAAAACAAATAATTGTATCAATTTTGACTATATCGCCCTGCACTACAAGCAGGTTGCACCCATCACCTGTGTATGTCTACAATCATAGATTGAATACAATAGCGCTCTTTTCAAACATACTAATCTTACAGATGTGAGTGATCAGCATGATATAGTTCAATGCATAGGTATCGCGTGAACGCTGCAGTGCAGGGCAATATAGTCAAAAAGGACCTTTTTCACCTTTTGCAGATCAACGCCCTCCCCCAAAGCAAAAAAAACCCCAAAAAACAAACGAACCAATAAAAAAATCGCATTAGTACGCTCATGAAGTAGGCCTACTTATGCAGAGATATCTTTAAAATTGATCATTTTATTTGCGTGAAATGGTAAAGTGCGATTGTAAATCGTCCCATTGAATCACATAGTGATTTGACGGTTTACCATAGTCTAATACTGAATATTAATACAAGGAGTTTTTTAAATTTAGAAATGGTAAACCGTTGACAAAATTCATAATTTAGGCCGATTTGGTGTCAACTTTTATTTGTAAAGTGTTTTGTTTGAAAGCTTGTTAAAAACTACATCTAATTTTACTATTTTACGTTTTGTTAGCTCTAACATTATTTACATTTTACTGATTTTAGCAAATGTAAATCGTCTGTCGATATTTACCATTTTCATAATCACGAGAATGCAATGCGCACCCATATATCACGGAATCCCGTAATTATTTCAACATGACAGCGTGGTGTAATGGACAGTACTTCAGACGGTGAAACGAAAGGCTAGTGGTTCGAGCCCCAACAGTTTACTTTTTTTTTCTTTTTTTTTGTGTGTGACTTATTCAAACCAGTAAACTTTTCTTCTATATTCATGACAATTGACATTGTGAAACACGAAAATAAGTTTTAAAACCCTAATTTATCTATGGCATGATAATTGATTGTTTTTGTTAATTGTAATAAAGACACACATAGATCCGGATATCTTTAAATGTCATGAATATGGGCAATATAGCAATTGTAGGAGTTCGTGATCACAGTCTTTATTTAACACGCCACGCCGGTAGATGTCGTTGTTAAGCAGTGTTTGAGTTGTTGTTGGTGGTGGAGGGGGGGAATAGACAGTCGATAACCGACAATCAATGATCAAGTAATTGTCAATATTCAATTAAATTCTAAAACCTAACACGGAAATGATGATCACAGACTGTCATGTTCAATCGCAGTCGCTAAGGATGATTAGTCGCTAAGGATGGTTGAGGGTGGTGGATGAAAATCGATAATCGATTATCGTGTAACCCCTCCCCCCCACACACCTCCACGTTCAAGTTTCATACGTTTTCATAAGTATTTACTTATAGAGTGCTTGCATATAAGGTCATTAGTTCAAATCATCTCCTCTATAGGCACGCTCCAGAAGATATGCAAATGGATGCAGTACAAAAGAATTATTTGACCACTATCTAAATAAAAGATTAGTTGTTTTATTTTGTGCCCACATCATAGCCTATCTATTAATAAATAGTCATGGAAATTTTTCACGCGGTACCTATGCATTGAACTATATCATGCTGATCACTCACATCTGTAAGATTAGTATGTTTGAAAAGAGCGCTATTGTATTCAATCTATGATTGTAGACATACACAGGTGATGGGTGCAACCTGCTTGTAGTGCAGGGCGATATAGTCAAAATTGATTAGTTGTTTTATTTTATACCCACATCATAGCTTATGCACTAACTAATATTCATTGAAAATTTGGAGTGATTCTATCAAGTAGTTTTAAAGTTATAGCCAAAAGATTAAAATCAGATGTTAATTTTTGCGATTGCCTCAGACAATCCCCGAAAAATGTAGTTGAAACGCTTTAGGCATCTTGAATGAAATCAAAAGTGTATTTTTAATGTGGATAAAAATGTTGAATATTTGGAATTAGAAGAAAGCTGGGCCATCAATTAACACTTTTCCGTTCCCCACCCCCATCATTCAATGTTGCGACACTTTGGAGACACGCTGAACACATTTGCACGTTTCAACATTGCACGGGGGAGTGGGGGGACTTATTTTCCCCTAAAGACGCTTTAATGTTTCAAGACATATTTCGGGGATTGTATGAGGCAATCGCTAAAATTAACATCTGATTTTAAACTTTTGGCTGTAACTTTAAAACTACTTGATAGAATTACTCCAAATTTTCAATGAATATTAGTTAATGCATAAGCTATGATGTGGATATAAAATAAAACAAATAATTGTATCAATTTTGACTATATCGCCCTGCACTACAAGCAGGTTGCACCCATCACCTGTGTATGTCTACAATCATAGATTGAATACAATAGCGCTCTTTTCAAACATACTAATCTTACAGATGTGTGTGATCAGCAAGCATGATATAGTTCAATGCATAGGTATCGCGTGAACGCTGCAGTGCAGGGCAATATAGTCAAAAAGGACCTTTTTCACCTTTTGCAGATCAACGCCCTCCCCAAAGCAAAAAAACACAAAAAACAAACGAACCAATAAAAAAATCGCATTAGTACGCTCATGAAGTAGGCCTACTTATGCAGAGATATCTTTAAAATTGATCATTTTATTTGCGTGAAATGGTAAAGTGCGATTGTAAATCGTCCCATTGAATCACATAGTGATTTGACGGTTTACCATAGTCTAATACTGAATATTAATACAAGGAGTTTTTTTAATTTAGAAATGGTAAACCGTTGACAAAATTCATAATTTAGGCCGATTTGGTGTCAACTTTTATTTGTAAAGTGTTTTGTTTGAAAGCTTGTTAAAAACTACATCTAATTTTACTATTTTACGTTTTGTTAGCTCTAACATTATTTACATTTTACTGATTTTAGCAAATGTAAATCGTCTGTCGATATTTACCATTTTCATAATCACGAGAATGCAATGCGCACCCATATATCACGGAATCCCGTAATTATTTCAACATGACAGCGTGGTGTAATGGACAGTACTTCAGACGGTGAAACGAAAGGCTAGTGGTTCGAGCCCCAACAGTTTTTTTTTTTTTTTTTTTTGTGTGTGACTTATTCAAACCAGTAAACTTTTCTTCTATATTCATGACAATTGACATTGTGAAACACGAAAATAAGTTTTAAAACCCTAATTTATCTATGGCATGATAATTGATTGTTTTTGTTAATTGTAATAAAGACACACATAGATCCGGATATCTTTAAATGTCATGAATATGGGCAATATAGCAATTGTAGGAGTTCGTGATCACAGTCTTTATTTAACACGCCACGCCGGTAGATGTCGTTGTTAAGCAGTGTTTGAGTTGTTGTTGGTGGTGGAGGGGGGGAATAGACAGTCGATAACCGACAATCAATGATCAAGTAATTGTCAATATTCAATTAAATTCTAAAACCTAACACGGAAATGATGATCACAGACTGTCATGTTCAATCGCAGTCGCTAAGGATGATTAGTCGCTAAGGATGGTTGAGGGTGGTGGATGAAAATCGATAATCGATTATCGTGTAACCCCCCTCCCCCCACACACCTCCACGTTCAAGTTTCATACGTTTTCATAAGTATTTACTTATAGAGTGCTTGCATATAAGGTCATTAGTTCAAATCATCTCCTCTATAGGCACGCTCCAGAAGATATGCAAATGGATGCAGTACAAAAGAATTATTTGACCACTATCTAAATAAAAGATTAGTTGTTTTATTTTGTGCCCACATCATAGCCTATCTATTAATAAATAGTCATGGAAATTTTTTCACGCGGTACCTATGCATTGAACTATATCATGCTGATCACTCACATCTGTAAGATTAGTATGTTTGAAAAGAGCGCTATTGTATTCAATCTATGATTGTAGACATACACAGGTGATGGGTGCAACCTGCTTGTAGTGCAGGGCGATATAGTCAAAATTGATTAGTTGTTTTATTTTATACCCACATCATAGCTTATGCACTAACTAATATTCATTGAAAATTTGGAGTGATTCTATCAAGTAGTTTTAAAGTTATAGCCAAAAGATTAAAATCAGATGTTAATTTTTGCGATTGCCTCAGACAATCCCCGAAAAATGTAGTTGAAACGCTTTAGGCATCTTGAATGAAATCAAAAGTGTATTTTTAATGTGGATAAAAATGTTGAATATTTGGAATTAGAAGAAAGCTGGGCCATCAATTAACACTTTTTTTTTTTTACTCCCATCATTCAATGTTGCGACACTTTGGAGACACGCTGAACACATTTGCACGTTTCAACATTGCACGGGGGAGTGGGGGGACTTATTTTCCCCTAAAGACGCTTAATGTTTCAAGACATATTTCGGGGATTGTATGAGGCAATCGCTAAAATTAACATCTGATTTTAAACTTTTGGCTGTAACTTTAAAACTACTTGATAGAATTACTCCAAATTTTCAATGAATATTAGTTAATGCATAAGCTATGATGTGGATATAAAATAAAACAAATAATTGTATCAATTTTGACTATATCGCCCTGCACTACAAGCAGGTTGCACCCATCACCTGTGTATGTCTACAATCATAGATTGAATACAATAGCGCTCTTTTCAAACATACTAATCTTACAGATGTGTGTGATCAGCAAGCATGATATAGTTCAATGCATAGGTATCGCGTGAACGCTGCAGTGCAGGGCAATATAGTCAAAAAGGACCTTTTTCACCTTTTGCAGATCAACGCCCTCCCCAAAGCAAAAAAACACAAAAAACAAACGAACCAATAAAAAATCGCATTAGTACGCTCATGAAGTAGGCCTACTTATGCAGAGATATCTTTAAAATTGATCATTTTATTTGCGTGAAATGGTAAAGTGCGATTGTAAATCGTCCCATTGAATCACATAGTGATTTGACGGTTTACCATAGTCTAATACTGAATATTAATACAAGGAGTTTCTTTAATTTAGAAATGGTAAACCGTTGACAAAATTCATAATTTAGGCCGATTTGGTGTCAACTTTTATGTGTAAAGTGTTTTGTTTGAAAGCTTGTTAAAAACTACATCTAATTTTACTATTTTACGTTTTGTTAGCTCTAACATTATTTACATTTTACTGATTTTAGCAAATGTAAATCGTCTGTCGATATTTACCATTTTCATAATCACGAGAATGCAATGCGCACCCATATATCACGGAATCCCGTAATTATTTCAACATGACAGCGTGGTGTAATGGACAGTACTTCAGACGGTGAAACGAAAGGCTAGTGGTTCGAGCCCCAACAGTTTCACTTTTTTTTTTTTTTTTTTTTGTTGTGTGACTTATTCAAACCAGTAAACTTATCTTCTATATTCATGACAATTGACATTGTGAAACACGAAAATAAGTTTTAAAACCCTAATTTATCTATGGCATGATAATTGATTGTTTTTGTTAATTGTAATAAAGACACACATAGATCCGGATATCTTTAAATGTCATGAATATGGGCAATATAGCAATTGTAGGAGTTCGTGATCACAGTCTTTATTTAACACGCCACGCCGGTAGATGTCGTTGTTAAGCAGTGTTTGAGTTGTTGTTGGTGGTGGGGGGGGAATAGACAGTCGATAACCGACAATCAATGATCAAGTAATTGTCAATATTCAATTAAATTCTAAAACCTAACACGGAAATGATGATCACAGACTGTCATGTTCAATCGCAGTCGCTAAGGATGATTAGTCGCTAAGGATGGTTGAGGGTGGTGGATGAAAATCGATAATCGATTATCGTGTAACCCCCTCCCCCACACACCTCCACGTTCAAGTTTCATACGTTTTCATAAGTATTTACTTTAAGAGTGCTTGCATATAAGGTCATTAGTTCAAATCATCTCCTCTATAGGCACGCTCCAGAAGATATGCAAATGGATGCAGTACAAAAGAATTATTTGACCACTATCTAAATAAAAGATTAGTTGTTTTATTTTGTGCCCACATCATAGCCTATCTATTAATAAATAGTCATGGAAATTTTTCACGCGGTACCTATGCATTGAACTATATCATGCTGATCACTCACATCTGTAAGATTAGTATGTTTGAAAAAGAGCGCTATTGTATTCAATCTATGATTGTAGACATACACAGGTGATGGGTGCAACCTGCTTGTAGTGCATGGCGATATAGTAGTTGCAGGCTTATGCATAACTAATATTCATTGAAAATTTGGAATTCTATCAAGTGAGTTATAGCCAAAAGATTAAAATCAGATGTTAATTTTTGATTTCAGACAATCCCCGAAAAATGTAGTTGAAACGCTTTAGGCACTTGAATAAATCAAAAGTGTATTTTTAATGTGGATAAAATGTTGAATATTTCAATGAATATTCAGTTAATGCAAAGCATCATGATGTGGATATTAAAACAAATAATTGTACGTTTCAATTTTGACTATATCGCCCTACTTGATAGCAAAACAAGCATGATATAATTTTTGTATCAATTTTTATATCGTTACAAGCAGGTTGGCACCCATCACCTGTGTATGTCTACAATCATAGATTGAATACAATAGCGCTCTTTTCAAACATACTAATCTTACAGATGTGTGTGATCAGCAAGCATGATATAGTTCAATGCATAGGTATCGCGTGAACGCTGCAGTGCAGGGCAATATAGTCAAAAAGGACCTTTTTCACCTTTTGCAGATCAACGCCCTCCCCCCAAAGCAAAAAAAAACACAAAAAACAAACGAACCAATAAAAAATCGCATTAGTACGCTCATGAAGTAGGCCTACTTATGCAGAGATATCTTTAAAATTGATCATTTTATTTGCGTGAAATGGTAAAGTGCGATTGTAAATCGTCCCATTGAATCACATAGTGATTTGACGGTTTACCATAGTCTAATACTGAATATTAATACAAGGAGTTTCTTTAATTTAGAAATGGTAAACCGTTGACAAAATTCATAATTTAGGCCGATTTGGTGTCAACTTTTATGTGTAAAGTGTTTTGTTTGAAAGCTTGTTAAAAACTTCATCTAATTTTACTATTTTACGTTTTGTTAGCTCTAACATTATTTACATTTTACTGATTTTAGCAAATGTAAATCGTCTGTCGATATTTACCATTTTCATAATCACGAGAATGCAATGCGCACCCATATATCACGGAATCCCGTAATTATTTCAACATGACAGCGTGGTGTAATGGACAGTACTTCAGACGGTGAAACGAAAGGCTAGTGGTTCGAGCCCCAACAGTTTCACTTTTTTTTTTACTTTTTTTTGTGTGTGACTTATTCAAACCAGTAAACTTTTCTTCTATATTCATGACAATTGACATTGTGAAACACGAAAATAAGTTTTAAAACCCTAATTTATCTATGGCATGATAATTGATTGTTTTTGTTAATTGTAATAAAGACACACATAGATCCGGATATCTTTAAATGTCATGAATATGGGCAATATAGCAATTGTAGGAGTTCGTGATCACAGTCTTTATTTAACACGCCACGCCGGTAGATGTCGTTGTTAAGCAGTGTTTGAGTTGTTGTTGGTGGTGGGAGGGGGGGGGGGAATAGACAGTCGATAACCGACAATCAATGATCAAGTAATTGTCAATATTCAATTAAATTCTAAAACCTAACACGGAAATGATGATCACAGACTGTCATGTTCAATCGCAGTCGCTAAGGATGATTAGTCGCTAAGGATGGTTGAGGGTGGTGGATGAAAATCGATAATCGATTATCGTGTAACCCCCCCCCACACACCTCCACGTTCAAGTTTCATACGTTTTCATAAGTATTTACTTATAGAGTGCTTGCATATAAGGTCATTAGTTCAAATCATCTCCTCTATAGGCACGCTCCAGAAGATATGCAAATGGATGCAGTACAAAAGAATTATTTGACCACTATCTAAATAAAAGATTAGTTGTTTTATTTTGTGCCCACATCATAGCCTATCTATTAATAAATAGTCATGGAAATTTTTTCACGCGGTACCTATGCATTGAACTATATCATGCTGATCACTCACATCTGTAAGATTAGTATGTTTGAAAAGAGCGCTATTGTATTCAATCTATGATTGTAGACATACACAGGTGATGGGTGCAACCTGCTTGTAGTGCAGGGCGATATAGTCAAAATTGATTAGTTGTTTTATTTTATACCCACATCATAGCTTATGCACTAACTAATATTCATTGAAAATTTGGAGTGATTCTATCAAGTAGTTTTAAAGTTATAGCCAAAAGATTAAAATCAGATGTTAATTTTTGCGATTGCCTCAGACAATCCCCGAAAAATGTAGTTGAAACGCTTTAGGCATCTTGAATGAAATCAAAAGTGTATTTTTAATGTGGATAAAAATGTTGAATATTTGGAATTAGAAGAAAGCTGGGCCATCAATTAACACTTTTCCCTTCCCCACCCCCATCATTCAATGTTGCGACACTTTGGGGACACGCTGAACACATTTGCACGTTTCAACATTGCACGGGGAGTGGGGGGACTTATTTTCCCCTAAAGACGCTTTAATGTTTCAAGACATATTTCGGGGATTGTATGAGGCAATCGCTAAAATTAACATCTGATTTTAAACTTTTGGCTGTAACTTTAAAACTACTTGATAGAATTACTCCAAATTTTCAATGAATATTAGTTAATGCATAAGCTATGATGTGGATATAAAATAAAACAAATAATTGTATCAATTTTGACTATATCGCCCTGCACTACAAGCAGGTTGCACCCATCACCTGTGTATGTCTACAATCATAGATTGAATACAATAGCGCTCTTTTCAAACATACTAATCTTACAGATGTGTGTGATCAGCAAGCATGATATAGTTCAATGCATAGGTATCGCGTGAACGCTGCAGTGCAGGGCAATATAGTCAAAAAGGACCTTTTTCACCTTTTGCAGATCAACGCCCTCCCCCAAAGCAAAAAAAAACACAAAAAACAAACGAACCAATAAAAAAATCGCATTAGTACGCTCATGAAGTAGGCCTACTTATGCAGAGATATCTTTAAAATTGATCATTTTATTTGCGTGAAATGGTAAAGTGCGATTGTAAATCGTCCCATTGAATCACATAGTGATTTGACGGTTTACCATAGTCTAATACTGAATATTAATACAAGGAGTTTTTTAATTTAGAAATGGTAAACCGTTGACAAAATTCATAATTTAGGCCGATTTGGTGTCAACTTTTATGTGTAAAGTGTTTTGTTTGAAAGCTTGTTAAAAACTACATCTAATTTTACTATTTTACGTTTTGTTAGCTCTAACATTATTTACATTTTACTGATTTTAGCAAATGTAAATCATCTGTCGATATTTACCATTTTCATAATCACGAGAATGCAATGCGCACCCATATATCACGGAATCCCGTAATTATTTCAACATGACAGCGTGGTGTAATGGACAGTACTTCAGACGGTGAAACGAAAGGCTAGTGGTTCGAGCCCCAACAGTTTCACTTTTTTTTTTTTTTGTGTGTGTGACTTATTCAAACCAGTAAACTTTTCTTCTATATTCATGACAATTGACATTGTGAAACACGAAAATAAGTTTTAAAACCCTAATTTATCTATGGCATGATAATTGATTGTTTTTGTTAATTGTAATAAAGACACACATAGATCCGGATATCTTTAAATGTCATGAATATGGGCAATATAGCAATTGTAGGAGTTCGTGATCACAGTCTTTATTTAACACGCCACGCCGGTAGATGTCGTTGTTAAGCAGTGTTTGAGTTGTTGTTGGTGGTGGGGGGGGAATAGACAGTCGATAACCGACAATCAATGATCAAGTAATTGTCAATATTCAATTAAATTCTAAAACCTAACACGGAAATGATGATCACAGACTGTCATGTTCAATCGCAGTCGCTAAGGATGATTAGTCGCTAAGGATGGTTGAGGGTGGTGGATGAAAATCGATAATCGATTATCGTGTAACCCCCTCCCCCACACACCTCCACGTTCAAGTTTCATACGTTTTCATAAGTATTTACTTATAGAGTGCTTGCATATAAGGTCATTAGTTCAAATCATCTCCTCTATAGGCACGCTCCAGAAGATATGCAAATGGATGCAGTACAAAAGAATTATTTGACCACTATCTAAATAAAAGATTAGTTGTTTTATTTTGTGCCCACATCATAGCCTATCTATTAATAAATAGTCATGGAAATTTTTTCACGCGGTACCTATGCATTGAACTATATCATGCTGATCACTCACATCTGTAAGATTAGTATGTTTGAAAAGAGCGCTATTGTATTCAATCTATGATTGTAGACATACACAGGTGATGGGTGCAACCTGCTTGTAGTGCAGGGCGATATAGTCAAAATTGATTAGTTGTTTTATTTTATACCCACATCATAGCTTATGCACTAACTAATATTCATTGAAAATTTGGAGTGATTCTATCAAGTAGTTTTAAAGTTATAGCCAAAAGATTAAAATCAGATGTTAATTTTTGCGATTGCCTCAGACAATCCCCGAAAAAATGTAGTTGAAACGCTTTAGGCATCTTGAATGAAATCAAAAGTGTATTTTTAATGTGGATAAAAATGTTGAATATTTGGAATTAGAAGAAAGCTGGGCCATCAATTAACACTTTTTCCTTCCCCACCCCCATCATTCAATGTTGCGACACTTTGGAGACACGCTGAACACATTTGCACGTTTCAACATTGCACGGGGAGTGGGGGACTTATTTTCCCTAAAGACGCTTTAATGTTTCAAGACATATTTCGGGGATTGTATGAGGCAATCGCTAAAATTAACATCTGATTTTAAACTTTTGGCTGTAACTTTAAAACTACTTGATAGAATTACTCCAAATTTTCAATGAATATTAGTTAATGCATAAGCTATGATGTGGATATAAAATAAAACAAATAATTGTATCAATTTTGACTATATCGCCCTGCACTACAAGCAGGTTGCACCCATCACCTGTGTATGTCTACAATCATAGATTGAATACAATAGCGCTCTTTTCAAACATACTAATCTTACAGATGTGTGTGATCAGCAAGCATGATATAGTTCAATGCATAGGTATCGCGTGAACGCTGCAGTGCAGGGCAATATAGTCAAAAAAGGACCTTTTTCACCTTTTGCAGATCAACGCCCTCCCCCAAAGCAAAAAAAAAACCCAAAAAACAAACGAACCAATAAAAAAATCGCATTAGTACGCTCATGAAGTAGGCCTACTTATGCAGAGATATCTTTAAAATTGATCATTTTATTTGCGTGAAATGGTAAAGTGCGATTGTAAATCGTCCCATTGAATCACATAGTGATTTGACGGTTTACCATAGTCTAATACTGAATATTAATACAAGGAGTTTCTTTAATTTAGAAATGGTAAACCGTTGACAAAATTCATAATTTAGGCCGATTTGGTGTCAACTTTTATGTGTAAAGTGTTTTGTTTGAAAGCTTGTTAAAAACTACATCTAATTTTACTATTTTACGTTTTGTTAGCTCTAACATTATTTACATTTTACTGATTTTAGCAAATGTAAATCGTCTGTCGATATTTACCATTTTCATAATCACGAGAATGCAATGCGCACCCATATATCACGGAATCCCGTAATTATTTCAACATGACAGCGTGGTGTAATGGACAGTACTTCAGACGGTGAAACGAAAGGCTAGTGGTTCGAGCCCCAACAGTTTCACTTTTTTTCTTCTTTTTTTTGTGTGTGTGACTTATTCAAACCAGTAAACTTTTCTTCTATATTCATGACAATTGACATTGTGAAACACGAAAATAAGTTTTAAAACCCTAATTTATCTATGGCATGATAATTGATTGTTTTTGTTAATTGTAATAAAGACACACATAGATCCGGATATCTTTAAATGTCATGAATATGGGCAATATAGCAATTGTAGGAGTTCGTGATCACAGTCTTTATTTAACACGCCACGCCGGTAGATGTCGTTGTTAAGCAGTGTTTGAGTTGTTGTTGGTGGTGGGAGGGGGGGGGGGGAATAGACAGTCGATAACCGACAATCAATGATCAAGTAATTGTCAATATTCAATTAAATTCTAAAACCTAACACGGAAATGATGATCACAGACTGTCATGTTCAATCGCAGTCGCTAAGGATGATTAGTCGCTAAGGATGGTTGAGGGTGGTGGATGAAAATCGATAATCGATTATCGTGTAACCCCCCCCCCACACACCTCCACGTTCAAGTTTCATACGTTTTCATAAGTATTTACTTATAGAGTGCTTGCATATAAGGTCATTAGTTCAAATCATCTCCTCTATAGGCACGCTCCAGAAGATATGCAAATGGATGCAGTACAAAAGAATTATTTGACCACTATCTAAATAAAAGATTAGTTGTTTTATTTTGTGCCCACATCATAGCCTATCTATTAATAAATAGTCATGGAAATTTTTTCACGCGGTACCTATGCATTGAACTATATCATGCTGATCACTCACATCTGTAAGATTAGGATGTTTGAAAAGAGCGCTATTGTATTCAATCTATGATTGTAGACATACACAGGTGATGGGTGCAACCTGCTTGTAGTGCAGGGCGATATAGTCAAAATTGATTAGTTGTTTTATTTTATACCCACATCATAGCTTATGCACTAACTAATATTCATTGAAAATTTGGAGTGATTCTATCAAGTAGTTTTAAAGTTATAGCCAAAAGATTAAAATCAGATGTTAATTTTTGCGATTGCCTCAGACAATCCCCGAAAAATGTAGTTGAAACGCTTTAGGCATCTTGAATGAAATCAAAAGTGTATTTTTAATGTGGATAAAAATGTTGAATATTTGGAATTAGAAGAAAGCTGGGCCATCAATTAACACTTTTCTCTTCCCCACCCCCATCATTCAATGTTGCGACACTTTGGAGACACGCTGAACACATTTGCACGTTTCAACATTGCACGGGGGAGTGGGGGACTTATTTTCCCCTAAAGACGCTTTAATGTTTCAAGACATATTTCGGGGATTGTAGTTAAAAAACCAATTATTGAAAATCTCATTTGTTGGTTCGGGTAAAAATACATCACATATTGTTGAAAATGATTAATGGAATGAATTAGGTTAAAATATGTTTTGTTCCAAACGTCAAGCCTGGTATATACTTTTGTGTGCGATCATGACGTAAAAATTCAGTTTGCGAAATCACGTTTGCTGAAAACTTCATCGTCAAGGAGATTAAGTTCGCGTAAAATTGACTTCTTTTTACAGGAGATAAGCAGTGTAAGATACTTCTGGGAAGAGCATAGCAGGTGCATACATTTATTTACGGAGAGTATTGGAAGTACATGCAGTGGAGGTGCAGTGGCGGTAGCAAAGAGGGAGGGAAAACTCCACCATGGGACATCTTGTCCTCCTGCTTGACCCTCCCTCTCTGGGATGTTGGCCGCAGTGATATTTTAAGTGTTTAGGACATTTTTGCTCATTTTTATCAATACCATGTTATAGATTGGGAGGGAGCTACAATACTTGACAAGGAAGCAAATCAGTTCAAAAGAAAAGTCCGGGAGGCCATATGGATCAGGAGAAAGGGGGCCGCCACCATGAACCGGGACATACACTCTAGATCACGTATATGACTCACTGCTTGCACCATCACACTCTGGGAATGAGGCTACAGCCGCTTTCCGCGGGAGAAGCAGTGAACCAAGTCACTTTTGAGAAAGCCATCATCCGAGATGGCGAAAGCTAAAGACGTGAGTAGTTTACTGGATTTGTTTACCTAAATTTACTTTGATACTTCTGAAGTTGCCGTTGCAGTTGAAGTGAATTTGTAAACTTCCTTTCGCAAACTCTCTATTAAGTCGTGTCCAGTCAAGGCAATCATTACCAGAGTTAAAGGGCAATGTCGGCACGTAATACCATATAAGCATTTTCTTGTACGTCATGGTATTAAGGTCAAGAACGCTGGACGAGTCAATTGTGATTACTCGGTTTAGTTTTTATTCTCGTTTATTATTTACCATTATTATACAAATACTACGTTTTTCAATTGTCAAGTACGATCAATAAGGACGCGACCCACAGGAATTACTGTCTCCTACTACTACGTAGGAAAACATGCTTGACCATTATTTCTGTCTTAATTGTTTCCTTTGCCCGCAACTGTGTCTCTGAAGTCAGCTATAGCTATTTGGAATAATATTGGCACAATAGGGAGAATGTCAAGTAAAAGCACCATAAATTTATTAATTAATCATTACAATCAGTATATTATGAGAATTGGTATGGATCTATATTGTTATAGTGTTATTTGTTTATGAATTTTTATATTTGGTAAGATATGCGGGAATAATTAGTAAAAAGTTCTTTGGGAAAATTAGTAAAAAGTTCTTTGGGAAAATGAGTAAAAAGTTCTTTGGGAAATACCATGTTATTTTTTCCATGTATAAAGAACATTTTCTGCAATATTTTTGCGCCGAGATCAGCAGAAAATTTAATTTTTACCCTTTGCCGTCAAACTGCAAATTTACCTTTCACTCTGCGAAAAGTCCTTGACAACAGGAGCTTACGGGCAAAGAGTGGATGAAGTGGCTTCTTGAATCAATATTTTTACCTTCGCATTAGGCGCGTATTAGCGAGTATATGTACTTTCGATTTGCTTTGTTAAGTCTATGTTTCCGCTGTATATCATCATACTAGTAGCGAAATCGAGAATACTGGTGTTATAAAATAATGTATTTTTAAGGAATGCTGATCTTTGCACGAAATTACTCACAACAATGTTTTGTTAGTGTTAACGCCGTGTTTCATTTTAGACACACCTGTTGTCTATAATTGTGGCTACAATTATATTCTGTTAGGTTGAGCACAACACTGCTTGTCCCATATATTTGCTTTGCTAGGGTAATATTACGACTAAAGTATACGACCTGTCGAGCTTTAAAGATGTTAAGAGGTTGTTTGCAAATACTCTATTTACTACAAATGAAGAAACGCTGCCTACCCAGAGGTGTCTCAAAATCACTTAATATGTGTAAATACTTTTCAACTCTGTTCATGAATAACTATTCGATTACTAATACTATAGATGAGTTGACTTCTTACGTCAATGCCTGGCAGTATGCGAACGCATCATCACAGTTCCCATTGTTTTTTGCCTGGCAGTATGCGCGCGCATCATATTTTGTTCAGGTCTCGTGTTTTTAAAACTCCCACCACATCACAATAAGACTATTGAACAGTGTAGTGGTTGCATGGGGTTCACACAAGCATTAAGATATACCAGTCCCTTGCCTTCGTAGAGGTCAACTCATCTATACTCCTCCTAGTTGCTAGTTGGTAAGATTTCTGCTGCAGCTAAAACTGTATGATGACGTAGTATAGTAAGTATATTAATAATATTTAAGTGAAAGCCCCACTTTTGGCTCAAGTTCCTTTTATATTAAGTATATTAATAATATTAAGTGCATTTGATACCAGAATAAAATGCCAAAGGTATGCAATCAGGTAAGGTGAGGAACACTAGACCAGTCAATGGAGTCAAACATGGAGGTGTAGACAAACAAATTTTGCAAGGGGCTATTGAAGGCCGACGATGATGAGGATGTCCACCGACATCTTAAACAAGTGATGTGACGCTGGTTTTTAACTAAGGAATGCATGGTGCAGCGCTATTGGCAATATATTGAGCGAGATGGTGTACTCATGTGAAAACCACAGCAGTGAGTGGTATCTTCTTTACCGGACTCGCTTCCTTTGTGATTAATTTAATTGAGACCATCAGGAGTCACTGAGTTAACTTTATCTGTCTTGTGTCGTTTAGTAGGTTCTTTAGTATATGAATGTGACCCGGCAGCACAAATAAGCCGTAAATTCCCTAAATTGTATTCTGAGTTACGGTGTAAAATGTGTACGAAGGTCGTATTCATCGGTAACTTAAGCTGGCCCGACATCGATCTCATTTCGATAGTGAAACACTAATCAATTATCCTATTGTTGAAGTGGATAATAAGCTTCTACCGTAGATGGCTATAGAACTTTGCTTTTGCTAAATCCTGTTCAAGTGGTGGGTTACCAGGCATTGTATTTTGTATAGGTATGCATAACCAACAATTAACAATGAGAGAACTTTCTCAAACCTCGTGGGGACTTGGGGATGATTTGAAATGACCGCCAATTATGACTGTTTGATATTTATTGCCAGCAATGTGGAAAAAGAGACACATGTAGAAACGAAAAAAGCTATAATTTTGTTGAAGGAGCAAAGTTTAACAAACCATAACCCCGCTTCTGGATATCGTTTGAAGTCAAATGATATACCATTTTAAAGTTTATGATGGTTTTTTTTTAAACACGAAATAAAACAAAATTGACCGGGGGAGGAATTTACGGCTCATTCGCCGTGAACGGTCACATATTCAGAATTAAGAACTATAATACAAAACCGTTTTATAAAACTCTTTTAAACATATTTTAATTTCAAATCACGAGGATTACTTGCGTCTATGACTTTTTGTCAAGTTATCATAAACAAAACAAAAACCTTCCCCTGCGATATCGTGTTGCAAGAGATCTAAAAATGCTTAGATTTGACCTACATCTGGAGACCTATCAGGTCTATTTAACCATGAGCTCATAAATTCATGTACAATGCATTTCGATCCTTTGAACAAAATAAAACACTAAATGTAGTTCAGGTTCCTGCTTCAAGCAAACGCCATTCCACTACATACGATATTATATTAAGTACGATTTGCGGCACATTAAGTTGATAATTGACCGCAATGTAATTGGACAAATGTCGTACATTGGTATTATTGACGAAGGGGTAAACCGGTCACTGAGTTGTACGATTGAAATTGATTGCGCACCAAATGCAAAATGCTAAGAATGACAGTTCGAATGCATATCTATCAATTAAAAAAGCATTTCTTGCTGGCTTTTCTATAACTTAGGCATCGAGGCACACATCCCTTTTATTGGATTGGGTTTATTTAGAGTATATGTGAGACTCTCGTGATTTTTTTTGAATGGGTAGTGATAGAGATTTATTATAATATGAATAGATTGCTATAATGAAAGACAAAGATAAAAAGACTAATTCTGACAACTAGACAGCAAATGCCGTACTGCGCAGGTCGGCAACCAATCACGGCGCGCCTTTGCTCTGACGTGACGCAAACTATTCTTTTTATCTCGCTTATTATATTTGGTCTATTCGTCTGCAATTCTACATGTACATCACAAATATACTGCTCACATTTACTCTGATCTGTTAGCATGATTAAGAGTGTATTTAACACTTAAATACATTTGGAAGAGAGACAGTTGAGTTACTGTTTTTTAGTACATAGGTCAACTCTATCTTTTTAAAGAAGCTCATGTCTTTAAACATACAGGATGGGGCAATTTTTTGAAAAACAAGCACACCTTACGTCTAATTTCGACTTCTGCCTGTTTTTCGAAATCAATCTACGGTGTAATACATACTAATGTTCTATTATGATAAATGCTCGAATGATCTTTGATATTAAAACGACCTTTATTATTTTTATCTTGAACAAAAATAGCTGATGAACTGATGATATCAAAAGTATTTTTCAGGCCAATCTGGTTCGTTGAACCACCAATGATAGCCAAGATAAGTAATCGACGAGACAATTTCCCTCTGGCGTCACACCCTAACACATATTCCGTATGACATTTGTATCAAGATACGTAGTAATAAATTAGTTTTCTGTCTGACTGTTTGATTCTTGATGAGGAATCGAGGAGTGTGTGTAATAACAATGCGTATGTATATGAGGAATTCAAGCCGTTTATCTTCTGGTCATAACTAATTTTATTCAAATTAGCCACACAAACCACTTCGGGCGATGTCTTTTTGAATTATCTTAGAAGTTTTATGTGCGTGCAACAATTAAGGTTAGCAAATAGTTTAAACTGTTGCGATTTGGTAGTTTACCAGCATCTTGCAAATGGTAGTGAGCTTTGGCAAAATTGCATTGATCATTTCGTAGCGAGTGTGTTATTTGGACTATAGCAACCCATCTTATGAGAAATTGTATACCATAATGAATCATTCAGAAATATGTAAGTATAGCTTACTTGTCAATGCATTACTTTTGCCATTTATTTGGAATATAATATATAACTTAATACGTCTATGCAGGAAATACCAGCATATGAATATACATGACGAAAGTTACAATGTCTTTAAGCCTGCCGGGAACTTCTCATTATCCTAAAAGCAACCTTGACGACGGGTGTTAAGTGTCCCTAATCCTGATATGCTTACGAATTCGTAAGATCGTTGCTAAAGAATGCGTTGCATTTTTCTTCTAAAGTAACTTATTAAGCAACTTCATTTCCATGATGATATCACAGACGGATTAAAACTAGATTTCAGTATTAAGGGCTGACATTCAATAAACCGCCGTATTGTATTAAACCCTCGCGAGGATTCTGAATGACAGTTATCGTATATTTCATATTTTGCTTAGCTCCGTTTTCTTTCATTTTGTTTTGATTGTACTTAATTTTGCGTTATGAATGTAATAATGGTTAAAGGCACCGAAAGCTAATAAGATCAGACAATGTAAATTGAGGTGTAAAATGTAACTGAGTAAGAGGTGAGGAAGAAGAATTATTTTGGTGTCTACATAGTGCAATATTTTACTCCTAATTTTAATTTTAATTTTGATTTGCCACAATTTACCAATTAATAAATCATACCTCTAATTTCCGAAGTCTGTTTACATATACTTTGTACTTCAGAGTTTACGAACTATAGCATGTCTTTTGTGTATATTCAGAATTCAGAACTATAATACAAAACCGTTTTATAAAAACTCTTTTAAACATATTTTTAATTTCAAATCATGAGAATTACTTGCGTCTATGACTATTTGCTATTGTGAGCAAAACAACATATTTCCTCTGCGATATCTGCGACTCGCATTACATTTTGGTGTTACAAGAAAACGTAATTTGCTTAAATTTGACCTATATATCTAGAGACCTATCAGGTCTATTTAACCATGAGCTCATAAATTCATGTACAATGCATTTCGATCCTTTGAACAAAATAAAACATTAAATGTAGTTCAGGTTCCTGCTTCAAGCAAACGCCATTTCACCATGATATACAATATTATATATAAGTACGATTTGCGGCACATTAACTTGATAATTGACCGCAATGTAATTGGACAAATGTAGTACATTGGTATTATTGACGACGAAGTAAACCGGCCACTGAGTTGTACGATTGAAATTGATTGCGCCCCAAATGCAAAATGCTAAGAATGACAGTTCGAATGCACATCTATGCTGTGCGACGTTTCAATTAAAAAAAGCAGTTCGTGCTGGCTTTTCTAGAACTTTGGCATCGAGGCACACATCCCTTTTATTGGATTTGGTTTATTTAGAATATATGTGAGACTTTCTTGAGTTTTGAAGGTGTAATGATAGAGAGTTTTATAATATGAATTGATTGCTATTTTGGTATATTCGTCTACGATTCTACATCACACCTTGTTTATGCTGTTCACCTTTACAGACACACGCTCTCCTCATCTCTATGTCGCTTGTTGGTTTTTTTTTAATTGAATACCGTATATATGATGGCATTTACTTATAAGACGACAAGATATGTTCATTACCGTTTCAGCAAAAGAGCCAATCTCAACACCATTTCTCTTGCATTGACTTTAAAGTGAGAGAATTGTATCCGTGGTCACGTAACAATTTCACAGGGCCTGAAGCAACTTGGAAAAGTAACACATTTGATTCGCCAATCAACTATGCTTGGAATACTAAGTGACCAGCTATTTTATTTTTAAAAGAGGTCCGTTGAACATGTTGAAGCGCTTTATAAATTACAAATTTAAAGGTAGGCGAAAATGTATTAAAACTCTACGCTATGCTTTACGCTATAATTTCTTTGATACAGCTACTTAATAATCGCTATAAACATATTTCCTGAAAGAATTCATAAATAGTAGTACATTATTTTTGAGAAAAAAACGCTATCATTGTTCAAACAAAGAACAACTCGAATCATTAAGAAGTATGTAATTATAGCTTACTTGTCAATGCATTACTTTTGGCATTTATTTGGAATATAATATATAACTTAATACGTCTGTGCATGATATGCCAGCAGCATATGAATATACATGACGAAAGTTACAATGTCTTTAATCCTGCCGGCAACTTCTCATTATCCTGAAAGCAACCTTGACGACGGGTGTTAAGTGTCCCTAATCCTGATATGCTTACGAATCCGTGAGATCGTTGCTAAAGAATGCGTTGCATTTTCCTTCCAAAGTAATGTATTAAGGGCTGGGGTATGAACGTTTGGACGGTATTTATTTTGGGACATTAGAGCACATCAGACATATCGAATTGCATTCTGAATACGAAGAATGTCATTCTGATATCAAATAATTTTTATGGCAAATCATTAAAAATTGATATTTTTGATATTTAACAGTACTTGAAGTGAACTTTATAAATCTGATGATTTATACTTAAAGTGTATGTAGGTGGGATGAAATGCCGACGATCAATTGAAAATTTTGACCTTTCGTATTGAAGATATGGATTTTTTTTCCCAAAACACCCACAAAAATTAGGTCTTTTTGGGAAAAAATCCATACCTTCAACATGAAAGGTCAAAATTTTCAATTGACCGTCGGCTTTTCCTCCCTGCTACATACACTTTAAGAATATATCATTAGATTTATATAATTCACTTCGAGGACTGTTATATATCAAAAATTTGAAAAATATCAAATTTTTATAATTTGTCATAAAATTTGTATTATATTGTGATTTTCAAAAATGAAAATTATTTGATATCAGAAAGACATGCTTCGTATTCAGAATGCAATTCGATAGGTCTGAGGTGCTCTCATGTCGCACAAAAAATACTGTCGAATCGCAATAAACGCTCATTTTAGATCCCTTAAGCAACTTCACTTTCACGATATCACAGACGGATTTAAACTAGATTTTAGTATTAAGGGCTGACATTCAATAAACCGTCGTATTGTGTTAAACCCTCGCGAGGATTTTGAATGACAGTTATCGTATCTTTCATATTTTGCTTAGCTCCATTTCCTTTCATTTTGTTTTGATTGTACTTAATTTTGCGTTATGAATGTAATAATGGTTAAAGGCACCGAAAGCTAATAAGATTAGACAATGTAAATTGAAGTGTAAAATGTAACTGAATAAGAGGTGAGGAAGAATAATTCTTTAGGTGTCTACATAGTGCAATATTTTACTCCTTTACTCTTAATTTTAATTTTGATTTGCCACGATTTACCAATCAATAAATCAGGAGGTGGAAAAGAAGAAGAAGAAGCAGAAGATGAACTCTAAGCCCATTTCAAATGAAAGGGCTTTTTAAAGTATATGTTAAATATATTAATATCAAAAAATTGTATTTGTGACCAAAAATTTGATTTATTAGCCCGAAAATGGCCAAAATAAAGTCCATATTTTTGAAGTCGCTTATTTTCATAAACTTCAGGGCCATACAAACATGTGTACGAAATTTGGCACTTTTATCACTCGTGTAACGATTTTGACCCTAAGGAACAGTGTTTTTTTTATGTGATCATAGAGAAATGCCATGAAAATGATTTGGGGTCACCAGTCAACTTTCATTACATACTAACCGACCGTCGTACCAATGTTTCATGTAATAATTACAGTGTTTAAAATACCAAAATTACATACTTTCCACAAGCTGCAACTTGTCACTTTATGGATGCCAAATATCGGTTTATGGGCTCTTGCCAGATATAAAAGTTTGCAAAGAAATATAACTATGACATGTACTAACCCGTGGCGTTTCTCACCCATGATAGTTGGTGTATGTGATCACCAGGTATTCAACTGGGGCTAACCTTTAAAAGGTCCTATGATATCCTTTCAGAGAACATACCAAAAACAAACAAACAAACAAAAACAAACAAAAATAAAAAAACGACAACAACAACAGCAAAGTAATTGTATCACAAATGCTAATGATCGACATAAACATGATAAATCGAGCTGGATATTGCTATAGAAATTAGCTTGTTGGTTTGCTTAGGCGTGTTCGCAATATCCTCCCGCAACACACACTAAATTTGCTTTTTAAGGTTATTAATTATTTTAAACTGTTGTGATTTGGTAGCAAAAACTGCATTGCTCAATTCATAGCGAGTGTGTAGAAGAATTAAAATATCACAGATATACTTTTATAGGTGCTGCGGTTCTTGAGTTACGTTGTAAAGAGGGCTAAAACAACAACACTTTTGTAAAACTTACATAACTCATTAACAACAATAAATTAAGCAAGTTTGCAAAGTATACGATTTGTAGAATGAACTTGTGCAAAACATCAAGGTGTTATTTTTCAATAATATATTGATCTAGATAATGAAAATCGATTTTAGGTTGCTTCGACCAACAATACCTCGTCTACCCTTAAATCACTTATTGTCCCTCATTTCGACTATTGTGACGTTGTATAGGGGAATGCATGCATATATCATGCTTGCTGATCACACACATCTGTAAGATTAGTATGTTTGAAAAGAGCGCTATTGTATTCAATCTATGATTGTAGACATACACAGGTGATGGGTGCAACCTGCTTGTAGTGCAGGGCGATATAGTCAAAATTGATACAATTATTTGTTTTATTTTATATCCACATCATAGCTTATGCATTAACTAATATTCATTGAAAATTTGGAGTAATTCTATCAAGTAGTTTTAAAGTTACAGCCAAAAGTTTAAAATCAGATGTTAATTTTAGCGATTGCCTCATACAATCCCCGAAATATGTCTTGAAACATTAAAGCGTCTTTAGGGAAAATAAGTCCCCACTCCCCGTGCAATGTTGAAACGTGCAAATGTGTTCAGCGTGTCTCCAAAGTGTCGCAACATTGAATGATGGGGGTGGGGAAGGAAAAGTGTTAATTGATGGCCCCGCTTTCTTCTAATTCCAAATATTCAACATTTTTATCCACATTAAAAATACACTTTTGATTTCATTCAAGATGCCTAAAGCGTTTCAACTACATTTTTCGGGGATTGTAGATAATACATAATTTGCAGTTTTTACTGCATATTGAAATATTAAAACTATTGTTCTTAATTTACGTACATGATTTACTGCTCACTGTAGATTTTCGCGTTCACTTCGACTTCTAGAAGCTTTCATGGCATAGTGGCTTTGAATAGATAGTCCTCTATAATCCTCTAGACGTTGAAGTTTGTGCTTTTGAACCGCATTTCGCAAACTCTCTATTGCTTTATTAGAAACTTGAATAGCAGTACCAGTGTAGTCTTTGAAAAATCTTTTGGGAGGTCTAAGTATTTTACATTTTGTCTGAGGAGGCGACGACAAATTAATGTTTAAATATCAGTTTCCAGTTGATTTTTTGTTTGAGGTGGGGGGCGGGGGATGATTTGAAGGGAATTGGATTTTCTTACCCCTACCATTACCCCCAGGCTAAGCAGCACTGACCAGTACCAATATCTATTGAAGTAACAGCAGCAGCTAGCAACAACAATAGCAGCATCAGTCGTAATTGTGCATAATAAAGAAATTGTAAACGTATTTTCACACTGAATATTAAGTGATTTTGAGACACCGCTATATAGACAGCCTGTCTCCATCTCTACTAAACAGTGTATTTGAAAACAACTTCTTAACATCTTTACAGCTCGACATACCGTATTATCTAGTCGTAATAATACCCTAGCATAACAAACATATGGGCCAAGGAGTGTTGTTTTGATCCTAGGAAAATATACTGACTAGAGAGTTTGTCTAAAATACTACACTTAACCGTGTTAGCACTAACAAAATATTGAATGATCTCGAGCCAAGTTCAATGTAACAACAAAAAAGGACTTCTAAACCTTACGAAAAGGTCTAATTCACTGGTACCAAACTTTCTTTGAAATATTTTCAAAAGAAATTTTTGCATGTTTCCGTAAACGATAGCACTTCTTCCAAAAAAAACACCCTCTTTGTGTTCTCTTTATTTCATATTTCAGAAATGTTTATCAAATATATTTTGGTATGTAAAGAAACAAAAAAATGAAAAAATAAATCAATCGGCTCACAGGTTTTGAAGAGATGCTCTTTTTAAGAAATGTACCTGTTTTTCAATCTGTCTACGGAGGATGTTTGGCTACTTCAAAGATTGAAAAACAGTACATGGATGAATATCAAACAAACCTTAACCCTAACGGCCTAAGGGCTTTTGGCGACGGGAAAGGAAAGAAGGAAGAAATAAAGAGAACAAACAAAGAAAGAAGTTGTTTGCTCTGGGTGGGATTCGAACCCGAGACCCCTCACATGCCAAGCACTGGGTCGGCTACACTTAGCCACGGGTGTTAGGTTTCGCTGGTCAGCGAAACCGTGCCAATATATCACTTAGGGCGATTGTGTCATCACAACACTTGAGATGCACACACGCGCATATATCAAGTAGTATTCTGTAGTACCTGGTACGGTTATGGTTAAGGACGCATATATTGAGTTTCGATAGTGGTACGGTTAGGGTTAAGGACGCATATATTGAGTTTCGATAGTGGTAAACTAATGATAACTTTATAAAATAACCACTTTATTTAAAGAATGGGCTCTACCGGCGGGTCTATGGGCTATTTTGTTAGGTGACATTAATTTGTGGGAAAAATGGATGTGGGATGTCATTTCCTTTGCTCAGGGCGATGTGACTTCATAAGGGCAATGTCGGGGATTATAGGACACAATCGATGGGGAGAGATGAGGTCCGACCAGGTCCGACCGAGTCTCCTACACAGGTTACGCTCCCTGTGGAGGGGCGGAACCAAACTGGCTGATGTGGAGACTAAGCCAGTTTGCGTCGGTCTGATACTCGTCTTTGACCATGCGCAGATCTGGCTGGTCAGGAAGATATTTAATATCCCGAATTTATAATATGCCTACCAGTTCCATCTATAACCGATTTGCTAAAGAATATTTGTTACCATGTTTAATAAATTCGTATTAATCGTATAATAAAATGTGGCCAAATGTATATTTGTGTACATAGTGTGTGGATCCACTCTTCTACGGACTTGGCTACTAAGCATGTCGGGAAGGATATGGCGGTATGCTGACCTGGGTCAATATGTTCTGGGCAGATGAGGTCCGACCAATTGCCTACGACCTTGTGTGCGATCATGTGTAACAGGCAATTCCCGATAATAATAGAGGTTCCCTGCTTTGCTATACTTGTAATTACCGTAATTATTTTTTCTTGGTTGTTTATGCCTTTCTGTTTCATTATTTCTTTATGTGTCTTACTTTGTTGTTTATTGCTATCTTTTTATTTACAACATAAGTCATTTCTCTTCTTTGCATAAAGGGTAGCCCTGAAAAGGGCTGTTTGATTTGTCTTTGGTACTTCTGAAGTGAGTTTACTGTGATACACACCTGGTTGCCTCCTTGACGAATACATGTTTCAGCCCTGGTCCTCATTACATTAAATGCATTGACATTAGCCAATGTCTAAAGAGGGCTCATAGATTTTGGGGTCAAAGGTTATTAAGGGGTCACACCTCGGCTATGTTTGTGGGCTTAGACCACATCTTTGTCTATATAGATTAATCTAAAGTAAAGTATGATTTAACAATAATTTTGGTGAGTGAAGATAAATACATACAATCAGTCAGAATCAATCGAATACACTGTTTAGCAATGTTACTTAATCAGCAGCCTTCTTATTGTTGACTACAAAGTTCTAATGTATATATATCCTGATTCATTTGTTCCGCGAAGATCACTGTTCAGCGAAGTCCACTGACGACTTATATCCTTTGCGTATATAATCCTCGCACATATGAGAATCTCAAAAATAGTGTTCTTTTCACCTTTCACATAATTTCTAATGGAAAACAGGCCTGCCTCGCATGCAGTCCCCCAGTTTCCACTTACATTGACAGATTTGTTGTTTCATAAACAAAATTTCAGCAAGTCGACAGAAGTATAATTATATTCCTTTTTGAAAGAGGTAATTAAGCACTTTGACGTGTTCTAGATCTTCTCCGTTATTATTTGTTAGAAGTAAATTCACTACATAAGATATGTTTGTATCGCAATAACTTTTCTTTAGGCATATCCAAGTACATTACCTAGCCCACAACAACACAGTCATAATCTCCGACAAAAGTCATGTATATTGTCTTATATACTAAACACACAAAAAAAATCTCATTATATTAATAGCCAATTACTTCAATCACACTGTCACAACATATGATGTAATCTGGAATTTCCTAAGACTAATTATAAACATAAACCTTTTACATTACCATACTTCCTGGTGGCTTTTCCCAAAACGATGTCATATCCATTTTACATTCCCGGGGATTCCCCATCCTTTGCTGTGATTGCATGACAAGGGGATTCCCAACTTTAAATTTTAAACATTTAAAACAAAGATGAATGATCAAATTAAATTACTCAGGGCACATCATATTATTAAATCGTTGAAGGGTATAATACATATCCTTGTATACTTGAAGCACTGGAAGCATATTGTGACAGGCATACTGTTTTTCTTTCTTCTTGTCATAATTGAGTTTATTCTGAATACAGGTGTTGTGGTTCATCCGAGGCAGTCAGTGGTTGAACTCTTTCCCAGAATATGGTTGGAAGCATCCTATTAAACACATGGTTCTCAAGGTCTCTTTACATTAACAATAAGCGTGATTGCAATTATTCGAAACCTTTGACATATACAAAGAAGCAAATTGATTTTAAGTGCCTATAATGTAATGGTATACCATAAGGGCGTGGGTACAATGTACCTTAACATCATAAACATACTGTCATAATTCAATTTTCATTCTGGATACAGGTGGCATAGTTGGAGAAAGCTTTGGTATATAACAAGGGGCATTGCCCTTTTCACAGTAAATATAGAGCGCAATTGCAGAATTGCTATAGATAACATCTTTGATGTATTAGGTGTGTTTTGTGTGTTTTGCGGTGTTAAAAGCAATAAGAGTGTATCGCTCATTTAAGGCAAAATAGTGTACCTCTGGAATATTTCGCAATGCGTCCGGCAAAATGGGAACCAAGGGAGAACAGTGCCAGTGCATTGATTGGTTACCCAGGTGGTTAAATAAATAAATAAATAAATAAATAAATAAATAAATAAATAAATAAATAAATAAATAAATAAATAAATAAATAAATAAATAAATAAATAAATAAATAAATAAATAAATGAATGAATGAATAAATAAATAAATAAATAAATAAATAAATAAATAAATAAATAAATAAATAAATAAATAAATAAATACGATTCAAAGCGCGTGTATGTGCGTTCTGCATATAACGAGTTGTACCAAAACTCGCGCTTAGCGCTGTTGAACCTATATCACCCAAGCTTATCCGCCAGTATTCGTTCCATTTCGGACTTTATAGCTGATAAGCGCACGAGATAAACTATCTGCCCTCCATTGGCGACTAACCATCATGGCGGATTTACCATAGCGTTTCACGTGGAGAAATCGGAAGTTGGTACTCTTTTGGTTGTAACTTACAAAATGACTCAATAAAATCTACTTTGTACAATTGGGTTAGTTAACTTATCACTTAACACAGATTTGCTAAACATACAAACTTAACCTGCACAAAGCAATAAAAATATTAAAATGATGCATCTTTTAAGATACATCACTTAAAATTTATATTACTAAATTGAAATTAAGTGATATTTCTAATGCAAATCATATAATATATAACTATTACACTGACGTCAAATAAGTATAACACAGCGTACAAGATATCATATCAATACCTATCAAATTGAAGCAATCTAATTTAAACTGACCTTTTCATAAAAGCAAGCCACCGTTACCCTTGACCCTTATCAATTAAAGAAGAAAGTTCAAGGTAATTAAATCACAATGTTGAATTGCACGTAACTACTTCAAACATCGGGAATTCAATTAGCAATCCTCATATCCTCAACACGTTAACGTATTATATGGGGATACTGTAACGCAATATACCAATTAAAGAAGATTGCAATGTAAATAGCATTAAGCAACTCTACCCTATCTGTTCAGAGACCAGTAATTGACCAACCTTAGAATCGCAGGAAGTAAGGTAAAACACGCCAAAGATTATACGCCAAAACTTGAGACGTCGCAGCTTGCATTGGCAGTGTTCAATATTGAAATTGGTTGATCTGCACTGGTTTACTTGAGGCCTCATGTGACTGGGGGAAAACGTAAATTTGCACTTATTTTGCAGGATTTTCACTGACTTAGAAGTGAGCATAAATTCGCACACAATTTGTTTGAGTGCGTTTTCAGGCGATTAGTCACTATTTACCAAAATTACCTCATCCCAATGACATAGTACAATAACTTAAACAAACAATCATAGAATTTGACGTCAAGTTGAAGAATATGAGTTTTTGTAACCAAATTCTCAAAGGTCATTCAATGAATTTGCAAATGTATTGGGGTTAAAGAACTGTGCCCCTGATAGATTGTGAATCCTAGTGATTACTACGGTTTTTCCGGCATTAAAAAACTAAACGTACTTGTTTACGCCCACGCGACTTAATCTAATCGTAGATCCACCATTTGTGCTCATTTTAGTGATATTTTTTACCCCATCACCTGGAACCGACCATCAAAAATGACCAAGGGAAGCTTGTGAGGTCCAACATACCAGTAGGTTTCTACAGTAATATATTTTATTCTTTTCGCTATTTGAAAGTAATTCAACAGTATACTTCGGTTGTATATATAAATGCGCTTTTATAAACGCGCACGTGACCAGATGGCCAGCGCCATATTTGCATTACATCACTGTCAATCACTGAAATGGCGACCATTGAAGGAGTGGCTACAGTTGTGACCTTGTTTCGTGGCTAGCACTGGCAAGGAACATTGGCTGGAGGTTCGATGCTATAAATTTGCAAAGATAAATCATGGATATCAAAGGATCATGATTATTGCACAGCACCCCCTATGTACAAACATAACTAATATTTATTTATTTACTTTTATTTATTTATTTATTTATTTATTTATTTATTTATTTATTTATTTATGTATTTATTTATTTATTTATTTATTTATTTATTTATTTATTTATTTATTTATTTATTTATTTATTTATTTATTTATTTATGCGACGAAAAACGAAAACCCTGTTCTATTTTGAACAAATTGGGAAACAAATTTTTCCTGTACAAATGAATGCCGACCCCAAATTTCGGAAATTCCAGGACAATTTTTGTTTGTATTTTCTCAAATTGAAATTTATTTACAGATTTTTGTGATTTGTTGGGATATTTAAAAAAAAAAATTTAAAATACCAACCGACCGACCGACCCTACTTGAAAGGTCCGTTCGCCCATAGAACAGGGTTTCTCTCTTTCTCGCCTTACTTATAATTTTATAAATATTATTTGTCCCCTTCCCCCAAAACCACCCTCCCCCCTTTTACACTCATAAATTAATTAGTTTTTTTTGCTAACTTTCCCCTTCCGTGTAAAGTAAAACTTTATAAGCCGGTTGAATCAAACTGAACAAAATTGACGTATACAATTACAATATACCATGACAATAATGTGTATGGCGAGATCTAACTGAATAAACCTCGAACCATGCATCACATACGAGATTGTACGTCATATTGTCATATAACGTATGAGCGTGATGTATAGTATACAAGTCTTCCTCAACATCTTCCAGCCGGGATGATTAGATCATGTACAGTCATCTACGTGTATATACTCTAAAGTGTACGTCAAAGGGTGACAAAGGGTGTACAGATTACCGATTTAGCATGGGGGACACAAAAAGGTGCTTAAAAACACATTTTGAATTTGTTTTTTGTCCATTTGCTAGCGAATGAGTAAATTAGAATTGAGGAGGTCGGGCGGGGACATCTAGCCTTATTAGTTTCAGAGGGTCATTATACCGAAAGTGCTAAAGTTATAGTTTCCTCAATTTACGTTATAATTAGAGTTAAAATTAGGGTCAGAGTTATGTTCATTGGCGGCTTGACTACCAAATAAATAAATCCATGACCCCTTCCTTCCGAAGAAAATGACAGCCCCCTAAGTTCCCTACGTGCAAACATTATCAAATTACATCATCGGCAGCTACCCAGTTCTGACCTTAATGCCAGTAAGAATCACATTTCGTCATCAATATGGCCAATTGCCACGCCCATTTAGCACGGAAATAATGAAATATAACTTTTTAAATCAGCTATATCTAGCTTTTCCGTCATAATTTTTTTTTCCGTGATGGAAAATCCCAATAAAGAGTTTATGTTTCGGGTCAAATTATTTTGCCCTTTGCAATCAATGCCACTATTTTGCAAAACCAATTTTCCTTGTAACCTGTCACTTTCGCCTATACTTTTGCGTGTGGAATTTGTGCACATCCGGGTACCTTACATCGTTGAACGCGGTATGGCGACTTGTAGATGTCACGTGCGCATTTATAAATGCGCATTTATATATATACCCGAAGTCCACTGTTCAAAGTGATATCGAATTTTACTTGGTAGTCAATTCCGTATATTTGCGAGTAAGTATAGTGACAATCGCAAGTTCGTAGAGTATTTAGCCGAAAATCAATGTTTGCTATTCTGCATAGTTGTGCATAGCCAGAATTCTTCATTTTTTTGGAGGGCGTGTTACATTGTGACGCCATAGCGATATTATATGGGCATCGTTTGTTTATAGTTTGGTATCATTGATCTTCGTAGTTTATGTCAACGCTCTGCAGGGTCTATTGTTCTATTGTTTCAGATTAGAGCGCTGACATATTGGAAAATGTTGCCAATCAATATTCATGAGAGTGTACATTCAACGTCCAGTTTGCGAAATTGGGTGAGTTGTGTTTGGTAGGTGTGAAATACATCTGACTGGGCGTTTTAATTACGTAACGAATAAAGGCATTGACATCGTCGAATGGCTGCCCAGTGCTGTTATGTGTTTAGTTATTATATAGGCCTAATAATTATTATTAAATGTATTCATCATTCCTTTCTTTTCCCTTCTCTGTACTTATTCTTTCCTAGGCCTACATTTTATCACTCCCTCGCTCTCATTGTCTCCTCTCACCCTCCCTCTCTCATTCCCATCATTTTCCTTATATTTCTATTTATCTACTTGTCTTTATTATCCCTTCCTCCAGCCCTCTCTCATTCTCCATATCCCTCCTCCCTCTTCCTCCCTCCCCCTCCCAAGACTTCTCACAGAGGCGCATCTGCCCCCCCCCAACCCCCTCCCCTCTTTGGGTACGCCACTATTTCTATACCAATCTCCTTCTTAAAATTAAATTAAATGGAAATTTCTTAAAAACAACCTTTATAGGCCTATACTTATACTTACATGTATACGTATAACGATTACCATTAGAGTGTAATATAGATATATGGACTGGAAATGGCAGCCTTCATACATGTAATCGATCACCAAGAGCATTCAATTTATTTAAATGAAACACCTATCGTCAGGTGGGTGGTAAAGATGATTGCATCGACAGCTAAAGCCTCCTTATAGTCTTCAGACCCACACAAGCACACATTTGGGATACATGAGTACAATGGTACCACTTTACACATGACTGCCCTTACACATGACTGTAGTGTGGTTACTTATTGATACTCGCCTGTTGTGTAGAGCGTTAATATGATGCCGGATCAGTGACCAATTTAATGGCGGAACCCCTTTATTCGAAACAATGGTACCACTTTTATGAATAGCCTGTCGCAACTTCTAATCGGCATCAAACGAACAAAATATTATATAATCTATTGCGACTCTATTTCTATTTAAAAGCTCTTTGGTTTATGTTACCAAACGTGGCTCATACGACAAATGTTAAGACAACGTAGCACTATTTAATCCTACTTCGTTGTCTATTTTGAAATGTTCAGAATTGTCTACCATATCATTTTAGACAATCTTATGAGACTTTGGTTTTTCGTGAGTTTGCAGAATTTTGCCAACTTTATTGCGATTATTTGTTATTACAATGTCGTAAAATGTTGTCGCTATACCACAGTTTCCCAATTTTCCCAAGTGATATTGCCCTTATCTTACTTCCACTCTTCAAAATACCAGACAATGACGATAACTCAGTGAAAAGGGTTGAGTAATCTTGATTGTAAAACAAGTGTGTTCGTTTAGTTAACCGGGCGAAATATGTAAATGTCGTTGGTATCGGAAAGGTTGAAGGTACGAATTTATCTAAAAGTTTTGATTGTTAATAGCAATGTCAATCTATCTACCATGAACGCATGCATTACACATGCGCCACTTTTCTTATAGTGTCAGTTTACTTGATACTCAGAATATCCAAAAAGCATCAACACATGATCACAGCAGATTGCTACAGTAACTTAGAGGTATGCAAAAACATAAAATAATGCCCATTCTGATATTTATATTCTTTTATAATTAGTATATACAAACACCACTACTCTTACTAAACTCCTCAACAAAAGTTTGGAAAGTTTGTTCATTCATCTGTATCTTCAATTATTTGTGACATATTCATATCGTGTTGCATGTCACTGGATAGCTACAATACTCTCGTTTACAATGACACCCCATTTGAAACAATAACATTTTTGATGGCTGAGTACGGGCCTTGTGAATGTAGTGGGGTCTCAAACAGAATTTGCCAAATTGACCATTATTCAGTCTAAACGCAGGACAACCGATTCTTTTGTTCTGCTTAGTCGCGCTAAAAGTCGATCGATACATGTTAAAATCAGCACAATTCCGAGATACACCTTTTTGCTATGAAATTTATTTTCTCGGTCAAATATAAAGCAAAATTTTTTTTTTCTTCAGTAATGTCAAATAAAAACATAGTGCTTGGATGAACATTTTTTAAAAATCCTGGTGTTAAAATTAAGCATCAAATTGTGTCTTTTAGTGTGATATTTTTGATTTTTATAGGCCTTTAGTTCGCCCGTGAGCTTTTTACAGAATTCATTTTTAGCGTCTCAAACTAATATAGTTTGCTAAAGAAAGATATTTCCCACCTCTGTAAAGCACATCGTGTGGGTCTATATATTATAGTTTTGTCAGAATTTCCGTTTTGATTCCATAATTTTTGACTACCAGTTGAAATATTTTCAAATCCACGCGTGAAATCTTCGGCTAATACTAGCATTGTGGATCGATATCTCTGGGTGCCCGGCCTGGATAGAGTGTTGCCAGAACTTCAATATAGCAAAGAAATTACCTGGTGTTTCAATTGTCATGAAGGTGACTGGGTATAGTGCCTTTAGTTTGTGTTTGTTTGAAATTGCTTAAACCCACCGAAAGTCATAATGAAGCAGGCAAAACAATACAAGGTTAAACATGGAAGTTTATAACAACCTATTATAATGACCTAAAGGAAAAATCATTTATGGCAACAATGAGCCTTGCATTGTAAGTCATGGTTAAAATGTGTTGAGTACCCACCCCACCCCCATAGGCCTACATAATATTACATACCGGTACCTTATAATATTTATATAGCACGGCTATAGCTATACATTTATAAAGTAGGTCCTATAGCGCTAAATTATGACAAATAGGCCTACACAAACCCGAACGCAATGCCAACCCGAGATGCCCGGGGGGGGGGGTCATTCAAAATTCACCTGGAGATAGGAGGGACAGAAAATTAAAATCCCCTCTAATAACACGTGAATTTTTCTAGGTTTGGACAGTGGATTTTCCCATGGACCTCATCCTAGGTAAATAAACAAACAAACAAACAAACAGACAAAATGGTTTTCATAATCATGGAATCCATAGCCCCTAGGCCTATAAATTGAAATTGCAGGCTATCACGGGAGCAAATTTCCAAAATTCACCTCATTTACCAGAATTGGGGATTTGGGCTACCAAATCGCTGGTCAGACAATCCTGGTTTTCAATGGAAAAGGGACCTGGTTGACAACAATTGAAATATCGATTAATTCAGCTGGTTGCTCTCGAGATAAAGTACTGATTTTGACATTTTCGGAGGATGAAGGGAAAAGGGTAAAATAAAAACGGAAATTCTGACAAAACTATAATATATAGACCCACACGATGTGCTTTACAGAGGTGGGAAATATCTTTCTTTAGCAAACTATATTAGTTTGAGACGCTAAAAATGAATTCTGTAAAAAGCTCACGGGCGAACTAAAGGCCTATAAAAATCAAAAATATCACACTAAAAGACACAATTTGATGCTTAATTTTAACACCAGGATTTTTTTTTTAAATGTTCATCCAAGCACTATGTTTTTATTTGACATTACTGAAGAAAAAAAAAATTTTGCTTTATATTTGACCGAGAAAATAAATTTCATAGCAAAAAGGTGCATCTCGGAATTGTGCTGATTTTAACATGTATCGATCGACTTTTAGCGCGACTAAGCAGAACAAAAGAATCGGTTGTCCTGCGTTTAGACTGTATTATGTGCTCAAACAACGCTAGCCACTAACACTGACTAACCTCAATAGCGGGTGGAAAACCACAGGCAGCCACAATAGTCAGGCACCTTCTCCTCATGATGCTCACCGACCTGGTTACACGTTACTGTGGGGTGGAATTCCATTTTCAACAAGGATTCGTCGCAGGTCTTTCAATGTGGTTGCATATGGGCTTCTCTGGCACGCACAGCACGATCAAGCTGGTCCCACAAGTGTTCAATCGGGTTGAGGTCTGGCCCCCGGGACTGGCCTGATGGCAGGCCATTTTGACTCTACTCCCATATTCTGTAGGTAGTCGTTGACTACCGTGGCTATGTGGGGCGAGCGGTGTCATCTTGGAGGATTGCATTAGGTCCCAGATTGTGAAGTTATGGGATTGCAGCTTGCTGCACAGAATAATGATCAATTTGGCAAATTCTTTTTGAGACCCCACTACGTTCACAAGGCGTGTACTCAGCCTTGAAAAATGTTGTTGTTTCAAATGGGGTGTCATTATAAAGGGGAGTATTGTAGCTATCCAGTGACATGCAACATGATATGAATATGTCACAAATAATTTGAGATACAGATGCTTGAAAAACTTTCCAAACTTTTGTTGAGGAGTTTATTACAATACTCGGTACTAGTATCGCTCAAGTTAATAATTGTTTCTTTTAATAAAACTATTTTGGTTCAAATTTGACTTTGATCATTTATCTTCTTGGTCATATCGTGCTATTGCCACGTCTGCTGTCAATCTGTAAACGGCACTTCATTAAAATTGCTAGTAATTAACATTGCAACTTCATTTGGCAAAAAATTATTAGGCCATATCGTGTTTACTTAAAAGATCATAATTTGAGGTCTTCGTAGAGTATGAGATTATCTTTCGATATATATTTGTTAGATAAACCAGCTGTTTTATTATTTTTCAATTTCTGAGCAATACCGTCAGAAATCACTGATGGACGTCGTTATGAGTTCAAGAGGCTGCTAATATCTGTCCTCAGGCCAATTTAAATAATGGGAAATGAAGCTTGACAAAAGAACAACAAAATGGCGTAATGAGCGTGAAATAGCCTTATCAGACTGTGATATGAACGACCTAAATTTGCCGATTTACCACAGTCTCCCAATTTCCCCAAGTGATATTGCCCTTATTTTACTTCCAATCTTCAAAATATCAGACAATGACGATAACTCAGTGAAAAGGGTTGAGTAATCTTGATTGTAAAACAAGTGTGTTCGTTTAGTTAACCGGGCGAAATATGTAAATGTCGTTGGTATCGGAAAGGTTGAAGGCACGGATTTATCTAAAAGTTTTGATTGTTAATGGCAATGTCAATCTATCTGCCATGAACGCATGCATTACACATGCGCCACTTTTCTTATAATGTCAGTTTACTTGATACTCAGAATATCCAAAAAGCATCAACACATGATCACAGCAGATTGCTACAGTAACTTAGAGGTATGCAAAAACATAAAATAATGCCCATTCTGATATTTATATTCTTTTATAATTAGTATATACAAACACCACTACTCTTATTCTACAATACTCAGTATTAGTGTCGCTCAAGTTAATAATTGGTTTTTTTTAATAAACCAATTTTGGTTCAAATTTGACTTTGATCATTTATCTTCTTGGTCATATTGTGCTATTGCCACGTCTGCTGTCAATCTGTAAACGGCACTTCATTAAAATTGCTAGTAATTAACATTGCAACTTCATTTGGCAAAAAATTATTAGGCCATATCGTGTTTACTTAAAAGATCATAATTTGAGGTCTTCGTAGAGTATGAGATTATCTTTCGATATATATTTGTTAGATAAACCAGCTGTTTTATTATTTTTCAATTTCTGAGCAATACCGTCAGAAATCACTGATGGACGTCGTTATGAGTTCAAGAGGCTGCTAATATCTGTCCTCAGGCCAATTTAAATAATGGGAAATGAAGCTTGACAAAAGAACAACAAAATGGCGTAATGAGCGTGAAATAGCCTTATCAGACTGTGATATGAACGACCTAAATTTGCCGATTTACCACAGTCTCCCAATTTCCCCAAGTGATATTGCCCTTATTTTACTTCCAATCTTCAAAATATCAGACAATGACGATAACTCAGTGAAAAGGGTTGAGTAATCTTGATTGTAAAACAAGTGTGTTCGTTTAGTTAACCGGGCGAAATATGTAAATGTCGTTGGTATCGGAAAGGTTGAAGGCACGGATTTATCTAAAAGTTTTGATTGTTAATGGCAATGTCAATCTATCTGCCATGAACGCATGCATTACACATGCGCCACTTTTCTTATAATGTCAGTTTACTTGATACTCAGAATATCCAAAAGCATCAACACATGATCACAGCAGATTGCTACAGTAACTTAGAGGTATGCAAAAACATAAAATAATGCCCATTCTGATATTTATATTCTTTTATAATTAGTATATACAAACACCACTACTCTTATTCTTACAATACTCAGTATTAGTGTCGCTCAAGTTAATAATTGGTTTTTTTTAATAAACCAATTTTGGTTCAAATTTGACTTTGATCATTTATCTTCTTGGTCATATTGTGCTATTGCCACGTCTGCTGTCAATCTGTAAACGGCACTTCATTAAAATCGCTAGTAATTAACATTGCAACCTCATTTGGCAAAAAATTATTAGTCCATATCGCGTTTACTTAAAAGATCATAATTCGATGTCTTCGTAGAGTATGAAATAAGCTTTCAAAATATATTTGTTAGGTAAACCAGCTGTTTTATTATCTTTTAATTTCTGAGCAATACCGTCAGAAATCACTGATGGACGTCATTATGAGTTCAAGAGGCTGCTAATATCTGTCCTCAGGCCAATTTAAATAATGGGAAATGAAGCTTGACAAAAGAACAACAAAATGGGGTAATGAGCGTGAAATAGCCTTATCAGACTGTGATATGAACGACCTAAATTTGCCGATTTACCACAGTCTCCCAATTTCCCCAAGTGATATTGTCTTATTTTACTTCCAATCTTCAAAATATCAGACAATGACTATAACTCAATGAAAAGGGTTGAATAATCTTGATTGTAAAACAGGTGTGTTCGTTTAGTTAACTGGGGCTAAATATGTAAAAATCTCCGACTGATTGTTGGTATCGGAAAGGTTGAAGGTACGAATTTATCTACAAGTTTTTGATTGTTAATGGCAATGTCAATCTATCTGCCATGAACGCATGCATTACACAGGCGCCACTTTTCGTATAGTGTCAGTTTACTTGATACTCAGATTATGAATATCCAAAAAGCATCAACACGTGATCAAAGCAGATTGCTACAGTAACTTTAATAGAGATATGCAAAAACATAAAATAATGCCCATTCTGATATTTATATTCTTTTATAATTAGTATATACAAACACCACTACTCTTACTCTTACAATACTCGGTGCTAGTGTCGCTCAAGTTAATAATTGTTTCTTTTAAGGGGGTACTACACCCATCGCATTTTTTTGCGGGTTTTTTGCATTTTGTGAAGAAATGAGAAAAAAAATTGGTCAAAGTGGTATGCAAAATGAAGGGGCAAATCTTCTCGTTCTATTGGTGGCATCGGTATCGATGTAGCTTACATGCTTTTAAAGGGACATGCCCAAAAGTGGTACATGGGGGCACTTTTACAAATTGGAGTATATCTAAAATTTCAGAATTGCTACCGTGAAACCAGTCACACGCACAAATTAAGCATTAATGTCAGACCCTAAAAGTACCAAAATATATATTTTTTGGAAATGCATTAATTATGCACAGCTTTGAAAACACATGCTTGGCATCACTTATCATTATTAAAGAAAATAAACTTTTTTTCCCCTTCCAGTTGACAATGATATGCAAAATTTGTGTTCGCTAGCCAGCACATCTGTTTCAGGTTTGAAACAGTAAATTCTTAATGATAAGATAATGCTTGTTTTTTAGTTCTAGCCGATTTTTACGGTCGCCATCTCAGTAAAAGACAAACACTGAATACAATGTAAACGCTATCACAAGTACATGTGATTGGCACAATAATGGTAACTTGTCGCAACGTGTTGCACAAAATCAACTAAAGTGGGAACGTTCACAATGTATGTTGGAGCATAATTAATATGCCACCATTTTTACTTACATCAGAGAAGACAATCCTGTCTATTTAACTTGAAACAATTCCGGCCAGATGATATTTCCGAGTTTGTGGAGGTCGCCATTAAAATTTTGTATTTTGGGGTTGGGCGATACGTGATACTTTGATACCGCCGATCAGTACTGTGGGTCGATACGATTAATTGGTATCGGCCATACGATACCGGTAGGCTACTTTTGACAGAATATAGAAAAAATAAAATGTATTATTATGAAACGTATTGAAAACAAAAATATTCGAAAATTGAAAACAAATAATTATAAGCAAATATTCTAATCTTTCATTCTCGACTTCACGCCGTGAAGGGGGCACTCGGCAACTTTGGAGGTGACGCGTATGTAGGGCTGGATAAGACCCCTTTTTCAGCATCGCTGTCACCCAAAGACCCCATATTTTTTACAAACACATGCTCTGTCACCCGAAGACCCCTATTTTCCCCAGGCGGCGAATGGCATGATCGAGCCGGCAACTTGTGAAACCGCCCGGCCGTATGGGCCTACCACTACTTGAAAGTTAGTTTTGTGGGGTTCATTATCGAACCCCACCGGTTTAGCTTGTATTTATATTATTTATTAACATAGGCCTATTTGTTTGTGATATTTCAATCGTTTTAAAATTTCAAAATAATCCCATTCAATTACACGGTTGAAGATGAAAATTTACTGAATTTAGAGAATGCAATGCGACCACCACCTGATTTTTCCATTTGATCTGTCACCCAAAGACCCTTACAAGTTCAATTTGAACAGCAACTTTCATTTATCACTGATTTTGTTACTTATTTTGAAGAAAAAAAACAATGAAATTTGAAGCCATTTAGGACTAGAAATTCGATTTTCGAGGTTTTTGCAGCGCTGTTTCGGCTCTCACCCAAATATTCCATTTAAAAATAAGGTCATGTTCTCACCCAATGACCCCATATTTTTTACATTTTGCTCTCACCGAATGCCCCTTAGTGCGAAAGTGCCAGCCCTACACCTATAATCCATTTCATATTGAAGTGCCCCCCCCCACCCCCGGGACTTCAGGTAGCGAATAAATTGTGTGGTGTAGTGATTTAATCCCAATGGATTGTCCCCGGGATTGTCTATGGGATATACTCAGCGGCATACCATGCGTGATATGTGCGAGATATTTCGAGTGATAGAGGTGAAGTTTATGATGTTGTTTTTTTGCAAATTTCCAAAGTTTTTCGCCTCCAAATGTATTGGGAACTTTCATAATGATTGCATATTAAAGACCCATTCAGTGATCCCAGCGCAAGTGTAAAAAAATTAAAATTGTTTGAAGGATAAGTCATTCAAATTGTCATTGGTATTTTTGAAATGACAAATTTGGCAAAACAACGAAAAAAAAAAACCAGCAGTACTGACGAAGTTGAAGCCAGTGGCGTAGCTGCCAAAATTGCCTGTTTCTGTTTGGGCCCCCGCCCCTTGGCGCTATTTGGGCCCTCGCCTCCTAGCTCAAGGAAAAAGAGGAAAAGGAGAGAGAGAGAGAGAGAGAGAGAGAGAGAGAAAAAGGGAGAGGAGTGGGGGGGGGGAAGAATGGTACTATATAATATCAAAATGTGTTGCTTTTAGGGCGCTAGCACCTATAATCTCTTTTTTCTCTCTCTCTCTCTTCACTTTCTCAAACCACCGGAAAAAAATTGGGTCAACCTTTTCGGGCTGTTGAGGAAGGGGCGGCTAAATTTTTGTTTGGTGGATTTGGGCCCCGCCCCATACAGGCTTGCCCCCCCCCTGGAAAAAAATCCCAGCTACGCCACTGGTTGAAGCCCCATTCAAATACACAGCAGCTAATTTAGATACTATCAGTATCTAAATTACAGATTCGTGTAAAATGTCTTTCGGCTGAACCACTCGCATAGGCTATGTTTCGCACATCTTGAGGCCTATGACAATGACAAAGGTACCGAAATCTGAATTTTGATGATTTTTACGATCGTCTGGATGAGCAAATCACTGAATGGGCCTTTTAACTATTTTATCATTTTGGAAGAAAAAAAGAAAAATCTAAAAATTTAAAACGATCGTACATGAAGGCTTTAATTAAAAAGAAAGTTGTAAACTTGTTGCATCTAGTTGATTAAAGTGATGTTTGCTATACTGGTTTTATTATCACCTGTGTTGTTTGTGTTTACGATTCGTAATCCCACGAAGAGTAAGTTAGTTCGTTAATGTGGTAGGCCTACAGCCACACGTACCCCTGCATCCCCTGAACAAGCACATCCCGACTCATTTCAGGCACGGATTCAGGGGAGCGCCGACTGGCCCGAAGAGAAGAGAAAGGGGCTTTCGCCGATTTATGTTTAAAACAATTGCTAAAATTGTCCACCAAATCGCTTCAATTAGATCTTCATTTTGCACAAGTTTCTTACCTCATCCCCCTCAGACAACCCCTGCGTCGCGCAAGTTAGCTCCGCGGCCATTCTTTTTTCATTTTATTTTATTTTTCTAAAAATTCGGGCCCACTCCTGACTGCTCTGGATCGACAATCGGTAACAAAAGCTGGTATCGCCCATCCCTATGAAGATTGACATAGACGTATTATAGGACTGGGAGCGAGTCTAATACGTGTGAGTAACGGCAGAAACCGGTTGTGAAGAAGACTACGTGGATCGCTACAAAAATAAGCGTCCTTAACAACCTGTCAACTTTAAGACAAATAGGTGAAAAATTACACTTTCACGATGTGTTTTTTCTTTTTTTTATCAAATGGCATATATCGCCTTGCTATAAATGGAAAAATATTTTTTTAGACCAATCAAACCAATACATGGGTGTAGTACGCCCTTAATAAAACTATTTTGGTTCAAATTTGACTTTGATCATTTATCTTCTTGGTCATATCGTGCTATTGCCACGTCTGCTGTCAATCTGTAAACGGCACTTCATTAAAATTGCTAGTAATTAACATTGCAACTTCATTTGGCAAAAAATTATTAGTCCATATCGCGTTTACTTAAAAGATCATAATACGATGTCTTCGTAGAGTATGAAATTAGCTTTCGATATACCGGGTGTCCCAAAATAAGGTTACATGTAGATTTTTGTAAATAACCTATGTTAATGTTAACAAATATGAATGTTCTTTTCAGTACCATAATCTACATACCCTCTACTAGTACCCCTGTGAATGTCAAGTTCACAACTTGCGTACGAAGCCCTCATTCCACGCATTCCTGAGTAAGCTGTTTGCGTGACATATTGCAACACGAGGTTCATTACCACCATTACAGCCACTGTGCCTTTTGTGGGAAATTTAAGTAGGCCCAGCCAAAGCGTGGCTGATGCAGTATTTTAGTCTGATGAAACGATAATAAAACTTATTCCGTTTTATTTCAAGATTTCAGTCAGAAATGTACAATATTCTTACAGTAGGCCTACATAACACAGCAGCGATTTCAACTGAACAAAACCTAAACAAAGCCTAAATGCAAAAGATTGGTTATTTATTTCACTTTGTTGATGACAGGAGGTACAGCGTGTAGAAACGCCTTCTCTTCTCTATCTTCCTTTACTTGTTACCACCAAGAGTATAAAAGCTTTGAAACTGATTTATGTTTTCCTTTTGTGCAATAAGTTCAACAATTAAAAATTAAGAGAAACATAAAAAGTAATAAAGAAAAAATATGAAAACAAAGTGGTTACCCAGCAAGTTATATTTTGGCTTTTGGTTTAGGTAAAAACGTTTTCATAACATTAAAATGTCGGGTTATATTAAGGTCATATAACCTTTTAAAACGTTTTGTATGAAAACACACTACAACAATATTTTTAAATGTTTTCAAAAATTTTTATTGAAAGCTATTTTTGAAAACATTTTTGCCAAATATTGGGTCAATAGTTAAATAGCATATGTTAAAATATTTGAACCCAGCAAACACTGAAATGTTCTTAAAATGTTTTGTTCAAAACCTTTTAATAACATTTAAATGTCGGGTTATATAAAGGTCATGAAAACGTTTTTAAAACGTTATTGAAAATATTTTGGGCAAATATTTTTTATTCAACCCCAAAATAACATTCTGTTTAGAATGTTTTATATCAAGTTTTCAAGACTGTTTTTGGAATGTTATTAGAACGTTTTTATACCTTTTATATAACCCGGCATTTAAACGTTTTTTGTAAAACATTTTTGTTTGCTGAGCAGTAGATTATCAAAAATGTTTTTTAAGGTTATGAAAACGTTTCATACTCTTAATATACCCTTTATATAACCCGACATTTAAACGTTTTCTGACAACCTTTTATAACATTTTGCGAATGATGTCGAAAACGTTTTGTGTTTGCTGGGTAGCCACTCTTGACACCCATGTTATCTTTCGCTCATAAAATAACTTCCTTTTAACATAACAGTCAATTAAGAGAAGGATGGATAAATAATATCTGAAAAAATGACATTGTTATGTTGTATCATCAAAAAATGCGGTCCAATTTCTACATGTAACCTTTTTATGGGACACCTTGTATATTTGTTAGGTAAACCAGCTGTTTTATTATCTTTTAATTTCTGAGCAATACCGTCAGAAATCACTGATGGACGTCGTTATGAGTTCAAGAGGCTGCTAATATCTGTCCTCAGGCCAATTTAAATAAAGGGAAATGAAGCTTGGCAAATGAACAACAAAATGGGGAGATGAGCATGAGACACCCGTCTCAGATGGTGGTGTAAACTGTTAAATAAACACGCCTGTAAAACGTTTGACCGACAAGGAATCTATTTTCAATCTTGACCCATATCACAGTGGGTATATGTAAATAAGTGAGCTGGAGATGATAACTAATGTAGGCTTCTTCAAAACGACATTTTCAAAAATGTGGTGAGAATTAATGGGTACTAATGAGAGCTTCTGTGGTATAGATTACAACAATATTGTGGTCCCTGCGTAGTTGCACTGGTAGCAACTCCAGTGTAATAAAAGAAGTTGTTGATCCAAGCCCTGGAAATCCGGGCCTGGAAAACTACTTTGTATGTATAGTTGATTTTTACAAAGTTCAGATGGACCTTGGGAATAGGAATTCAAAGTTATAATATAGCAGTTATAATGTGATGTAATTCTTTCGGAATATTTCTGGAACATCTCGCAAAAATAAAATTATTTGCTTCTTTACAGCAATGGATGTCAGCAACTAGTGCAATGTCGGAATTTACGATTACTAGTAATAATACAAATTCTACAATAAGGGTGAATATGTGTATTTTTAAAAGTGTTTCTCCCGCTCCTAGTATTTTGCTGAGTGCTTTAATTTTGCCCTATTAAAACGACTGGACATCATTTATATTAAGCAATATTTGATCGTAATTTGTTTTAAAAATAATTAGGAATTAAATTTCAGCATGCATTGCACTTTAGGTGTCCACATCAGTAACTCACTATTAATATAATTGTAATACAAAATAAAACCAAACTGGGACGGCCAATTGATATCAATTATTACTAAATCTTTGGCGCTTGTTGTGAAGTAGGTGACCCAGACTTTGCACTTTCACTGATCAAAGCAAATTTGACATTTGATCTAAATATCTGGGAATCTTAATCACGTACCGTGTTGTTTTGGTATTATTATATCACTGCATGTATACTCACGTAATCGGTGTCACTTATAAGGGATGTCAATTTTAGTTAGCAGGAACTTCAAACAATTACCAAATTAAAGTAAAAACAATGAGTCGAAAATATATTTCAATTAGTACAAGGGGGTTTGTACATACATACTACATACCTTTTCATAGCCGTTGTGTGCCATATTCCCCCGGGCCATATTTTGATTTTCCCCAAGCAATAATGACAAAAATACACAAAAATAATGACTACCTTTTTAATCATCTATAGATATTATGAACAAATTTTGATTTTATTTTGCGCTTCAATTTACGTAAATATTTGGCGCGAAAGATGATTTGGTAAACCTAAGTTGACAGTTTGTCCCCAATTAACCTTTAAATCGACTACCACCTGCAGTTGTACCTTTGCATCATCACAAGTCCTTTTAAACATGTTAAATGAAAACAACTAAGACACGTATACTATTACGACAGATGGGACAACATAAGGTGGAATATTAGGCATTTTCTGGCAACCAGAACATGCCTGATTAATAGAGTTGGGAAAAGTACATTGATCAATGTGCCTTTAACAACAAAATAAAAATAAATCGGACATATACATGTATCCCGTTTTCACAATAATTATAGTATGTTACTGGGTGTATCAACGTTTAATATACTTTTTGAGTTATGACTGAAGGTACAATAACACTAATTATGTATTACACGGGTTTCAATGGGGAAGTGGCTAATTTCAGGTGGAATTTTCTCATATTCAGAACTCTCACAGTTAAATGCCACTAATATCAGGTGAAACTATATGATTTAGATGCCAAATGTTTATCAATGTTTAATATACTTTATGAGCTATGACTAAAGATTCAAAAACACTAATTATGTATTACACGGGTTTCAATGGGGAAATGGCTAATTTCGGGTGGAATTTTCTCATATTCAGAACTCTCACAGTTAAATGCCACTAATATCAGGTGAAACTATATGATTTAGATGCCAAATGATCAAAAACTCAACATAGGTTGACCTGAGACTTTTTTTGTTTTAACGCACTGAAGCGTAAACACCTTAAAATGACAGTGCGCCCTCGAAGCTGAAAGTTACAATATGGTAGGGCGAATATTTACTAAAAACCGAAGCCGTGCGTATGAATTTTGGTACTTTTCCAACAAAAATGTCATACCATTTTGAAACATCAAACCCTAAAAAGTACTTTTTTGGCTATATAACTTGATCAATTTTAATGCAGTCTTTTCAGATGCCATGCAAACAAATAGTTACTCGTCGTATTTCCATGTATCGCCCAGGCCTAGTGGTATGTAACCTTAGCGATATAGAATAATAACTAGATAACTAAAGGACCAATCACAGGACGAGCTAGCTGGAGGAATGGCGACCATATGCTAATTAGGAGATTGCTGTTTATGTCCGTGACGTCATTTTTTGCCAACAATTTTTGTGCCGAAAAATGACGAACAATTTCAGTTTTCTTTCCATTACTATTATATTGTGAAAAACCATATAGCTGTGGAGTTAGTCCAATATGTTAGGAAAATATTCAAACCGATGACACCATGTTGACACTGGCTAAATAAGCTGTATTTTCACTCGTAAGGGTGACAGTCACTGTTGCAATTTCGTCATTTTATTTTTCACAGACGAAATGAAAAGATTTGACCTTTTGAGGTCATTTAGTAGACATGTATATTGTGAAAAACCATATAGCTGTGGAGTTAGTCCAATATGTTAGGAAAATATTCAAACCGATGACCCCATGTTGACACTGGCTATAATAAGCTGTATTTTCACTCGTAAGGGTGACAGTCACTGTTGCAATTTCGTCATTTTATTTTTCACAGACGAAATGAGAAGATTTGACCTTTTGAGGTCATTTAGTAGACATGTTTACCAGTCGTTTTGATTTTCGTAACAACAGTTCGCCCTTTGAAAAGTGAACTTCGACGTCCGTGGTGCGAAACTTTCTTGCCACCACTTGCCAAGTTTTCTTACGGTGCTTCCCGAATCTTTTTATCGTGTGGTTGATAAGTGCATGAGCGGTAATGACACACGGCACCAGGGCATTCGCTTAACTGCCTTGTGTTACCTGACGAAACTCATGAACAAGTATTTTTTCCCTATATTTTGCACAAAAAAGAAACATACTGGCATACCTTCAAGTCATAGTTCGTTATCTTAATTAATAAAAACAATACAAAGCAAATAAATTTAAAATATGTGTATTATGAAAACCGTATATATGACTAGCTTTAGAATTGAAGATTTCATGATTGAGTTTATCCAATGGCTACGTCAAAATAGCGATATCGCATCCGCCGCCACCTGGCTTGCACTGATGTCTAAAAATTTACAGTTCAGGTTGATATCCGTTAAAAATGTTGACGACTACAAATGGAAATTATTGGTTACTCAAAACTTGAATTTAGCACTAACATATACAGGGTGTCCCAGAAACAATTACCGAGTGAATAAAATTGAACGTAAGTCGAGAAGTAGACATTAGAATCAACAAATTTAAAATGTAGCGCATAGCCTATTTTATTGTGCATCACGTACGAAAATTGTATTTGATTCGTTTGACTGGTTGCGAAGAAATTAACGATTACATAATGCGCGTATCAATGGAGTTCATTCCAAGTTTGATCACAGGCACCTTTTTCATACTCGCTCACCGCTTCCTAAAGTTTGTGTATCTCATTAAATTTAGTCCACATTATCTATTTTATAATCCGACGGTGTTATGTTATTCATGCTTTCACTGAAGATGAATAACAATTTGTCCCAGAAAACTTGATTTCAGCAATTGGAAGCTTTCCAACTTTAATTCTTTAGGTTGTGCAAACATGTTATATTTTAAATTTCCAAAGAACATTTGAGCCAAGAATGACAATGATCAAGGTGTTACAGTTTACGTGTGATTTTTGATACCATGCAACATTAATGTTGAAGTTTTAAAAGATTTAAACTTTGCATTACAATTTTACGAAGCATTCCAAAAACTTGAATGTCTCTGAGAATTTGTGTAAGCTAGCTGGGATTCTTTTATGTAATAATTCTTTATGCAACATTTATATCAACATTAATGAAAAATATATTTACAAGTACCGAGCATCATCTTACATGCAAGCTTTCATTTTCAATATCGTGCTGGATGTTTTCTAATCTGAATAAAACCTAATTAAATGTTTTGAAAGAAACAGATTGTTTAAAAAGAACGAAAAGGATTTCACAGAACAAAACATGAAGCCCATTGACATTTTTAAATGATTAAAATCACTATAGTGCGCATTGTGTTGAATGATATTTCTTTTAAACTTGGAATGAAGTGAATTGACGCATGCGTTATGTAATTGCCCATTCGCAATCAGTCAACCGATTCCAGTAAAATTGACATATATGATGCAGAATAAGATGGGCTACACGGTGATGTTTAAATTTGTGGATTTGGATGTCTATTTCTCGACTTACGTCCAAATTCATTTGCTCGGTAATTTTTTCTGGGACACCCTCTAGGTTACTCCCAAAATTTCGTTAACTTAATTAATAAAAACAATACAAAGCAAATAAATTTGAAATATGTGTATTATGAAAACCGTATGCATCTAGCTTTAGAACTGTTTGTGAAGATTTCATGATTGATAATGTGTTTATCCAATGGCTACGTCAAAATAGCGATATCGCATCCGCCACCACCTGGCTTGCACTGATGTCTAAATTTACAGTGCAGGTTGATATCCGTTAAAATATTGACGACTACAAATGTAAATTATTGGTTATCATTCGAGAATGAATTTGGAGAAAATCTTCTGATAATTACAAACACTCGCTGAGCAGCAAGACCTTCTCTCTAAGCTTTTAATCCGATATGCTGATTATCTATTTGTTTTCATGAATTGGAAGACATCCTTTGATGTATTACTGAGCTCAATCATCTAAAATTACTGGAGCGTGAGCCACCCAGGCTGGTGGCTCGGCATAGTATTTTATTGTCAGAAGGTTTTCTCCAAATTCATTTCCTAATGTGCACAACTCGAACTTAGCACCTGTAATAATATAGGCCTATAGGCTACTCCATTACTTTTACACACGAATCCTTGTTCACAAATTTGAAATAAGTATTTCTGTACTGACCATCATGTACGAATTCGCTGTAGAAGTAGTGATGTAATAGGATTAAGAATTTCTTTTTTCAACTATCGCTATGGTAATTAATCGTGTTACATCACGAATTCTTCGGCGAATTGGCTAGATTTTTGTTCTATTAAAATAATTCTTTGTAGCATTTGGTATGGCTTCTTTAATGAGATTATAAACAAAATCGTGAGAATATATGAATTTATTAACAGTAACACAAAGTACTTTTTAAATACTCAGTACTTAAAAGTATTGCATACATACATACGCTCGTACACAAACCATTTCATATGGCGGAATTTTACAGACCATTTCATATGGCGCCATTTCACAAAGATCACAGTAAAGTATACACAGAGCACTAGCTTTTTATGGCGCTTTTCACTTCCATGCAACGTTGCAGCAACTAAGATCTACAATAAGCCGTGCAATACATTTGAAACTTTCATCTCATTTTCACAAAAGTTGAAAAAATTACAAAAACTTTTATAAGCCTTGAATTCTATCCAAAATGCTGATATGAAAAAAAAAATATAAGCAAATTATGTCCACAGTTTATAAATCAAGTTTCATTAGTGTATGTTAAAGGTAGATGCGGTATTGTTGGTCGAAGCAGCCAACATTTCGATTTCCAAATCAATAAATCAATATATTATCAAAAATAACACTTTGATGTATTACAAATCATACACATTGAAAACTTGCTTGATTTATTGTTGTTAATGAGTCATGTACGTTTTACAAAAGTGTTGTTGTTACAGCCCGCTTTACAACATAACTCAAGAACAATATATGTGATATTTTGAATTCTTCTACACACACGCTATGAAATGATCAATGCATTTTTTGCCAAAGCTCACTACCATTCGCAAGATGATGTGAACTACCAAATTGCAACAGTTTAAAATAGTTGCTGACCTTAAATGGGTAGTTATGGGGCAAGATGCATTGATCGATCCGAAAAATAAAAAGGAAACTGTCAGTTTACGATATTTAACTTTGATGAAACATAAAAACACAAATAGCATCTTGTAACCTGTGTGTTAAAAGTCAAGTTCATATTAAGCTAAGTCAAGTCAGAGTAAAGAATATTGAATGAGCCTTAGTATGTTCTGCTTCAATAAACGCTAATTCAACTGCATCGACGGAAAACATACGGCGAGTCTGTTTCCTAAGAACACACCTTCGTGTTTAGATTAATGGCCCTTAGGTAGTCAACAATCAGGGCGACTAGTTAATCATCAACAAGGTGGAATAACAATAACCTATAACAAGAGAGTACTATTTAGTGCTAAATAAACAAATATTTCACATGTATGGGTTGATTAAGTTAATTTGATTAATTCTTATACGAAATCTAACGACAGAAGTAAATGAAATTGTTGAAATGTAATCTCGATAATTGTTGGTTCAAAAGATGTGAAAAAAAAACGAGAAGGAAAGTACGTTCCTCTGGGACGAAATGTGTATATTTAATTTCATGGTCGCTAAAAAGGTCGCATAAAGGATGTTATATACCTCATATATAGATTCCTGTCATCTGATTGGTTGAAAGTGCAGTCATTGAATTAACTATGCCCGCAAAATGAACTATGGACCGGTCCATGGAAATGAACTATGGACCGGTGACGTGCGTCACGATCAAACTGCGCGTTTTCCCAGCGTAAAATGATATTACGCACGCGTTAATGTTTTCACGCGCTATAAATACGCAGAAATCGCAGATTGTAATCTGTGTGCCGTTCGCATTGAAACTATTTTAAAATTAAAATTTCTCTTCCCAAAATCGATGCTTTTAACCAAACAGATGACAAGAATCTTAAGATTTGGTATATAAAACAAATATTGACTGCTTTTTACGCCTCGGGGCATAGTCATGGTTTTGAGATCACCTTGGGCCTATAATTTTAACCATGCCCCTCATAGCAGTCAATATTTGTATACTTTTAACTTTTTAAAATTTCCACCAGGACAAAGACCTGCACTGGATATGAAATTTGTGATATTTGTACTAATCACCATGTCAACATAATTTGTTTAGCTTGATTGAGATGACGCACAATCATACATTTCATATTGATTCATCGGTTTCTTTGAACATCATCTATTAAAACCCATTTAAAAACAGTTATATTCCCAGGGGTGAGTGGAAGTTTAAAAACATATCGCCCACATGCATGACAAGTGACACGAGATTAAACCTCTGTAAAAATATACTTAAAATTTCGCTTATATTCTAAAACTACATTTATCCCCCTGGAAATATAATCGTGCGCCCCTTACGTCTCACGATCGTTTTGGTTCTTAAAAAGTTAATAGCTGTTACATTGTTCTGGTAGTAATAATAATTAATTATTATTACCAATTATTATAATAATTAATTATTATTAATTAATTATTATTATTACACGTCTAGACTAAACTCAATTTTGGTAATTCCCGAAAAAGTGGTGGAATTGTTCCAGCGTGCGCAACGATGATGTGCGCATCGACGATTTTGTGTTCTAAGGAACTACCAAAATGTTTATCGTATCCGTTTCTAGTGTGTCAATTGGTATGTCAAAAGAGTGGTGGCGTCAGTGGGTTAAGGAAAGTGGTACCATCTAGTGGCCCACACAGTCTGAAAATAATACTGAAAATCCCACTATTTTGGTAACAATTTTGATGTTGTACGCATAAATTGTTTGGGCTATTTTCCTCAACAGAAAGTAGGCCTTAAGTATTTTGTTAAGGCACGAGGTCATTTGTAAAAATACAAATAGGTCTTGGTCTACTTATTAGTTTCCTTATTTCCCAGAATCTATGCATGAAAACAAGTTGACTCTATCTACAGACAAAATGTTATTGTTTGGTTAAATACCTGAGTATAGGGAACACTCCGCAACAATTCAAACATGTTGGAACATAAGATATAAGCTGCTTAGTAACTCTTACCCTACTTTCGCTTCTTTCATTTCATGGCGTTTTCTTTTACAAACTATGTTTGATAAAGCCTGATAAAGCAGGGCAATGAAAATAAAGGAGCTATACCATACTCTCGAAGATACACTGCTCTAAAACTCGGTCAATTGCACATTAAGTATTACTTAATGTTTAATTGACCGAATTTTGGCGCAAATTCTATGTTAACAGAACAAACGTGCGCAGGGGTGCGGCTAAATTGGGTAAATGTATTTCTTGTGGCTACTGTCAACGTTTATGTTACTTCTACTCCAAAAAATCGTACTACATTTGTAAATTAAATTTTAACTTGGTCTGCACATTAAACAGTTACTCTCGCATCTTTTTCTTATATTGTCCCCGGTATTCTCCTTATCCAGAAAACTGCATTATATTAATGTCATTGCTGGTCTTTCAACTTCTACAATTTTTTTTTTTTTTTTTTACATTCTATATGAGACCGACCTGGACAAAACTAACTATATCTTTAAACTATTAGCCATGATACTGGGCTCTATTAGTATTAGTATTATGTGCCTAGGACGTTTGGCAAACTTTTCTAATGCTATAGCCAACATAAATGCCTTTTATACCATATAGTCGGGGCAAATTTTAGTCATATCCAATATACAGTCATGGACAAAAGTTTGGAATATTTTTTTTTCGTAGCCCTGTTTTTAAGTGCATCTGTCTTACCATCAATGACCCATCAGCCATGCAAAATGGGTCATGGGTGTCTGGCAAGGTCTTAGGTACCATTACATATCATACAATACGCAATGTAGGACAATGGCTTCTTATGCCTGACCAATGGACCATCGGGCATCCTTTTTGCAGTTATTTTTGCGATATGATTCATAAGGTTACATTGGCTTTTGCATTACCGTGTGAAGAAACCAGCTTTACTTTGTTGCGTCTGTATACGATATTTCTGATCATGGGGTGCGAGTTGAGCGCAGATTTATACGCCCGCGTCACTGACTTACGTAATCGCGGCTACAAACAGAAGGACATTGGTGCCGCTTTAGGAATTGCCTAAGGTGCAGTTTCTAAAATTTTAAAGAGACGTCGAGAGACCTGAACTACTACATTTAGACCAATGTCAGGTCGGCTCAAAAAGACAACCATCAGGGAAGACCGATATCTCCTGAGACTTTGCCGCAGTGGCCGCACGAAGCCTGCATCTTGGCTGCGAACAGCATGACTGAGGTCCAAAAACTCGCCTAAGCCGATACTTCTGCAAAGACATCGGCATGCGCGCTTGCTTTCGTCACAGAGACATAGGAATTTGACAGTAGGCCACTGGCGTAATGTGAGCTTCAGTGACGATGCCTAGTTCCTCCTCTGCAGACAAGATGGCCGATTGAAGGTCCAAAGACAGGTTGGTCAAGCCCTGCTTGAGGATTGTATCCTGCCTAGAGTCCAGGGGGATGGTGGTGGAATCATAGTATAGGGAGCACTTCACAGTAGGCCAAAATCACACATCTACATGTAAAAGGGACACATGAACGAGGACCAATACCTATTCTTGATATATTCTTGAAACAGTTATGCTTCCATTTGCAAGAAGAGACTTTAGGAACAATTTCGTGATTCAAGATGACAACACCACGGCTCACAGAGCCCTGCGCGTAAGGAAATTCCTTGAAAATGAGAACGGAGAACACCTGGACTGGTCGGTTTTGAGGTCAGATATGAACCCTATATAGAACTTATGGTCAGAAATATAACGCACATTAGGTAACATGGGCAGCCAAACAACCACCCTACAAAAACATTCGTCCTCATTGCTTGCTGGCGAGATATTCCACAAGGAATCTTGGTAACCCTGGTCGAGGGAATGCCACGTCGCGGGTGGAAACACCAAATATTGAATTGTGTTTTCTCAAGCAAGAGTTTAAGTTTTTGTTTAAACAATAAAGTTTGCTAGTATCTTTAATCTCATTTTGTGATACAAAGAAACCGGCAAAAAGTGTTGCGACTGTGTGATCCTTCCATTGTAATGCGCTTCTTCAGGTAATTCTTTCCTTAATTGACAAACTGTGTGTTGTAAACATCAAAGGACATTTGTATCTTTCAATTAAATTCAACTGAGCACTACTCCAGAACAATAAACCTGTTCCTAATGTGATTGAAAACTGCATTTGATACAAAAATTAAAAAATATTCCAAACTTTTGTCCATATCTGTGCATGGTGGTTTAGAAACAAAGTTGTTCCGTATGTTGTTGAAAATATGAAACTACAATTTGTTGGTCATATCTGAAATGCCTATCTTAGGATGTAGCAGCCAATTAACTGACAACAAGATATCATAAAGGGTAGCCCGAACATTATTTGCCATGTTTCTTGTTATTCTGCTTCGACTAGTGTATTTGGTCGGAAAGTAGCATCTGAAATAAGCATCTAATGTACGGGTCTGCAACGTTCCTAGTCTCGCGGCCAGACTGTATGTGGCTATCACGAACATACAGTCTGGGAAACTGAAGGATCTACTTGATTGTGATTGGACAGTCGATTCTGAGTGTCAAGTCACGCAATTGATATAACATCGTTCGCAATTGGTCAAGATACCATGACGTAATTTAACCCCGGAAGCCGTTCGTCAGCTGGCTGCAGTGTACATGTATTACGGGGATTTCCCGGGAACTGTTTACAGTTATGTTTACGGTATGTTTACGGTAATGTTTACGGGGATTTTATGTAAACAAACAAGGTGTTAAAGATGAACAAAAGAAAGTATAATTAAAATGCTGTTTGGTGATCCGAGTGACACTTTATGGATACAATTTGTATGGATTTACCGTGCTTAGGCGCCAGCTGAGGCACGATCGCGACAGTGGCAGTGCAGAGACAGGGCAGTTTTGTGCTGATCTAAAGAAAGCTTAAAAGTGACGTGAGTATATTTATATTTAATTAAATAATTAGGTGGCTGGCATTTCCTTCGGAAGGGGGTGGGTCCCAAATATACTGGGGGGTCATACAATTTTTTAGACCAAAAATAGGGGGGTTATAATTTTTTAACACCCAAAATATGGGATTTGTAGAATTATTAAGGCCAGGGCTGGCGACTAAAATTTTTCACGCGCTGCACGCACATTCTTTAACTTCACAATCAAAATGTGCATACAATCTTAGCTATATAATGCAAATTTTTTATGCACTTCACGCGCCTTCATTGCTCTTAGCCTTTGGCGCACTCCGCACTTTAGTTCCGGCAATGAATGATTTGTCTTGAGTGAGTGTAGGTGGACGGGGGGGGGGGGTTGGTCATAAAAATTTGTTGACCCAAGATTGGGGTGGTTAAAAAGTTGTGGCTGCGATAGGGGGGGGGGTCATAAAAAATTGACTCTGGTCACTGACATATTTGGGACCCCCCCCCCTTCTGAAGAAAATGCCAGCCCCTTATACTAGGTGCTTTACACGAATTGAATCCTACAGTCTGAGGGCCGATGACACACATTCGATGGGTGTAAGGTGCTTGCACGGAAGGTCATCAGTTCAAATCATCCTCCAGACATGCTCCAGAAGACATGCAAATGCATTTGCATGTCTTCTGGAGCATGTCTGGAGGATGATTTGAACTAATGACCTTTCGTGCAATAATTATGAGCCGAGGGGAGGGTAAAATTTCCGAACGGCTAGCCAAAAATTGCTTGCCCCACCCTCTCTCAACCTGCCAAAAATTCTTTGCCCCCCCCTTGCACATGGCCGCATGCCAAATTTTTGGGATCCCAATTTACAAGATACATGTTGCGAGTGCAGCAAGCAGGAATATTTGCGTATTTAAGCTTTTCCGTACTGTTTTCCTAAGCCTTTTTAGAGTGTTTTATTTAAAAGGCGCAACATGTGTCATTTTACCCGCCTCCATGGCTCATAATTATTGCACAGCCCCTTATATGTACCGCAGGGTGGTGAATTGGGGGGGGCAAAGTTTTTTGTTGGCCAAAGGAGGTTTGTTTTAAAATAGGTGACGAAAAAATAAAACCCTGTTCTATGGGGCTGACCTACTGAGATTTTTCCAAAATTGGGAAACAATTTAAGTTTACAAATGAATGCCACTGAGTAAACCAAATGTTGGGAGGGTAATTTTTAAAGTTTGACTAGCTATAAAAATGTACCTACAGTCCACCTGATCTGCAACTCCAGTATGTGACCAGTCACAGTGTATCATTTTCAATTTACCAAAAAAATTGTTTGAATTTAAACAATAAAAATATTTTATTCTTTTTCTTTTAAAATTTACAGGTTGATGTGGTAAGCCGATTGGTTGACTGGGAAACTTACAGAAGCCACCTGGGAGTCAGCAATATGAGGTTCCACATTCTGCGTTATTAGTTAACCAAATTTGCACTAACATCCCTCTGTGTACACTGGTGTGGCAGCAAGCACTCCACAAACAACTTTTAATTTAACACATTCCAATTTAGAAACTAAATTTATGCAGTGAACTGTGGCAACAAATGAATAAGGATTGATATTATGAAGCTTTGTTAGACTGGATAGACAGAAGCTGAGAATCATGTGATTTATTCAGTGATTCTCAAATCTCCAATGAGTGCACCACTGTGAACTCTTTAAATTACACCATAGTATCACTTTCAGTGCACCTTAATAGCATGTAATTGGTACAAAATTCACAGCGAAATCATCTGGCCATTGTTACATCTGTTCAGAGCTCAATATTGTCAGAAAAATGCAAGTATTTTCATACCCTATGAAACTCCCTTCCACTAACTCATTGTGTGGCAATCGATGGCCTTGAGGTCTACATGAAATGTGTAATTTCCACCTCTTGATAGGAAATTTAGTTTCAAAAAAAAAAGGGTCAAGGTTCACTTGTTTCATTTAGACTTTAAATGTGTTTATGTGTTTCTGGTAACATAGGTCCTGGAAATTACTCTCAGTTGGTCAGCCAAATATTTTATAGTGAATTGTGACCACATGTACATGCTGTTGAGGTCTGTCAGGAACTAGTATGGACATTGGTGAGAGATGAATGACTATAATCTGACTTATAAATGACCATGGTATATAAAAAGTACATTTTATTCAACCTCTTCATGGTATCTGAAGATTTATTTTTCATACACTATTGAAAGAAACTATAATTATATTTGATAACACAAGCACTGGTAATACTGTTGGTAATTACAGATGGCATTTAATAACAATCATGACTTTGTATTTCATGACTTTGTATGTGTAACAATGGAAAGAATAATAATTACAAGCATAATTATTTTAGTTTGTTTGAATTTGCTTCAGTGTTAATACCCGGGGAGCCACTCAGAATAAATGTGTTGTCATCATCGAGCAACAATCTGCAGGAAAGGGTACTCTTTTCATGCATCATCGCGGTCTGTAAATTAATATACAATCCTACAAACCTATGGGACAAAAATATTTTTGCAGGCAAAAATAAAAAACATGAAATATCATGGGTTTTATTTTTGCCTGCAAAAATGTTTTTGTCCCATAGGCTGTAAATGTTTGAAACTGTGAATACAAGAAACTGCAAGTTGAAGGGGTTGGAATAAGAGATAGCCCGATAGCCATGCCTACCAAATTTTCCATTGGGCTATTGGGTTTGATCTCCATGTGGCCCGTCAGGCTATTTAAAAAATATTTAATTAATTAATTTAGTTATTTATTTTTTCGGTTTTGGAGTGTCCCTGGACCCTAGAGCTAAGGCCTTAAAAAATGGTTTGATTGGCGTAACCCGAGCGACCCTAAACTTAAACACCCTAAAAAAACAATAATAAATTTTTTTTTAAAGTTCCAAGGCCTTTATCATACGCAATTTAAAGCAGGTGCAAAAAAGAAGGGAAAAAATGCTGACCGACCTACACTAATTTTTCAAATGTCAATCAAACAATTTTTAGGCCTAAATGCTAGGATCATTCATGGTTGATATTTAAAAAAGAAGAAGAAAAAAATAATAGGCCCTAGTGTTTGTAGTATGCAAATAGTTATAATGTGTTCATGTCATACTCTGGCCAATTTTGTGCCTATTTTTGCATTTTTCTCACAAATTATAGCGCATTGGTGACAAGTAAGATATATACATATTATAGGGGCAAGGAATACAACTATTGCACTGAAAATTCGACAACTTAAGGCAAGTAGTTATTGATTTATTGATCAAATACTGGTTTTCCTTCATTTTTGACTGTAACTCCACAACTGCTGTCTGTGTTGAAATAAAAATTTTCAGTGTAGCAGTTTTAGTCCTTGCCCCTATATTATACATATCTTACTTGTCACCAATGCGCTATAATTTTTGAGAAAAATGCAAAAATAGGTACAAAATTGGGCATAAGTACCCCCTTGATGATTTCAAAATGGATACAAATTCAATTGAAATCATTAATAGAGAATCTCATGAACACACTGAATTATAGCTTTGCAAAAACACTGGGGCCTTATTTTTCTTATCTTTTGTTTTAAATGTCAATGAAGACTGATCCTAGCATTTAGCTCTAGTACAGGGACACTCCAAATAAAAACAATAAAAACAAAAAAAACTTTAATACAGAACTGTACTCTCTGAACTTTAATTATTGTTCCTAGTTTGGTTCCTGAACCAAATCGTTGATTTTCAAAATTAAAAAGTAAGTGACAGATGCTTTACCATGTAACAACATACACCTTTTTAATTTCTTTGTAGCAAAATTAATTACGGTACTCAAAAATTAATTTTTCTGACTGCAGTTCTTTCAGAGGCCCTGTATTAAATCAAATTCCTGTGTCATAATCTTTGAGTGTTATACATTGTTTATGTAATTTTTAGAGTAATACAGGAGCCCTTTTAGTTTTGTTCTCCAGGAACACAATCATTTTGTGTTCTGTGTTTCTGCACAATTCATTTTCATACAGGCCAAACAAGTGATTTTGTCTGATTTTTCTCAATTGCTGAATGCTGTAACTTTACATCTAATTGCTATTTGAGAAATATGTGACAAATCAGTAGGCTGCATAAGGCTAGTGAAAGTCGATTCCGAGTTTATCGTTCCCCGCCCGCGTCACTTTTTGGAAACCAAAAACACCCGCGTCAAATTTTCAAAAATGCCAAAATAATTCATTATTTTCAAAGTATCAGTGTTTTCACCAGTTTTAGCAATTGGAAACATACATTTTTTTTTTTTTACATATAAATTCATAACTTGGAAGCAAAACCAGGCTCTTTTCTAACTTTTCTAGTCCCTACCCATATAAAAACATGTTTATAAATAACATGTATGAGTGTGGCTTTAAATCAACACGCATTTTAGGTCAATAATGAAATCTGATGAAATAATGAAAATGAAAAAGTCACCTCACCAACCTGGGAAAAAAAGGGACGATAAACTCGGAATTAACTTTCATTAGCCTAATCCACTGAATAATCAACAATAATAGTTCTGTCTGTTGATTCAAAAATCGGTTGTTCGCTATTTATGTCCAAGTTGGCCATCACAAGGTCCAATTTCCAAATCATCATGCATGCTCCTGTAAGACAATAATAACAATTAAACATAATATATTAAATGGGTCTGATAAATGTCTGCATGGAGATTTATTCACCAATTAAGTGAGTGCCGAGACGTCTCATGCATGTTTACGTATCATTAAATCAGTGACATTATGGGGATTTAGTATTTTTTCTTTCAAATCAAAAGCAAATAAAAAGAGCCATTTTAATGTGCTGCCATAGATTATGTTTTTCATATTTTCAAGCCTTTCTGTGATTGTTTAGGGTAATGTAGCCTCTTCCAGTTTTTAGTTGCTTGTCTTATCTAGGCTTATTTATATTCCACCATTCTTAATTTCACCATAATACTCTATGGTGTTTTGCTGTTGGCATGATTCTAAAGGAAAAAATGAGTTGACATTAAGCATGTTTCTACTTACAAAGTAACAGGTCACTGTCTGTCAGAAACCCAATATCGTGTTGCATCAAGCCATCTCCATTACTGTTGTTCATCAGATGTCATCTTGGTCAACTGCAAACCAAATACACAAATTAATGATTTTAAAATAAATAGCAGTTTTTTCTCACAAATGATGTTTTCATCATAAAATAAGTATATCCCCATTTACCAATTCCTCATGTTTGCTAAAAAATTGTGCCCTGAGCTGGCGCTCTAATTGGATATGGTATATTAACCGGCACTCAACTTGAGCTAGCTAAACCTGATTTATCTCTAGGCCTCAACCGATATGGCAGAACTGTCTACCGATTGGATATCGATGTAAATAATATCGGCCAATATCTTTTTTTTAAATTCAATTAAAAAAATTTTCCAAAGTTTCCAGCGACTTTGAAGAACCACTGGACCTATTCTGAGGTGCTAAGATCAGCCAAAATTAATTTGAAAAAAAAAAAATTGGAAGCAATTACGATTTTCCATGCATTTATAATAATTATGTAGGCCTAATAGATGAAGAGCTAAGAGGTAAACATTTGTTGATAGTTTGCATATTGGATAACAAACTGTAATCTTTTCGTAATTTTTTTCCCATTTTTTTTTTCAAATTAACTGTGCTAGCACCTCAGAATAGGTCCAGTGGTTCTACAAAGTTGCAGAAAACTTTGCAAAAAAAAATAATTGAAATTTTTTTTTGACTGATATCCGATCAAATACCAATATCTAAAATATCTGGCCGACGGTATGATATCCGATTTAAGGCGCGTGAAAGTCGATTCCGAGTTTATCGTCCCCCGCCCGCGTCACTTTTTGGAAACGAAAAACACCCGCGTCAAATTTTCAAAAATGCCAAAATAATTCATCATTGTCAAAGTATCGGTGTTTTCACCAGTTTTAGCAATTGTAAAACATAAATTCATAACTTGGAAGCAAAACCAGGCTCTTTTCTAACTTTTCTAGTCCCTACCCATATAAAAACATGTTTATAAATAACATGCATGAGTGTGGCTTTAAATCAACACGCATTTTAGGTCAATAATGAAATCTGATGAAATAATGAAAAATGAAAAATGAAAAAGTCACCGCATCAACCCGGGAAAAAAAAGGGACGATAAACTCGGAATTAACTTTCATGGGCCTAATAATCCCCACCATACTCCCATGGGACCAGGATTTGTACCATTCGAGAATCGAGACAGTAACGTTTGCTTAGGGACCGTTCATTATTTATAGGGGAGGGGGGGCCGGGAGGATTTCAAAATTGAGTTCATAAAGTTACACAACCCCCCCTATTAGCAGCATCTAAAATTACATAACCCCCTATTGCTGAAAAAAAAAACGTAACCCCCCCCTCACATCAAGAAATACATTTTGCTGGTACTGGTATACCATGGCCGGTTCACCTTTTGATGGCCCCTGGGCATGGCAACATGATTGCCACCTCTGGCTCTTCGTATAGAAGACACCCCTCTACCCACAATTGTAATCCAAGTTTTTTCCAAGCTGTCCCCAGAAAATATGCTATTCAATGCTAAAATTCAAAGAGAGATGTATCGTAGTCACCGAGCCAAAATTTCCGGGGCAAAATTTCCAAATCGTCCCACTGATCTGATACTAAAAGAACATTACCTGGACAAATATGCCCAAAGCGCGCGAAAACAAAAATGCTAAAATGAACAAAATTGAGGACAAAATGTGCCCTGAAATCATTCCAAAGGATGATGCATATAGGGCTGTCACAGTATACAAGTTTTATGCACTTTCCAAGCATCAGAGGAGCTGCCCTAGCACTCATATTTATGATTTACATTATAGAATGCATGGAATTATAACTCTCATTTTTGAGATTCGTGTCTCGCAGATCTACTCACAGAATTGGTTTTCTGAGATAAATGCGCGCGAAGCGCGCGGCAATTTGATACCAAAAAAATGGGGTTAATTTAGGGTCTAAAATAGACCAAAAGGAAGATGCAATCATAAGTTTTGTCACAATACATCTGTCGTCTGAGCAGGGGAGGGGACCGACTTGCCACTCTGCCATATGGCTAATGTGCTGATGTACAATGGCGTAGATTTCTTTTTGACATGAGGTGGTTGGAAAAATTTCTTGAAAGTATTATGTGAATCCAGCACCTTTTGGTGAGAGAATAAGTTTATGACACAAATGTGTGCGAAGCGCACAAAAATGTTGCCATATTGAAGCTAAACTCAAAATATGGTGCAGGAATAAATTCGCGCGAAGCGCGCAAAAATTGACAGTTTTGTGGCTAAAATGGCCAAATATGAGGTAAAAATTGTAGTGAATCATAATCATAGTGAATAATTTAATATTAAATTTCACCTGACCCCCCTATCAGGAAATATAAAATCACATAACCCCCCTGTTTGTTAAAGTGAAAATCACATAGCCCCCCTACATTTTTCCCAGCCCCCCCTCCCTGTAAATAATGAGCGGTCCCTTACTACTTACTTGAGTACTCTAGCTTCAAATTTGCACACAATGAATAGTTTTACATGTACAGCTTAGTACGCATTCGATGCTCGAGTCCATTTGCTATCATTATTTCAGTGGATCTGCCGATCAGCATTGACATGTAATATTTCTGCTGATTTTGATGCAAGTTAAAATTTGATTGAGTCAACTGTGTATTTTAAGGAAATGCTGCCTATTTTTAACAGTCTAATATTTAGTTGAAGTGCAAACTGCAATTTTAGCAACATTTTTGATACGATCTCCAGCAGTGATCGGCTGTGTTTACTTACAGCTTCCCTAGCCATTGATTTCTAAGTACTAGAAATTTGATAGCTCAGGACTCGTCATTAAATAGTGTGAAGCTATCTGTGACAAATTCGAAGCTAGACTTCTCGTACAAGCGTTCATGTGTATTGTGTAATTACACACACAATCAAACGTTTATAAATTAACACTGTATGAAGGCCGCAGTCACCTCGCACTACATCCCGAACCTGATGCACTGCTGCCTTGCAATGGTGCTATAAGTATAATATATGTTGCACTTGCAGTTAATCAAAGTTTGATGAGCGCGTACGTACCGTGATGTTGTAAAGTCTGAGCGAACAATGTGTTATGTACAGCACAAAGTTAATTTGTAAATTTCCACTGACTCCACATCAGCAGATCACCTCTGCAGACAACAATCAGACAAGTGTGTTCCAACAAATGACTGACTGAGCTGAGTAAATTTTATGATGTACACTCTCGTCAAAGGTTTACTCATGTACTCCAAACGCCATGCCATCAGACAGAATCAGTATGTCATGTATGTAGAGTATCATGCATGCATGCAATGGCTAGTATTATAATATATTTATAATATTCCAGTGTAATGCCATGCACAAATGATGTAAACATTGTAATGTACAGGATGATGTATGCAGAGATTGCAGGGATTTTAGACGGGACTGGACCTGGCCTGTCGAGCTGTATCAATAAAATCAACAGAAATCAGTTCGTTAAGTACTTACTTTCTCGTCTTGAGATTTTCTTTCATGAAAAGGTGCTCAAAATTACCAAATAGATGTTGAAAATTCGTTGACAGATCGTTCTACGGTGCATCGGTGCTGCGGCTAACGAAATCAATCAGCTGTTCAAAGGTCAAATCAAATTGATCAGGTCAACAGTCACTTCCGGCACCCGAAATACGGGGCACCAATCAGAAGAGTCGTTATATGTGCTCTTTTGCAGACTGTTTGTTAGGAGGATCGACGAGTGTCAGACCGACGCAAACTGGCTGTGTAGGAGACTACAACGTTCCTTCAGTTCAACTGGAAATTATTTTATATCAGAAGGATATTCCCACAAAAATACTGTGCAAACTTTGATCCGATTCCTTGAGTCACCTTTTTTTTTAAAGAATGCACGAGTTGCGCGCGAACATTTTGATTATAACTGCAATTTTGACCAATATTTAAATGACCCATTAATAATCACAAGAAGCCCTTGATAAATGTATGATCCACCATGTTTTAGTGCAAAAAAGTATGATCCCCTCCTTCCTAAGGTCGATGAAACCGTCGCCTAGATAATATTTATATCTGCACATGTGAAATGTTGTGGTTTGTATGTTTAAGATTTGGGTTAATGTTGTAGCCAGTCCCTATTAAACGTTAGCACACCCTAGGCATGCTAGGCGTTCTAAACAAGATATTCTTTTTATGATATGGGCGAATTTTGCAAACCTACATCAGGACGCACATGACTCCGACATACTTTTCCGTTTCATAGGTCGATGACACTGTCATCCAGATGAAATTATAGGAGGCCTATAACTTTTATATCGTCGTAATGCTTGTGAGTTGGTCCGTTATCTAATCATCCCATTTATTGCATTGGTTAACCATTACAAATAAAAGGGTAGAAGTGCGGTCACACCCAAGACGTTGCACCTTGAGGTGTATCTGTCGTATGATGTCAAGATCATTTATAGTGTCTGCACCTGACAACCATTCTTAGGACGCACTCTATGACCTCGACATAATTTTACGATAAAATCGATAACACCACGGTACCGGCTCAAAAAAGGTAATTATCCCCTTTAAATAATGGCCATTATTCAAAAATGGGTTATTGTATTACAAATCTGTAAAATGCGTTGGAAGCAGAATTTATTTCTGCGTATTTTGACAAATCATTTATTTGAAAGTTGCACTTACAACAATACAAAAACACTCAGATATTATTAAACAGATTTCCTTCCATTATACTGAATACAAATCAATAGAATTTACTGCAACTTAATTATTCTTGGGTTACATTGATTTAAGGTTAAACAATATCTTTTCAGGCTTTGTCAGCTCAAAAAATATATTATCATCTTACACGTAAGAAAACATGCATACCAATCATGTGAATTTAAAAAAAAGTAAAAAAAAAGTGTAAAAATGACCATTTTAGCTTATTTTGTCACCTTCAGTCATCTCCTATTGTTCAATTTGTTTACCGATGCTTGGTAACAAATTTGATTGACAGGCAGTAGCTTGTCATCTGTCATGCGCAACACAATTATCTCTATTATAAAACATACTATAAAGATGTCAGCCTCATGTCAAATCGCCCGTCAAATCGTCTGCAGTTGCAAGCTCGACCGGCCCAAGACGCACTCGGCCTCAAAGACACTGCCCCATTGTAATGCAGCCAGAAAAACCCGACCGACCCTGTATAGTTTTTGAGGCCTGTGATGAAAATGAAAACCTTAGAATACTGACTGGATGAGTCGGCTAGATAATGGTACTCATTTAACATGCATGTGGTCAAATCTTTTATATTATTGAGAACACCTTTTCAAGCTTTTTCATGTCCAAAATTGATGAATTTTGATCCGTTATCGGACAGCATGTTATACTCATAATACTGATTGTGTCGGGTTTTGCGTTCAAAAACTCATCTCTTTTTCCTCAATGAATATTACCCAAGGAAGAAGTATGTAATGTGTATTAATGAACGATGACGTTTGAGATGATGCTATACTGATGTATAGGCTATAGGCCTATGTATACTCTAATATCAAGTCATGTTTAAGTCTAAATGGAAGCAAATTTCGGTCAAAAGGTTTGATATGAACCTTTTAGCGGTATCCTTTGGCTTTATGTGGCTGTCGGGGTGGACTTGGGGTGGGGGTGGGGAGGTTGGCTGGGTGTGTGTGGGGTGTGTAGGCCTATGTATTTCCCTTGGGATAGGCCTACTATTTTAGTCCCAATTTGTAGTGACATCACTCTGTATGTTTAACATACCAAATTTTACAAATTATTCTGATCACACAATGTATTCTTCATGCACATTAGTACCCCCCCCCCCCACATGGGCCCCCTCCCACATACCCGAAGGGGGGGGGGGGTCAAAAATTTAATGAATCATTGTTTTTATATTGCCCATTATATATATCAAGTTCAGTCATGTAGGCCATGTTATTAGGCAACAAAAGAACTTTGAAGAATGTCTCTCATGTACAAAAGTATAGGAAACTGCAAATTTAAAACCACTTTTTTAGGGTGAAGGAATCATTTTTTCAAAAAAAATTCTAAAACAGGTTGTATGTCAAAAATGGTCTCTTTTGGGGTGCTAAATCTGCTAAAATGTTTGTTGTCCTGAAATTTTAACTAAAAGCACACTGATCGTCAAGGCCCATGATGGGGTGCCGGTTGGTGGGGGTGGGGTGGGGTGGTTTAGGCAGTGGATGCCAAGCACAAAAAATGATTAATTATTGACTTTGTTGTCTGCTTCACATATATCAGCATCAGCCATATTGGTCATGTAATAAAGCCAAAAACATTTTTTAAGAGTGTCTCTTGTGCATAAAAGTATAGGAAACTCAAAACTTTAAAGCATGTTTTCTGGCAGAAGGAAGCACTTTTTATTAAAAGTGTAGAACAAAGCCAGGAGCTTTGAAATGTTCTTTTTACTCTCTGAAATGGCCTTTCCTGTGGTGCTAAATGGGCAGAACCCATCTGGCTTCAGGGGGGGCTTCACCCCCTTGACCCCCCACCGGGGGCCCTTAAGCAGGCCCCGGACCCCGCCCGTGTTGGGCGAGAGCTACGCTCGCTTCGCTTCGCAAGTTCAGGATTTTTTGGGGTCAGCCTGTGACATCTCTGAGTTTAGTCCCAATTTGTAGTGACATCACTCTGTATGTTGAACATACCGAATTTTACAAAATCTTCTTATCATACAATGTATTCTTCATGCACATTAGTACCCCCATGTGGGCCCCCTCCAACATACCCAAGAGGGGGGTCAAAAATTTGATGAATCATAGCTTTTATATTGCGCATCACATATATCAATTTCAGCCATGTAGGCCATAATATTAGGCAAAAACAAAACTTTAAAGAATGTCTCATGTACAAAAGTATATAGGAAACTCAAAGCTTTGAAGCATGTTTTCTGGAAGAAGGAAGCACTTTTTATTAAAAGTGTAAAACAAGCCAGGAGCTTTGAAATGTTATTTTTACCCTCTGAAATGTCCTTTTGGTGCTAAATCTGCAGAAACCATATAGCTCCAGGGGGCTTCGCCCCTCGACCCCCACTGGAGCTTAGTCCCTTAGCGGGCCCGAAACCCTTGGCCGACAGCTCTTTTGGGGTTGCCAAAAATACCTACCGTATTTGCCAATTTGGTAAAATTTTTGATGACCAAAATGTAGGCAGTCATATCTGATGACCACAGATAGTTTGTTTACCTGGGTGTCAGTATTTTATTCAAAAATACTGATTTCAATACAATTTTAGTCTGCTTAGGGGGTAAGGCATAAAATGCCACAAAAAGGGGGGGTGGGGTTGCAATTTTATTGCCCGTTTTATTGACGCCGACTTTTTATAAAGTTGGAACCCCCTCTTCTGAAGAAAATGATTCTTATTTCACACAAAAATAATATGCCCCTAACAAAAACAAAATAGTAGGCCTACAATAACATCATTAAAAAGTGAAGTTACTTCCTTTCCCCTACCCCATGATCGTACATCCCGAGGCACGATTGTTTTATGCTCGGCACTCGACCAATCATGTGAATGAGAGGGAAATTCGTAAAAAAATATAAAAGGTAGGCCCACCTTATGGACCCGGGCCCGTTAAAAGCAAAGCCGAACGTAACAGAGACCTTAGGCCTATCCGGGAGGCCTATAAAAGTGAGTCCGAAAAAAAAAACCGAAAGGGCCTTTTACGGGCTCCTCCGACCCTCCAAACTCCACGGCCAAACTGGACCCTTTACCGCTCCCTTCTCCCCCCATTTTGGGATCCGTGCAATGGCCAACAGCAGTGTAGGCCTATAGGGGAGTAAAGTTATCATTTGATCTTTTACAGGAGGCGGGGGGGGCTTGATTTTTACACATAGGTACGGGCCTACATTATTCTCCTACCCCGCGCGCACCAATGTATTCATGAAACTCCCTATTTACTATTAGGCCTAGGCCTATTCATTGAAGTTTTGCAATAATTTTCATGCTCTTTTGCTATTGTATTTCTTCTATGATATATTTTGTTCTTCTTTAATATAAAAAAAATATACTTATTGCTTTACGTAGGCCTATTTATCTAATTTCCTTTATTGTATAGGGGCCTAGGCTACAGATTTATTTTAGAGAAAGGGAGCTCTCCAGTGGTGTATAGTCATAGGGGCATATTCCCCAATCGATCTGTCTTAAAAATTCCTGTAGGAAAATTGTCGAAAAACGGCTCGTGCCCGTATCCCCGTCTGTCCCCAGTGCGCCCCCAATCATCGTCGGTGCCCCCCCCCCCATGTGATGAACCATACTACGCCACTGATCTGTGGCGTAGCGTCATAGGGGCACAGGGTAACATGCCCCCAATCAATCTGAAAATTTAGAAAATCCCATAGGAAAATTGTAGAAAAATTGCTTCTGCCCCCAAATCCCCCAACCAGACCCAGTGCCGCCCCCTCCCCATCATGTTCGGTGCCCCCCAATATGGTGACCTACGCTACGCCACTAAGAAGAGAGGGTGCAGGAGAAAGAAGTGGAGGCGGAAGAAAACGGCATAGAAATTGGAAACAGTTGTTTGTCATAGTGGTGCAAATTGGTATTGGGTCGAGTTAGTCTTGGCCATGCCGTTAGTGTCACCCGAGGTCGTGACCTCTTATATTTATCGTATTTATGAAACGTGTGTGCCGGAGAAACATCTCGAGGAAATAATACAAAATTGTAAAATTTTCACCATTATGCTGAAATCATGTAAGAATTTAAATTTTTGGCTGCAATGTCACACTAATCATTAATTACCATGCCCATTGTGCAATCAACAGATTGAAAGATAAAGCTAATACAAATGATTTTGTTCACGTGTATGACTTGTCATGGCCGTAACCCGAGTCTTGAAATCCGTGAAAATGACAGCATTGATGTGACAAAACACACAGATATTTCATTTTTGGCGAATCCTAGTAAAATTAGCATACCACGTGTGAGTTAAGAAGGTATCATAGAAATAATGTAGCTAAGAATTCTGGCGATAACATCAGACACAAACGAATATTATTGTTGCAAAATGACAATAAAGTGGTACCAGATTTCACTCAAATTCTGTCAATGCATAAGCTTATAAAATGAAATTCACACAAGCTGTGTTTTAAATTGATAGGAACATTATTATATTGACCTGTTTATAATCTGCAGGCAAATCGAGAGAGAAATCGGGGCTTGTGTGAATAAATCATGGCCTCTGTCACAAAAATCTTCATGCTCATGATACGTGAACAAAATTGAAACACTTTCAAAGTACATTTGTGTATGAGCTAGATTAATAAATAATAATTAATAATAATGCTTAGAATGTTAGCTTCGCGATGACCTATGATTTTTAGGCCTACGATGTTTATTTTCTGAGAAAAAAAATGGTTTAGGTGGCTGCATAACAGCCAATTTGAACCTAGAACCATCCAAATTGTGTGTAACCTTAAATGTACGCTGTGACGTTAATATTTAGTCAATTGCTACAAATGATGCGTCAAAATGTGCAGAAATTGATTATGCTTCCAACGCATTTTACAGATTTGTAATACAACAGCCCGTTTTTTTAAATAATAGCCATTAATATTTAAATTGGGGGTAATTACTTTTTTGAGATGTTTATCTTATCATCCAATCATCGAGGACATGTAGAATTGGATAAGGTGTGGTGGTTATACACTACTACACAAAGGTTTCAACACTGTTTTTTTTTTCAAGCATCTGTACAATGACACCACATTTAAAAGAATAATCTTTTTCAGGGCTGGGGGCTGAGTACACGTCTTGTGAATGTAGTGGGGTCTCAAACAGAATTTGCCAAATTGATCATTATTTAGTGCTCAAACAACACTAGTACCTTAATTTTTATAGCGGATGGGAAAACCATGTACGCAGCTAGCCACAGCACCCAGGCACATATACTGCTCACCAGCCTGGTCACACGTTGCTGTTACAGATTTTGTGAATTTTTGTCTTTGCCTACGTTTTCATTTCGTATGTACAAAATATTCAATACTGGCTAAAGAAGAGATATCGCTCCGTCACAGGAAGAGCGTATTGTAAAATGAATGTACCCCACCTGCCACCAAATGGAGTGATAAATCTAACGTGTTGCTCCATAGTCGCTAGTTCTCCAGGTGTGACGATTGCTTCAATGCATGCGTAAGAGTTTAACCTTTCACAAATACATTGTTTTTTCACTTACTGTTTTTGGAATGAATATTTCCCGATCATATTCATTACGATGAAGTTAAAATTAGGAATGGGTATAAACAAAAATATATCGTTTCTAAATTTTCTACGTAAATATTAAAGTTTACGCTACTTTCAGCACCAGCTACGATGATATTTCATTCAGGGGCGTGTTTGAAAAACGGCACAGCGCATTAGTAAAAAGAATAAAAAATACTAAAATTTTCACCAGGGTTCGAACCACTGCCAATTGCACTATGAATGATAAAGATGGCTACTGTGCCACGGTGACTGCGGTTAACATTCGGCGATTTTCAAAGATATACTTATCAACACGTTTCTAGTGTATTGAAAATCATATTTTGGTAGGAATACAGTCATAGAAAGACATATGACTCTACTTGTCTGTTTGTTTTAATACAAATTAATTTTGATGAATTGAACTGGTACGACTCTTAGGACTCGTGATAACGACGATTAATGTTGTAATAATAAAATGAAAACGCTGGGTCATTCACGACGTCATTTGTAATTCATGTCAAAACCTGGGGAGGACCACACACATCCGTGTATACGTGCGCAATCGATACTCAATGATCCAGACAATACCGTTTGAATATACCGCTCTTATGTATGCACCTGCTTGACACATCTTGTCACTTGCGGGAAGATATACTACAGGCCTGCCCTAATAGCTTACAATAGATACCCCACCGTAAATAGCTCTCTTCATTACCTCGCTGTGCCAGTATATACGCGTAGTGTACGTACTCTTGAACCATATTTTGTTAAAAAATGATAGGATGGGACTGTTTTCAGCTAAAATGTTGGTTATCAGCAGATGCTTAATGATACCGGGAAGTGTTGCAGAAAGGTAAGCGTACTCTTTATTTATTCCAAATATCACATATCAATGAATTTAAATTGGAAATCCAAAAAGGAAATGCCAGGTAAAAATCATCACCTTAGAATTATTGTGAAATAAAATCAAACCAAATTTAGGCTCCGCAAACAACGTCCAATTATTCCCATTGGTGTTTGCTACACGTGCATATAATAAATTATGATTTGGGGCTAATTTGAGAAGAGTTAATGCCTCGAGTTTCAAAATACACCGAGTGATGTGTTTTGATCAAAAACATCGACAATTCAAGACTCTGTAAAAACAAATCAAGAATTATCTGGGATAATTGCAACTAAGTATAATGAAAGTTATGATCTAAGCTACCAGATGCATCATTAATTTCCTGACTATGATATTTAGTTGTGGGAAAAGATTACTTTAATGTTTTGGCGGGATTATTTCCCGCCAAAAATTTCAACCAAAAAGAGCATGTAGCCTTAAGCTGACATCGTTCCTATTCTCAACCTGTCTACGACCGACAATTGCCAGTGTATTTATATCCTTAAGTTTAGTCCGACGATAACCTACTTATGTACCATATAATTATGTGTAGGTTGTCAACAATCAACGCCAACAGATTGGTACCAATTCTTTTGATTTTTTGATTTATTTTGTATCATTTTTATTGACATATTCAAAATTATAAATGCTTGAAAAAATGTCTCTGTCAACAATTCGTGTAACATTTGGTACAGGCTATGCTCATTGCTCACCAAATCAAACCATGATAACCATTGCTTAGATTCTGGCCGCTTATTCATGTGAAAATTAAAAAACAAGTCGTTGTTATACACAACATTGCTACACTAATAAAACGATATACAAGAATCAATAAGTTGACCAACCCATAGGTTGGTCAACTTATGAAAGAGATCAGCGCCACCTTATTTGATTACACGTGTGGTAAGAAAACATCTGCTTGTACTTGACAAGGCAGTGGAAGAGGTTATGTAATGAAAAATACTTCAATGTGTCAGGTTTGCTGATTGTAACAAACAAAATGATTAAGAACAATCCATTTGAAGATATTGGAATGAATTTAAGGTTAAATATAAATGTTGGCTTGTTGCGTCGGTGTAGGTTAAAATAAGAACTAATTTAGTATGAAAGGAAACGATATAAACAAAAATAAAAGCCGTCTGAGAGAAACGTGTGCTGCAATTATTTGCTTCTACATCTGTATTTAAAAAGGTAGAAACAGGAACAACGTTGGCATGACTGTGTATGCACAGCGTCGCACACAAATCACCATCAATAAAGAGAAAGAGTTGAAAAAGGATATTGCGATAGCTGGCAAATCAACGTTTGTAACAAATTTGCTGATGAATTTCTAAATTGAATAGACCTACTTAGTTTATGAGGTTTGCCTTATGATCGAAATCTTGAGTATAGGTTCCAAATTATCTTATTTCTGGTTCCCAAATTATCTTGTTCTAAAAAGCTTAAACGATCATATCTCAAAATGCCAAATATGGACTTACGGTCTCCTTGCGCTCAGGTCTTCAATTTTGATCGAAAAAACAACAGCAACCAAAAACAGGACACACAACCAATTCACTGCAGGTTACCTGTATAATGTCATCCTTTCTCCCTTTATTTCCGTAGTAGATGTAATCTGAAAACAATATTAGGGTTAAGACAAAAAGCTCTCCGAGTCACAGCCACTTGACAAGTACAAAACACCAGCCCCATGATGTGCTTTAACTAGGTGACCGGTTCTAAGTCTTTCCGGGCGTATTGTTCACATATGCTTCTTACCAGTCAATTCAGATTAGCAAATTGTATGTTCTAACGTGCCCAAAAAGCTATTGTATTAACCCATTGACTTTATTCTTTTTCCTAATTAGGTCAATGTTTAATAGTACTGACATACTAATGGTTTTCGATGATCACATTAAATTGAATGTTATTTGTTTATCTTGAATTGAGAGGAGTTTATATTTACTGTGGCTTGCATGATGGGGATTAATCTTGTTCCTGGTTTTCAGAAACGCCATACCAAGGCCGTTTATATTAGAATATAATAACGGACATCAGCCAAGGGCTTGAGTATGAATAGTTTAGTGTTCCCACTTGACACCGCATTATATCAAAGCAATGCTTAGGCTAGATTACTTTGTTCGAGGATGATTAACGTTTTTTTACACTAACGTTTTGGACGATACTCCCTGAGTGCTATCCAAATGGTACTGCATCAGCACAATCTTGTTCAAGACTTTTTTTTTACCGTAAATGCCTGGATAAGTGTTTGGGCCTGTCAAAGAGTTCGGAATGCACGTCACGGTCAAAAGGATGCATGCCATTTACGATAATTTTGACTAAGACGGGAAAAGACGGCGATAAGGGAAGCAAATAAGCATAATTGATATGATTTGCATGCAACATGTAATACACACAAAGAAAACGTCAAACAAACAAACCACAAGGAGACATGAGCACAAACCAAGGAATATTATAAACATTTAATTACTGGTGTGATTTTGATTTTGTCACCTTGTCATATTTGCATCTTCGTTTATAGTTTATTGTGTACTGGATGTTGTTTCCAGTACAGTAAACTAAACGAAGATGCAAATAAATTATGACAAAGGGGCAAAATCAAAATATATACATTCCTATACCTATATCATCCTAGTTGGACAACTGTTTGGTTACTGACCAGTGTTTAGGGTAGAGTATTGATGTAATCCTGTGTGCAATTTTTGTTCATATGTATGTACAGGATTTTAAGATATGACCTTGTGAAAAATTAAAAGTTTCTTTTTGAGGCCAGCTTAGTTATCATATAAGCAGGTATAAAGAATCTACACATTTCTCATCTTATCCCCCGATAATACACATCAACACCTATTAAAGCGTATGGGATGGGAGGAGCCATTTCTCGGGATTTAGAAATTAGAATGAAAATCGATAGTGTACTTCAATAGTCCATATGTGTTGCGTTTCTTAAGTTAAGGCCAATAATATTTCCCCTCCCCCGAGAAATATCACGCACATGTGGCGGAAACGTCACCCCTTATATCAAGTCTTTGGGTCCTCCTTTATAACAGAACTCATACTCTTGAGTGGCAGCTTTATTTGTCTCAATATTTGAGTGTAAACCATACCAGGACATGCTCCCCTACCACACGCCTTAAAATACAAATGGAATATTTTATAGCTTTATTCGCGAGTAGTCTCTGAGATGCGTGCACTCCAAGATTTATAATATATTGTATCTGTCATCATAACCGCTTCTTTTTGCAATAATTTTAACCATAACGAAACTAATTATTGGGGTTTTTTCACACAAAATAATATAGAGCTTAGTTTCTATCCGAGAGAATAATTGGTTTGATTACAAAACTTGTAATTTATTAAGATGCTAATTTATTTGTATAGCTACTAGATCGCATTTACTTACAACCGCCTTATTAGATAGAAAATTGCTTTTCTAAGAAAGTTGTAGGAAATGGACTTTGATAAATTTCTATAGCTATTAGCATCATAATCAATTCGCATTTAGAAATGGTCTACAATTTATAAAGCCTGAAGCTGCATCAATTAAAGAACGCAGTAGATATGAATGTTTCAACATTCAATTACTGCACTTCTATTGATTTGAAAGAAGTTTATTCCAGTACAACTAGATTTCCTAATTATGTGAATTTATTTTTAAATATATAATACCATGTAAATTGATACCAATTGATACCAATTGAATGAATTGATTGTGTTGTTTACATCCAGTCATTGTGTTCTATGATTAACACATTGGTACACTTGTGGTGTCTCGATAATACTAATTTATCCTCAGGGATTCGATTAGAGATAAATTTTAGGAAATTAATACTTGCTCTTATTACACACCGTTACAGAATACTATTAACTTACTGATTGAAGGCAACGACTATATAGAATGTCATTTTAGGGAAGTGTTATTATCTAGCTTGTCGCAATTCAAGCTTTGGGTTTCATGTATATACCCGAGATTCACTGTGGGAGTGTTGTACATCATGTTAAGGAACCTACTTCGGTACAACTACGTTTATCCTAACCTAAATCAAAGGCCTTCAATGACTTCTTGGCAATTTAACTGATATAAATTCAATTGGATAGAAACAAATAGAATCAACAAACAGGAGACTTTAACCATCACTAATCTGTCGTAGACTACCCCCATGTTATTCTGATCGACCCGCAACGTTCCACAAATAGCTAGCGCACACTGTTGCGTGAGTAGAAACACCTGCATCACCTCAGCATGGTTACCATTTTGAATGGTTACTCATACTATAGTTGTGGTACTTGTCTGGTGATGTCTTTGCCATAGCTCAAACCAAAGCTAAATTATCAAGGCTTATGAAGATCTCTTGATTGCATTAGCTTGATCCGTACAGCAAAACCTATAATGATCCTTCTGCTATTCCAATCGAGTATCATGTGTTTCTATGATATTGTTTTTGAATTATCCTTTGAAGAGGAACAAATTACATTATGTAACACACTAGGGGGATGAGTAACATCGCTTCTTGATTTCTATAGCTATCCGGGAAACAAGTCACATGACGTCCATATTAGATTGTAAAGTAACGATGCTCGCCCGACTGAGAAGTCCTGGCTATGAACTGAACCCGGGCGTAGTAGACCCAAGCTTTATTGATTGGCTACAATATCGTTCAAACATAAGCTCAAGATTTGAGCTCAATGTCATTTGCAATATGTGTTTAGGGCAAAAATAAAGCAAGGCACAGTATCTGTTTGCTAAAACCACTCTTTTTATTTCAAGCCGAATGCAGAGCTAAATTCCCTAATGTACCATCAATTTATTCACGGGCCAATGGGAAAGCCTGAATGTTGCCCCGTCCGGTATGCAATGCCAGATATGTCTTGCCATTCCTTTCATTAAAAAGGCTTTTTGCACAACTTACAATAAAAAGTCGTAAAGATGATAATTATAGAATTGGCATAAATCTCTATGACGCATTGCATCTTGGTGTGCTGTTATCATATTGTTATTTTCTTACCCATAGTCTGTGAAGCACATGTGTGTGACGCTTTTGGCGCGGAAACAATTACCACTTCTACTTTCCGCCAAAAGAAACGTGTATTGCCATATTTATGTTTATTATAACTCCGTTAATGTAATATCATTACGTCTGGCTTGTGTTCTGTCATACCTAATGTTCGATTTTGTGCTTGCCGTGATAAGCAGTAGAACACTAATAACACTAAAGGTTGGCCATAGCAAGAACAAATGTCTGTTTTAGCCGACAGTCACTGATTTCGCGAGTATGTGATGATGAATTCTTTTTTCCACACAAACAAACAAACAAACAAACAAACAAACAAACAAACAAACAAACAGACAAACAAACAAACAAACAAACAAAACAAAATCAAAAACAAACCAAAAAAACAACACCTAAGCAAACATCCTTTTGCCCTTTTTATATTATAATTTTACTTTTATTGGTCATATAACTTTAAAGAAGCTCCATGTGGCAGTCAACATCAATTTAGTGTCAATCCAAGAGTGAGTATAGCCATTATTGCTTACACCGAACATATGCCGCACATTTAACGACGAGTCAATATCCTGATTTAAATAAATTACATCAATGTTTACTCATGTCGGATTTAATACACCGTACATTTGGCAACAGTTACGGTGATCCGTGCGTGACGAACATAACAATTATGCTCAAACTCAATCAAGGTGCCATCTGTTACTTATTTTCTCTATAAGTGTAGAAGAAAAGCATAATTTTCGTGATAATTTACTATTGTGTTTAATTATAAATTTCATTGGTTTCGAAATAGTATTGACTCTTGGGATTTTGATCAGGTTTTAGATGTCACATAATTATTTGATCTACTTACGAATACTATAAAGCATGTAATCACTTTTTTATACTTTGCCTCACATTCACAATCAAATTTAAAGGTCGTCATTTATTATCTTTTGAATACATCGAATTATACTGAATAAAAAGGGGGTAGGATGGGGGAACTTTAATAAATGGTTCGAATTGGCCTTATGTTTGAAATGAAGATTTATTTTGTCATATACGAGCGTTCCATACATAAAGTTAAATATTCAAATAATACTACAAATGTTGTTTTTTAAATTAAATATGTGTGCTACTCATCACGAGGCATTTGCTTATCAAATAAATAAACCTAATATCCTATATATAAGATAAATTGTTTCAACTCTAAAATACCGTAACCTAAACAAATGTGCTTTCTAAAAGGTACTTTCTCAAGTGAATTCTAGTTTACTAAGTAGCATTGATTTGACTACAAACGCTGGATTCATAGGAGTATATAACAATACTCAAAAGAACATTGCCATTGAATAGATTTCAAGTAATTGTAAAGAATCTATGCTAAGGAGTTGTGTATTGGTGTTAGAAAGACGTATGTGTAAAGAAGTTCCAAAGCTGCCAAGTGTACTTTATCTACCAGTTATTTTAGTATGGTGCAATACTTCAGGTATTCACTCTTCTTTGTATGGATGTGCAGATACATCCTGTAAAAATCATAAAGCAAGTAAGCGCAATATAAATTAAAGAAACAAAATTGCAGGTAACCGGTTTTCTGGTAAAGTGGTATAAATACCAACGCAACTAGTGTTATTTGTTTACGTTTTGAATATATTGACATGTAGATACTGTGTATGCAGTGCCGCCTAATTCCCCTCATGGTAGTCTATGAAAACAAGACAAACTCAAAGGCGGGAAAGGGGTAAATTGTTCGTCTGCTCACAAGTGGTGGAATCTTACCGTATAAATGTATGGTCCTATTTAAGGTAATACTGATTAATTCTAAATTATTGCGCTTTCACTTTTTCTTTTCTTTGTACTATTTATATAATAATCGGGTATATTATGTATATCACTGTCAAGTCCGCCAGAGATGAAGCAGATTTAATGACAACTCGCTAGGTGTTGAGATTCTTAGATCTTAGGCGTGTAGATAAGTTTGATTATTGGTAAAATGCTATAAATTACGCAGGGCAGCTAGTGTTATTTGTTATACGTTTTGGCTATACTCACACGTAGATATTGTGTATACAGTGGCACCTAATTGCTCTCATGGTAGGCTGTAAAAACAAGACAAACTCGAAGGCGGGAAAAGGCATAGTGTTGTGCGTCTGCTCACGAGTGATTGAATCTTACCACATATGCCTGGATAAGTGTTTGGACCTGTCAACGACGTTAAAATGCACTTCTAGATTAAAAGTATGCATGCCATTGAAGATAATCCTGACTAATTCAAAACTTTGCAAATTACTGCGTGTTCATTTTTATTTTATATATTATTTTAATGGCGGGAATTGTTTGAGAGAGCTCGATGCGAACTACGTGGCGCTGAAATTTTGATTCTCTCTACAAAAATCTTGTATTAGAGGTGATTCAACACAATTGCCTTATGTAAGTTACGATCTACGAATTTCAAGTACAGACCTATTCATTTATTAAAGGCAGGTCGAAGAGGAACATGCCTTAGCGCTGTTTGCACTCAAATATTGAAACAATTATAAGAATTGAAACTACCAAGGAGAATGGTATATGTCCAATAACGTCCTACAAAGGAGATCCCATGGCTTGATATAAGGGGTGTCCTTTCTGCTCCATGTGCATGATTTTGCTCGAAAAGGCCTTAAAGGAACACTCGACAACATTATGCCTTATATGTTAGAAAATTAATTATCAAGCACGAATCACGTGGTTTTATTTTAAACAAACTCATATTGACCATAAAAACGAATTAATACAGCCGTCTCTGAACACGTCCCAGAAATACACTGAAGGTTGACAACAAGCAAATTTTCAAAGTATAATATAATATATTGATACTTCGACAAACAATACCTTAACATGCTTAAGGCTGTGCTAAAATTTTATCAGCCCTGGCTATCGACCCGATAGTTTAGAAAGAGAGGAGAGAGGAGACAATACCATGAACAGAGACGAGGGGACATTTTTCTAAGCCACATCTGTGACCCTTTTTTCCTTTGGTCTTGGCAAAGAACTTTTATTAGCCGCCAATTCTCTATTACACAGTATTCAATTGAAAAATATGTAATTTCAAGCACGATTTTCTCATGCATGAAACTCTCACAGCGAAAAGACATTAGTATCAATTATAAAACAGCATATAGATTGAAATTATAAGATACATACAATGCATGCACCTGGAATTTCGCTATTAAACGTTCGATGTCTATTATCTCTCTTTCCATTGGTACAAAAACAAGTGCACAATTCCTCAAAATATGTCACAACGGTATTTTCTAATTGCCATAGAGGGCGCTTTTGACTTGCACAATTTTTTTTGAGACAGGCTGTACATAATAACTACAAGGGCAGCTTTATCACCAATTAAACAATACTGCAAAAATCTTGTACATGCTAAGTAAGAGAAAAAAAAACGCTCTCAAACATGTCAAACAAACGATAAAGATTTTATAATTTGATTTGTAATGATTATCAAGCACCTTCTCACCTTCAATCACCATCAATACTGTCATATTGATCCAGCTATATCCGCGCATCCGGAGCATTATCGTATCATGTATTATTTGAATTGAAAAATGTCATATGTCGGAAACAATTACTTGCCATTTCCCATTACAGAGTGATAACCATACATAATAAAGCCTTTTATCCTGTCAATAAACCATTTACTGTAATAACACTCTAGAACTACTGAGCCATATTTTGTAACACCGACTACGAATGGGATGGGGTAATTTTGAATTATAAACGTCATATTCTGTTATATTTGGTACTAATGTAAAGCTCTAAATTTTCTCCATCCAGTGATACAAAAATAAGAACAAACATTCCCTACATAATGTCGCTATGACGTCATAATGTGAGTGCCCCATGCAAAATGTACAAAAGCAGAGGCAACATTTATTTTCGGCTAAAAATTCTACGAACATGTAATTGTGATGCGATCAAGCAAAATCAGTTGGAACTCGGAGATATTAAATTTTCAATTTCTTATAAGATAGTAAAAAGCATTTACAAAGCTGGAATTTGCAGAAACCCCCATTGAAATTGAACAACAAGTTCCAAAGATATGAGCAATTTAACTGTTTCCAAAACAATAGGAAACATAAGGAAATAGTTCCTTTGTTTGGCTATATCTCAAATTCAATATTTCCGAGTTCAGACTGATTTTGCTTGATCGCATCACAATTTTACCGGATTTTCTCCTAAATATCAAAGGAAATGACTATTTAAAACTGAAAAACAAACGAGTAAGAAGTCAATATCTCTTGATATCATTTTACAAGAGAGAAACGAAAAAATCATGCATTTTACTGTAGCCTCTACCCCCCCCCCCGCCTTATCATCTTGATGACTGGTCCTACTCAAGGTGCTGGGGGTGAAAATTGATCATTAAAATATGGATGGATCTACGATTAGCGTAAGTCGATTGGGGTGTAAAGAGGGGCATTTAAAACCTTAGAGGTTTGGTACCACCCCTTGGTAGTTCTAGGGTTAAAGAAAATATCTTGTGCAATCCAATAAACGGGTAATTCTAAACTGCTCTTACAACAATTGTACAACCAATGGACCATTCCATTTAAAATGCACACCACCCCTGTGGAAGATTGAGCTATTAAGTCTTCCAAAATACTCACTCCAGGTGTTGAAGATATAGGCAAAGCCGTAAAACAGGGGGAGTAGGGTTTTCCAAATGATTAACCCTTACTTGTTACATTTGAAAAACATACTCCCCCTGTGGAAGATATTTCCCAAATCTTCCACAGGTGTAGTGTGGATTTCAACTGGAATAGCCCAATTTAAAATCAAAATTTCACGACATAGTCCAGTCAAGGTAGGTTTTGACTCACCACTAATTGCAACAGATTTTTTTTCACTGCTATGAATGTTAAAGATGTCCCCTGAACAGCATACAAAAAGTATACTAAAATATACATGGTGGAAATGTAGTTTATGGCGGGAAAAGGTCATACAGGGGTCAAATTTCAAAATCGATCCAATCATTTTAAAAACTATACCAAATTAGTCCTTTAGTCATAAGGATTCAGAAAAAAATATAGTTTGCCATATCTGTGATGTACGGTTCTTGAGTTATAACCGAAAAGGTCAAAGGTCAAATATTGGGTTCAACAGAGGTCAAAAAACTAAAAATTGTCTGATTTTAACCAAAATAGTCTCAAATTGCTCGACTTGCAAACATAATTCATTTAAAGAATATTTGCAGTGTTTAGGTTGTTTAATTACATGCGTAACATCGAAAAATAGGTCGGGGTCAATAGAGTTCAATGGTCAATGACCTCTTTTACCCTGCTACCTAGGTAACGAAACATCTAAGATATGGCAAACTATTCTTATTTTGATTGGAGTGTTTTTAAAGGACGAACACATTGAGACCATTTTAAGGAGATCGGAGCATTTTTTCGAAGTTGGCCCACGTGGAGCCCCAAATTTGATCTTTGACGTTTTTGCTTATAACTTGAGAATGGTACATCACAGATATGACAAACTATACTTTTTCTGAATCCTTAAGACTAGAGGAATGCTTTGGTTGAAGATTAAAGCAATTTTGAAATTTGACCCCTGTATGACCTTTTGCCGCCAAAAAACACCTTTCCACCGAGTATATTTTAGAATATTTTTGGTATGATGTTCAGGGGACATCTCTAAAATGTATAAAAGTGAAAAAAATTCTGTTGCAATTAGTGGTGAGTGGCACCACTAATTTGTTTAGATGGACACCCGAGAAGTATTAAGCAGGTTAATCCTACCTACTTGTCGTACCAGAACTATACTTGGCACATATGTAGCTTGGGTTAATAGGATAAAAAAAGTCCACTGGCCACCTAGAGATGATACATTCCTTCGTTTCAGAATTTGTTCAGAAATAGGGTGCACGACACTTGAGGTTGGTTGAAATTTGAAAGTACAATGATGATGACGATTAGAGACCAATGATACACCTTTTGGCAGATTGGCATTTTAGTATGAAAATCGCATTTCAAAACCGGTCAGTCTATTAAAGGGCTAACGTCAAAGGTAAGGAAAATGAATGGCTTTCAATAACAAGAAAAGATTAATTTACGGTACATTCTACGATTTGAAAGCTTTGTCAGTCTGTCGTTCATTGAACTGATGCGACGAATAGAACATTGAATGTAAAATGCTGAACACCTGCCAGCAATGTGCCATTGACATTACCTGCGTTAATTAACCAGTTATTCCCTATCCACGTAAGTTTAAATTTAGTCAAAAAGATCATAAACTTACATTAACTGTATTTTACGCATCATTTGCCTTGTTCCTACTGAATACACCTAATTGTTCCTACCATAAAATCGCTCAACTTAGACATCGAAAAAAAAGTGTTCCGAGATAAATGAAACGTATTTAGCGTTAGACATTTCTATCACATGATTAAGTCTTTTTAAAATGTTAACTGGTATTCGTACGTGGTATATCTTATCTTAAACAGTGAGATGACAAATATTTATTTGAATAGAATATCAGACTAATTCCTAATAGGAAATACCACATCCTGCAATTTTTAAAGTCGATATGGGCACAGTTCTTTGGATCGAATGGAGGAAAAATGTTGTTTTGTTTAATTGCAGCAATAAACAAATAGCTAACATCTGACTTAAGCAATGAGATACAAAACAACATCATTAATAAACAAAGGTTTGTAGTAGTTAAGTCAATTGCAATGTTGTAAGTAAGTAAGAATAAACGAAAACACTTGTGATAAGGCCAAGAAAAAGAAATTGTTTGCAAGAAATTGTTGCCAAGAAAAAGAAATATAGTCATCAGAATGGAAATACGACATTTCTTAGCCTTTTGGCATATTTTTTTGTTCGTGGTTAGTATTTTGTAGAAAGTATCATTGTACAAAGTAAAATGAACCTTCAAGTAGACAATACAAATGTTCATCTATTATAGATCTCGTGTAACAGTTACGTGTGCTCTAGAAATAGCTTTTTTACCCACAGTATTTTATTCCCACTTGTCTTTTTTGCCTGTGTTTAGTATTTTCTAGAAAATATCGTTGTACAAAGTAAACTGAACGTTCTAGACAATACAAACGTTCATGATCTATTATAGATTTCGTGTAACAGTTACGTGTGCTCTAGAAATAACTCCTTTTGCCCATAGCAATTTATTCCCACTTGTCTTTTTTGCCTGTTTGAAAGTCAAAGCCCCCGTTAAGATGCTATTTAAAAACATAGAGCATAGAGATGAAACTCACATGTCATCATACCAGTACACCTACGAGCACATCCCCCTACAATCCCAAAAAATGACAATGATAAAAGAATACTTGAGGGAAAACTGAGTACTGACACGCATCGCTTTAACGTTGTATTTTGCCCCAAAAATAATGCGTGCATGCATGCAGTGGGCAATCAGCGTTGGTCAAACATTACGTCATCAAAATAAAATAAGTTATATAATTGATGTAGACTGACGCATTGTAAAGTCTAGTTTAGGTATTCATCCTTTATTGATAAAAAGAAGGTGTTTCTATACATTTTGGTTAATCTTTAATTATCCTTTCTTAATTTTCGTTTAAAAGCCAATTGCAATGACGTCCGCAAAGGTGGGCCGGGGCGACGGCCCCGCCCACATTTGTGATTTGTGGACATTATCTTGTTGGGAGTAGAACTAGTTCTAGTCCCTCGAGGGGTGGGCGCGAAGCGCGCATGGCCGCGAAGCGGCCAACGAGGCGCTTGTGCAAAGGACTGGTGGATTTTGTAATGTCAGAGAGGGGTTGTCATGGTCTCATACAGACACTGAACAAGTGCTAGTTGAGAGAATTGAGGACAGTTTGTGGGAAATGAAATGATGAGTGTGAGAAATAGGAAATTGCTCTTTCGTTTGAGGTCGATAAAAAAGGCTATAAAGCATGTATAAGACCTAAATATTATAGGTGTTGGGGGGGGGGAATATCATTTAATAAGAAAGGTCAAATTTTTTTATATGATGGACTGCATTTCCTACCAGTTACATACACTTTTTAAATTAATTAATTAATTTCGTATTAATTATATCGCGAATTAAAAAAAAAATAACAACTATTTGATATCATTACATTCCTCGTATTCAGAATGCAAATTGGTGTATCTGGTGTGCTGTCCCACAAAAATAATGTACAAAATTAGACATTTAGATTATCGCTACTGCCGAATCACATGACACTACATGTATACATATGATTGGATAATGGATACTATTTGTGCTTATTGATCACTTCATGGAGCAAGTAGGAAAACAGTGTTGTATAAAATATTTCTGACAGTGTCTTTAATAAGGGAAAGTTCAAAACAATTTGAAACTAAATGAAGCAACTTTCATTGACGTATTTGAATGACGTAGAGGTTGCTGTTTCTATTACTGAATGTCTTGGTCATGAGGCATTTGATGAGGCCGCTATAATCAGAATACTGCTCGGTGTAGTTTGTTCCCTTTTCGAAATCTTACTGGGGAATAGAACTTATCTTTCCAAATACACTCGCATCAATGATGACACAATTTTGAAGTAGCGTTCAATAATAATCAGTTTAATGTGCGTTATTGTGCAGACTGTTCGAGTGTTTTCAAGTATACTTTTCACAAAGTTTGTTCTACGGTGACCCTGCATATTTCAAAGGAAAGTTTGAGGTAAAACCATTTTGGCATGTCACATATGAATGTGCCTCCAAAAACCTGCCGGAACAAATTGCAAATAAATCTTTAAGGGGCGGTATGTTTCTAGAATGTTGCTTGTTTTATATTGTTAGAATTTTACATTTCTAAATTTTCTACTGTTCTGTTTGCACCCTTAAGGTTTAAATGAAATCAAACAAGTGTAGAACAGAACCGTACACAATTGGTCAGCATAGTCAGACCGCATTCTTTAGGAGCAGTAGATCATTTCTAACAAGTGAACAAGCTCCAAACAAAATGCTCCTGTAAATTTCTATACCATGTTTAAATATAATCCAGATTCTAAAATAACCTGTCCTGTTGTATTATTGTCAATTCATTTAATTTCAATCGGTTACAATGGCTTGAATAAAACTGCTATCATGTGTTCTGACCAGACTAAATAACATTGACTATATCGGTCGGTATAAGGTTAAATGACACAATGATCCTGCTAGCTTAAATGCTGGAATAGATGGGTTGTTGACCAGCAGAATAGCACATGTGCAACGACGTTCAAAATGTTCAATTGTATGTCGGTTTTCAAATACGTAAACGTTATGAAACTTAAATGAATGAAATCTGTCGTACTATGTTTGAGGTGAGATTTATTATAACAGATTCCTGGAATGGTCAGGTTCGGTCAAACTTGGTTTTCTCTCATATAATAATTTCATCAAAATGTATTAAAGGTCCGTAACCCTATCGACAGCATCATCCCCTCGATTTTTCTCATTGCTGATGAGTTTTTGGTATCATATAATACATCATATGTTTCTCATAACTATCCTGAAATAACAGACTTCTGCATTGATTCATCCAGTTTCAAGCGACTCATAAATGACATTTTGATCAATCGTTTCTCATTGGACGAAATTTAAGTAATGCTCGCCTACGGACTATGCAATAAACATTGGACATTAACTTAGATGACCAACTTCTAGCCAGTCATCAAATAATACAAATAACGATGTAATTCAATTCAGAACACAGAAAGAAACTAGGTGCCAACAAATTTTTTGACATACATGTTGCTATTTTCTTGACCGGTCGTTACAGAGTAAAGACTGTTATCAATTCCAGACAAAAACATAGCCAAGTATCTCACTTTACTGGAGCTGCAGTATAAAGCACCATATAGTAGAAGCAGACAGCGTGTTTAATTTGCAAAATAAACGTAAGTTTACCTAAAATTGGGCTTCGCTTTATTTACTTAGTTTCGTTAATAGATGTGTGGGCAACATTGTAGGTACTCGTCATTGTCTTTATTTGACATATTTAGGTTGAAATGAAAGGAAGTCTACTCGTCAGAAATAACAAAGATGAACATGACATGGAAATGAAGGTAATAACACAGGTTGCTTGAGTATAATCAAGCTTGTAACAAGCAATATGTACACTTTGACCTTTTTAATCCATCTGTGTTAGACATGTATTTAATTATCAGAGTTGCATACATATAGGCCACATTGGTCAGACTTCATTGCTGTGTGGTTAATTAGACTCGGAATCGGCAAAATGTTTCTATTGCTGCTTTGTGTCTTTTTGTTTGGGATTTTTGTAGTAAGCTGCTGGTAATATAATCTGAAAACAATTTTTGAATGGCACTTGCGCATTTTAAATACATTCAAAAGGCTAAGTTATGTCTGGTAGATTCACCCTATCAGCCAAAACTACAATAATGCAATTATTTCGCTGAAAGTAAAATAGGTTTTTTTTTATTCGATTCATATCTGTTCCTGACTAGAAAACAATCCATGATATTACTTGCATGCAATGATGTAGTAATATTAATGGCAAAATATTTTAATAGCATGGGTTAAGACATGTATTTTTCTTTGCTCTAAGGTGTGCCCTACTCCAAAATGAAGCCCCGAAGGAAGCGATTTGGTGCATATTTATACACTATTATTGGTTATATAACAAACTTGACAATGTAACGCAAATTAATAGACTTGCCAGTCGGAGGGAGTTCATATGGAAGCTGTGCGCTCTCATATTTTATTTTCAAAATGAAGCCACCATTATTGAAGAAATTTGGTGCACATGTATTTGATTATAGATTGTTTTTTGACAGTGGACTTCGGTTGTATATATAAATGCGCATATAAATGCGCACGTGACATCTACAAGTCGCCATACCGTATTAAACGATATAAGGTGCCCGGATGTACATAAACTCCCCGTGCAAAAGTATAGGGGAAAATGACAGGTCGCAAGGAAAATTGCTTTTGCAAAATAGTGGCATTGATTGCAAAGGGTAAAATAACTTGACCCGAAAGATAAACTCTTTATTAACGTTTTCCATCACGGAAAAAAAATTAACTACGGAAAAGCTAGATATAGCTGTTTTACAAACTTATATTTCATAATTTCCGTGCTAAATGGGCGTGCCAATTGGCCATATCTATGACGTAGTGCTGGTTTCATACTATCATGCTGCTTGCCACCGAGCGGCGTGACACACGCGAATTGTAGACAAACAGACACAATCAAGACTTGTGAATGGCTGATAAGTCATGCCTCTTGTCGCAACGGCATGAAAGTATGAAAGGGGACAAGGTCAGAACTGTGCAGGCGGCGGATGACATGATCGAGCCGGCAACTTGTGAAACCGTAAGAGTGTATGCAATAAACCCAAGCGGAACGAGAGTTGCTAAGTAACCGCTAACCGAACCATAAACACATGCATGATCAGAGAGCGAGTCTTCAATTTCCCCATAGCTTCCCACGTTGTACACGTCAGTCGAATTTGGCGGTGTTCGTTTGTTTGTCCTCCAAGTTATAGCATTGTTCACTTTGTGTTGAACATTGTAAGTGGGCCTCACTAATGACATAAAGGTTACTGTTATATCATGTCAAGAGGCCACTTTCATGAATAAGCTAAACAGCCTATGTGGAGGAATTGTATGCATGAGCAATCACACCAATGACGTAGTAGCTTGTATTTATATTATTTATCAACATAGGCCTATTTGTTTGTGATATTTCAAGCGTTTTAAAATGTCAAAATAATCCCATTAAATTACACGGTTGACGATGAAAATGTACTGAATTTAGAGAATGCAATGCGGACACCACCTGGAACTGTGGTCACAATTTCAGTGATTGACAGTGAGGTAACACGAACATGGCACTGGCCATCTGGTCACGTGCGCATTTATATATGCGCATTTATATATACAACCGAAGTCCACTGTTTGACAATGTGGCAGCATCATAGACTTGCCCGTCGAATGGATTTTTTCCTTCAAAATGAAGCCCGAGTGGGAATCATTTGGTTCACATGTATACATTATTATTTTAGTAACCGAGACCAAGTTACAGTTGGTGTCTGATGGGCGATGTGCAAAACAAAAGGCAGCTTATAAAACGTAAGCTATCCACCTTTTCCCCCTTCTTCCTGCCAATTTGTCAAAGGGAAATAGTTACAAGCAGGGCTAGAGAGCCTGCCTGTATTAAAAGGTTAGAGTTACTTGCAGGCGTCATAACCGATATTATCAGCTCCCGTACCCTACATTTCATGATGGATGGCAATATTAATGCACTCATTACAAAATTAGTATCCAATTTAACATATTGTTAGGGACCGTTAATATTTATGCCAGAGGGCGAAACCAAAAACATTTGGAGATCTTGAGGAGAGGGAATGTTACATTTTATATGGAGAAAATTTGGAAAGCAATGTGGAATTCTATTATTTTGAGCAAACAATCTCTTCTTAGCACCTAGTGCCTACAAGTGTGGAAGCTCCCTGATACTTTGCGCTGTGTCTCTAGCCAGTATCTAGATACTTTCAAGGGACATATCTTTTGTAAGTTGCCTGAAAATATATGGGATGGATTGTCACACAAAGTGACGTTAGATAATATATTTTAAGTATCTCTTTTTTCCTTGATTATTAGTAGATCATCGCTGATCTTTGGAGAGAGTAGGAATATGGGATATGGGATATACAGACTTGGCATTTAGTATGGAATATTTTTCCCAAAATTCCAAAATTGGTCTGGAAGGGGTCTGCATAAACCGCACGGGGTAAACAGTAATGGGGATGTGTCGGGAGATGGTGTAAAATAAATTGTTTGACAGAAAATGTGCTTTCCATTAGCTGACATTATGGCGCTCATATTGTAGTGAATTAACCTAAAATGGCGGATTTAAGGACACTGAATTTGATTGGGGGGGGGCAAAATATCTGAATTTGAGGAACATAATTATGATATTATCAAATTTATTGAGGTTTGGGGTGATATTTACTCAACCTAAAGACCAATAAATGTTCGTCAGAACTGAAATGCACTTGTAAGCTACCAGTTTCGAAAGTAGGAGGAGCTTTAAATATATGGCTCTTAAAAGTGGTACGCACTCAGAAAATTTGAATGGCCGACTGGGGCCAAATGTTATAAGCTTACTGTACACAAAGAAACAGCATGAGTTCATTGGACAACCAAGAATCCGCGCAGTTGTTTTCTACCGTAAGTTTATAACATGTGACCTCGGGGGGGGGCATTCAAACTTTCTAAGTACGTACAACTTTTAAGAGCCATATTTTAAGCTCCTCCCATGTTCAAAAAATTGGTACGTTGCACGTGTATTTCAGCTGTGATGAGTGCCAATTGCTGTTAAGTTTAGGTAATATCACCTTAAACCACTATAAATTTGATAATAACCGAAGAATGTTGCACAAAGTCCGAAATTGTGTCCCCACATAGCTCAAATCCAGCCTCCCTAAATCCGTCATTTCAGGGAGATTCGCTACATTATAATCACCATTATGTAAAGTCATGGAAAGCACATTTTCTATCAAACAATTTTTTACACCATCTCCCGACACACCGCAATTAATATTTAGCCCGTGCGGTTTATGCAGAGACCTCTCAGACCAGTCTTGGAATTTTGCGAAAAAAGATTCTATATTAAATGTCAAGTCTGTACAATCCAATTCTCGTTTCCAAATGGGGAAACATTATCTCTTTAATATGTAGGTGTTCAATGCTATAGGTTGTATCTCTACTACACAGAGATATAATATTAACAACTACACTTGCCCAATGGTTCAAATTTTATAAGCATTCAGATGTTATATATTTCAAACCAACATTATCATTATGTATTGCATTGGTGATCTGCAAACAAGGGTGCGTTTTGTGTTTGCATGCGACTACTAGGGGTGTATTCACTTGTCTGTATGTTAAAAAGAGCGGGGGTGTGTGTGGTGGGGGTGGGGGGTTAATGTGAATGTCACTAAGTGGGGTATTTATATTATTTCTAGCTTTGGCCTATCCTGATTTATAGTATTAAACATATCAGCCATGTCTCCCCATTTGCAAGTTTATTTGCTGAAATCGAACTTGTCAATATTTCTGCAATCAGCAAAATTGAGATTTAAAATGTGAGGATTTTTTTTTAATATACCGTACGTTCAAAGTCCCTTCTTTATTTAAATGTTTTAAAGGTTAACACATTTTGACGAAAATATTATATGAAAGAAAACCAAGTTTGATCGAACCTGACAATTCCAGGAAGCTGTTGTAATCAATCTTGTCAAATATAACACGACAGATTTCTTTCATTTAAGTTTCATAACATTTACGTATTTGAAAACAGACATACAATTGTGCATTTTGATCGTCGTTGCACAATTGCTATTCTTCTGGTCAACAACCCATCTCTTCAAGCATTAACGCTAACAGGATTATTGTGTCATTTAACCTTACCGACCGATATAGTCACTGTTATTTAGTCTGGTCAGAACATATGATAGCAGTGTTATTCAAGCCATTGTAACCGATTGAAATTAAATGAATTGACTATAATACAACAGGACATATTTTGTTAGAATTATATGGAATAGAAACGTGCATTTCGCTTGGAGCAGGATTGTACAGGGATTTCTCACTTGTTTACTAACAAAGCTAAGAATATTCATAAAATGACATCAAAGAAATTCCCTACTCCACATAAAAGAAATTGTGTACGGTTCGTTTTAACATTTTTTAGATAGTGATGCAAGCAGTAGCGTTTGTGCAAAGTTCAGTTTAAAGCATGTATTGTAGACTGTGTAGAAAATGTAGATGGCTTTTTTATTCTAACAATATAAAACAAGCAACATTCTAGGGGACATACCATCCCAAAAAGATTTATATAGGTGCAATTTTGTTCCGGCGGGTTATTTTGGAGGTACATCCATATGTGACATGCCAACATGATTTTTCCTCAAACTTTACTTTTGAAATATGTAGCAGTACCGTACAAATTGTGAAAGCTATACTTGAGAACACTCGAACAGTCTGCACAATAACCTTAAACTGATTATTATTGAACGCTACCTCAAAATTGTGTCATCATTGATGCGATTGTATTTGAAAAGATAAGTTCCCCTGTACGATTTCGAAACGGGAACAAACTACGCCGAGCAGTATTCTGATTACAGCGGCCTTATCAAGTGCCTCATGACCAAGACATTCAGAAATAGAAAAACAGCAACCTCTACGTCATTCAAATACGTCAATGAAAGTTGCTTCATTTAGTTTCAAATTGTTTTGAACTTTCCCTTGTTAAAGACACTGTCAGAGATATTTTATACAACCTACCTGCTCCACGACGTGATCAATAAGCACAAATGATATCCATTGGCCAATCATATGCACACATGTACTGCCACGTGGTTCGGCAGTGGCAGTAATCTAAATTTCTAAAATCTTTAAGCAAAGTTAGAATGTATTTATTCATATATAAAATATATATTCAAATTATAGGCATACAATATAAGACCTGTTTTCTTGGCCATTTAAAAACAATTGGAACATTGCTCATTGGGACACGATTATTAACATCAAAGTGATGTTATCTTTCAACACCAAACATAAATGCTCATGATGTTTCTTCGCAGATGCTATACACATGCTAGATGGACATAATTATAATGCTGATATAAGTACAAAGGTCGTTCAAAAAGTCCTGCCTCAAGTAAGTTAACTTCGATTTTGAAAATAACTGTCTTTTGAAATATTCAATTACAAAGTAACTTTGCATAAATTATCATTTGGATTTTTTCTCTCAGGACTTTGAATTTAATTACTGCCCATATTATTTGCATCAAGGAAAAACATGATGTCATTTTTTCCAGGTGAAGCTCATCATCCTATTTTATGATATTTTCATTGCATAATTATCGTTATCAGATCATAACCAAACATGGGTTACCTTTGTTTTCGAGTAGAGTATTGGTTTACTCGCGTCTTTTTCGCGCCTTTTTCTCTATTTCTGATTATCCGAATCTTGGGTTCATTTTTACTTACCTAAAGCATATAGAAAAAATATTATAGCAATATGATGTGTGATAAAAATTACACCACAAGGTGTGCAAGACTCAAATGTATGATCTTTCAAAATAATAAAGCAGAGATATTATAGTTGAGGTAGAACTTTTTGAATGACCCACATATCACACCATAGACTCTAGAAAGTCTAGGGTCTATGATCACATGGTATATGGTGTGATTAAATGTATGTTGAAGACAGCTGGTATCTCTCAACATTTATGGTGGTTATAATAGGCACAACCACCAAAGTGCCAATCTCTTGGTAGATGTAGGACTTGTTTTTAAAGATAGCATTGAAGATGAACCACAAACTTCAAATACATTATTTATTTCGCCTAATACTCGATGTATTTGATATATATTTATATAATATTGAATGGCTTTGAGTGTGATGCAAGAAATTTTTTCTATCGAGTGCAATGTATTTTTGTATGACACGAAAATAATCCATTCAATATTATTATTATCATTATTTATATCAGGCTTTCTATCTGCGGTAAAATGAAAATTTAAGCTTACCTAGCCACTGGGCCTAACCAATGCGCATTGATTTGAAATTAATGTAAGCTTACTTTTGACCTTCTTGTTGTCTGCTCTTTCCTTCCCTAAGACAAATTCGGAAAAATATACAGGTTTATTTGTAGATGTGGATTGTATTTCCTAGGTTATTCATCATCCAGAATTGCCGCAAATTAAGTTTGTGGTTTGACTTGTTTTATAAAACCTCCTGTGAGCCGGTACGGTGGCCGTGTTGTTGTGTTGTTGTATTATGACGTATGTTGGTGCTGTCAGGTGCCGTGACCATGGTGACTCGCGATGGTGTACACGCTACGCGTACAATATTAAAAACAATATTGTATTGCCAATATGGTATTTTGCAAAAACTATACAATACATAGCTTTGTTGTATCGCTCAAATGCCTGGTATAAATAATAATTGGAAATATTGAACGGTCCCTAAAAAGCATCTTAACGGCTTTGACTTTCATACTAACAAAAATAAGACACATGGGAATGGAATACCGTTGTCAAAAGACGCTATTTCTAGAGCACACGTAATTGTTACACGAGAACTATAATTAGATCAACGTTTGTATTGTCTAGAGCGTTCAATTTACATTGTACAGTGATATTTTCTGAAAATACTGAAGACGAATCGAGGTAACGCGAGTAAAGAGTGGCTTCTTCCCCCATTCCGTTGAGCCTTGACTACTGTCACATGGGTTTCCTTTTACTTGACTCACTTACGATATTACAATTGACTTAACCACTTACTTGTATGTGCCTGCACTTGAAGACCTGAGCGCAAGAAGACCGTAAGTCCACTTGGCCCCTCAACATGTATACACTAAAGTTGCGTATAGTTTTCTATAGTTTGGTAATGTTTTATACATGTTCAGGGGCCAAAACAAATCTTTCACAACCTTTCATGATTTTTCACCCTGGAACATGTATTAAACATTATAAAACTCTAAGGAAATATTATACGTAACTTTAGTGTACACATGTTGAGGGGCCAAGTGGACTTATGGTCTTCTTGCGCTCAGGTCTTCACTTAAACTACGCACAAGCCTTTTTTCTAAGGTATAACGATGCTTTAGTTGTCAGACATTAGATAGATATTTGTTTGTTGCTACAATAACGAAAGTTACAAAACAAGTTGTTTCTTTTATTCGGTCCGATGGGGTCTTTCCATGGGATTTAAAATGATTGAGTGTAAGAGTACGAGTTTTGATTAAACAGTCCGTATTATAAACCGATCGAAGAATTCAGGTTGCTTGCGTTTTTACTGTTAGAAACACAATCAGTATTTGTATTGAATGGTACTTGGAAGTTTATACATTTTGCTTTTTAAAAAGATACGGTTCTTTATGATTGTTTATCTATGCTAAAATAAAGACCACATTTTATATCATAACTTTCCTGTCGCAATACCGTATGCGCTATAGGCCCCTAATGATCTGCACATGGTCATATTCTTTCATTTCTATCAATCACTGTCCAAAAGATTTTTAACTCTTAGCATCATTTCAAAATAACTCTATTATGAAACGTTGCTCAGGTTTTACTTCTGTTTTGTTTGACATCACTGATTACGTAACATATCGATATAAGTCTTACCTATCCAGCGTACCCTCTAAGTTATTTCACATATCGCCACTAAAATGAATAAGAATTGAACTGACCTTTAAGTTTATATCAGTTTCATTTTATTTGTCTAGTTGAAAGACGCCCAAACATGATCAGATATTGAGCAGCATTCTCATCTTGTCTATATCTGAAACCTGTAACCCTTTATTCCGGCAAGCTCCGTGGCTGCATCCGTTAACTTTGTCGTCATGTATCTAAAATATTCTTTTGATGACTCGAATACGATCATTTCGAGAAGTGAAAGGTGTTGTACAATTTAAAGCTTAAACCTGGTTGGAAATGGTACAGCGGTTCTTAAGATACCAATTTGAATTACAGAGAAACCACTTGTAACCATTATAAAACGTAAAATTGAGCTGCGAGAGCGTTCAATGTGCAAGTTCAATGACACAGAACTGTTGTACAACGCGTTGATTTGATCAGGTTCTGGCATGATGGTGAGATACCCCACTAGCCAATTCTGTTAATAGGTGTATTTTTATCCACAATTGAAGTTTCGGATTGAGAACAGCTTTAAGCAAATGTCAATATATATACTTTCTAACACTTACGTTGCGTGTAAAAATAACTACAGCCACATCTACATCAATTATCGTTAGAAATGCAACACTCTTGGAAGAAAGAAACGCAAATGAAGACAAAGTTTGTAAAACGATACACGTCATCTTTCTCTTTTATCATCAATCTTACTGAAAGATATCATACTTTAACAGAAATAAATTCATGGAATTCGGAAGCACTGATATTTATCTGATTTTTTCGTTTAAGTGATTCATTTAACACACCATTGTTTTCTTTAAAGTTTACAGATTTTATGGTAGTACAATAAACAAACTGATGGAAGAATTCAGATATTGTTCCAGAACGAATAAGGTAAACGATGTATAAAATTGCACCTTTGAATGATAGCTTAGGAGTAGCTTGGCAAGAATATAGAGTTTCAACAAGGGGTTAGAGGATATCAAGCTCTGCCAACGTGGGTAATGTCAAGGGCACATGCAGGCAGGTGTTCCGACATGTTACCATTGCGTCAGTTCAATGAACGAAACACATGACAATAGTAAATGTACCATAGAGTGATTTTCTTCGGTAATTGAAAAGCGTAAAAAGGCATCCTCTTTACGAACGTTATAACATTAGCTAGACCCTTCAATAGACATACTGTTTTCCTAGCAGTAGAGTAAATTACAGGGTGAGTAAAAAAGTGCAATAGGGTAAATAATCGATATAGAACAAAGTTCAACCTTTCTATTGTTGAATATTTCTATTAACAGGCATTTCAAGTGGAAATTTATTAGTGTTCAAGGCTTTTTGAAATGTTAACAAGAGGAAAGTACATTATCAACAGCATTGAAAAACTTTTTGAATTTTTGAAATAGCACCTTGCGTTGAGAGAAAATGACGATTTAGTGTTACAATATTTGACTAATGCTACAGTCATCTTGCCGTACTTAGCTGGGACCTCTGAAGATATACGCAAAGTTCTTCGGAAGAAAAACCTTCGCGTTTACTTCAAAACGACCAATACTCATAACACAGCAACTTGTACACTCCAAGGACCCTATTCCCAAGGATCTCCAGCTATCTATCCTATACCTTGTGGATCTTGTGACTATGTTTACATTGGTGAAACTGGCAGAACTTTGAAGAAGAGAACTAGTGAACACCAAAGAGACACTGACTCTGGCAACATACAAAAATTAGCAGTCGCTGAGCATAAGTGGCAACACCAACACAACATTGACTGGGACAATACCAAGATTTTGGACGTGAACACCAAGTGGTCTGAAAGGAAGTTCATGGAAGCTAGCCATATCCATTCCACTCCAGACAATTTAAATGGGGACAAAGGAGTGGACATTCCTCCTGAATGGAATAGAATATTGAAAAGGACCTCTGACCAAGTTAATTAAGCTGTTTGTTCTTCACACAGGAGGTTCTCCTTTTTGACTCATTGACACTTCCTCTCAATCATTTTGACATTCCCGTCTCGACACTTTATGTCAATCACTTTGACATGTCCTATTAACAGTTCCCCTAGTGTATGTAAGGTGTATCATCTTTTTTATTTAGTTGCTCTGAAGATGGCACTCGCTAGAGTTCCGAAAGCTCAGCCCTCTGAAAAGGACTTCTCTAGGGAAAGATTAAATCTTACTCATGTTTACCGACCTAGAGCACCAAGCGATTGCAAATCAATATTAGACTATACAGGAGAACAAAATGTCAAACGTCATTCTTATCATTTTCTTTATGTTGAGGAGGCACCACAAATTCACAGCCAAGAGACACGTTTGAGCTTCGATCTTGAAAAGTGCTTATTGTATTAACTTCAAATTTTCAGGATATGTTCTTTATGTGTAATTATCATTTAAGGATGTCAAATATATTTTTGTGTTATGTTTTGAATCTCATTTACATAATTAATTAGTTAAAATCAACCAAATTTGCCAATTTGCCAAGACATGTAGCACTGCACAGGTTAGTATTTCAAAAAGTACTCATTGTATTAACTTTTAATTTTCAGGATATGTTCTTTACATATTTATCTGTCATTTACGTATTCCAAATATGAAATATTAATTGTTATGAACCTCATTTGCATAATTAATCAAAATAGACACACTTTTCCAGTTCTTTAATGCTGAAAAAGAGTGCTGAATCTTTCAAAACTTCATATCTCACTCCACAATCCCTGCATGGATTTCAATGGAACATCTTTGGCTTGATCCTCACAATCAGAATACTTCTGAAAAGAAGAAGGCTACATGAGGCTAATAATATTTGCAGTAATTAACAATACGCTAACTATTGCCGCTTCCTAGAGTTGCTCCACGTTATCACTGTCTTACAGTATGTTAGCACACTTCTATGCTTACAAGATTGCACATAATGTAATTTGAATCGCTGGCAATGCATTCAATTGGACCATACGATAACTCCACTAGTTTCTTGAATTTCTTCACAAAGAAACTAATGGAGAAACACGCAAAGATCAAGTATGTGCACATCGACACATATGGTATCACACATAATAAGTATTGTCATATGAAAATGCCAATCAAGTAAAGTATGCGATTAGTAATGATTGTATTCCTTGATGGTCAACTAATTTAATTGTTTTTGCTTTGATCGAATATCCATCAACTTTCAATCAATTATAAATTAACTGAGCTCAAAAAGAAAGTTATAATTTCTCACAGCATGTGAATTACAGGGTCATATCTTAAAATCCTGTCCATCAAAATGAACCAAAATTACACACTGGATTACTTTAATACTTCACTCAAAACACATGTCTATATTAACCAAGCAGTTGACCAACTTACACGATAGCAACATGCACTAACCCTTTCACAGCCCAATATTTGGCACCCAGCACACACAATCTGTAAGAATGCATACAACCCCGGGGCATACAAGATCCTTGCATAGATGATAAAATTGTGATGCGTTCTGCTTTTCACACACTTTCTTCAAGAAACATGTCTTGTTGCATACTATTCCACTTACTCTTTGGGAATGATCACCTGTGCAAGGATCTTGCATTTTGCTGTTGTATCAGTTGAATAACTGTTTGGTTACTGACATGTGTTTAGAGTAGAGTATTTGGGTAAACCTGTGTGTAATTTTGAAGCTCAATACCCTTTCCTCCAGACAAGCGTTTAACATAGATTTCCGGCATTTCCATCGCAGCCGAACTGACGCTTTCCATAATTCCCTCTTTGTCGCATTTCCTAGGTTACGGTCCACCTTACCTAATGATGTTTCCAGTGAAATTGTTTTTAGTTTGTTTTCTTTTTCGCGCAAAATGCGTAGTTTATGTACCTTTATCAGTAATATGTTGTGTGTGCGTCTTTTTAATCGCTTTTTTTATATAAAATAGTTTTCTTTTACGTCAACGGGGTTATCGGAGACCCACTTCAAAGTGATTTAGTTCGGTATTAGGGAATCCGCCAGGGACCCCGTTGACTATTTGTTTTTGTATTTATTTATGTATTTATTTTTTTCTGCTATTGTATGTATGTTTGCCTGGATTATCAATAAATCAAATCAAATCAAGAAATCAAATACTATTCCACTTACTCTTTGGGAATGATCACCTGTGCAAGGATCTTGTAATCATTCTCACATATTTCTTGTGCTGGGTGCCAATTATTGGGCTGTAAATGTGGTCCAGGAAGCTATTCCATGGCATTGTATTTTGCTGTCGTATCAGTTGGATAACTGTTTGGTTACTGATGTGTTTAGAGTAGAGTATTTGGGTAAACCTGTGCGTAATTTTGGTTCATTTTGATGGGCAGGATTTTAAGATATGTCTTTGTGAAAAATTATAAGTTTCTTGTTGAGCTCAGTTTAAGTTATTATTTTAGTCAACTAACAACCAAGAGAACATACGGTATTATCATGAAACGCGTATGCTATGAAATGCGGCATATTGTAAGCTTTATTCTTTACATTTGTCAGTTATGAGTTGGTAACAGCGGTACGTGTTGAGGTTGCTGTCACTGTTGCTACTATTACGGGTATGTATTGTTGGTCGAAGCAGCAAAAAAAAGTAGTTCACAGCATCTTGCGAATTGTAGCGAGCTTTAGCAAAAATTGCATTGCTCAATTCATATCGAGCGTGTAGAAGAATTCAATATCACAACTATACTTCTGTGGGTCATGTGGTTCTTGAGTTTTGCTGTAAAGAGGGCTGAAACAACAAAACTTTTGTAAAACGTACATAACTCATTAACAACAATAAATTATAAAGCAAGTTTTCGAAGTATGTGATTTGTAGAATGAACTTTTGCAAAACACCAAAGTGTAGTTTTCAATAATATACAGATAATGAAAATCGATTGTTTTTTTGGCTGCTTCGACCAACAATACCTCGTATACCCTTAAAGGTGGGTCAGGTATCTATGTATCGTGTTTTGCACCTCACATTGAGGTCTGTACCAAAATAATCCATTTGCCAAGTTTTGAGGGGAATCGCACTAGCCGTTTGATACTATTAGAAGTACAAACAATCTTATTATTAGGGATAAGGCTATCACTTTAACATCTAAACAGAACAGCCTAAAATATCACCGGGATTATAAGAAAATTATGAGCTTTAATCTAATGCCGAAACCTCTATTTAGAGAGGAAAAAGTGTGGCGATGAGGCTATTGATCGTGTCACCAATATTTTGATTTTATTTCTCCTATTAAGTATTTCATACGAATATAGTCCACTTCACATCATTTTACTTGGTTAGTCACTTAGTATCTTCCCCCGAAAATGTGAAAGAACTATTTTTTTAAATTAGCAAATGATTTAATACAAATTCAAAGGTCAGTACCGCACCCATCTTTACAGACACATCCATCATAGTATGGAAACTATGTTCCAGTACAGGGTATAACATTGATAATGGCTATTATTTATCTTATACAAAGGTCGATACCCAGTAAAATTCATGCCCCTGTAATACGTATCTCTCCATACCAAACTTGATTGACTGATATAGCTAAAGATATTCCTCATGCCAAGCTCCTAATGGAATTATCTCACATCTTTATTGAGAACACGTGTAATCTGTCTCCGCAAGTTTATGTCGTATGCAGGAAGGCATAACTAGTATTACAGAGGTGTGTGTATCTTCGTCAAATTCTCTGCTACACAATTTAATCTACGAGGCATCGATATAGAAGATGAGCTTGATTGCTTTCAAGTATTTTGACAGGCTACGCTGACATACCTTCTCTCTTCCCATGGGGGAGGTATCAGGCTATTGATGGACCATCGTTTTAAAAATTTGATTTAGGGATAAAACGTATAATATCAAAGGCATGTTAGTGACGTGAGTAAGATACATCTGTCGGAAGCGTGAGATTGCGATGTAGGTTATTGGTATGTCTTTTGTTTTATATAAGAACGGTTTCGACTGAATCCTTATTGGTTTAAAGAGTTCGCAATTTGTAATGTTCCTATTGATAACAGGCCTTATCACTCTTAAATGGAAAGTAACAAGTAATTGTTTCCGACATGTGACATTTTTCAATCGATTCAAATAATATATTATACAATAATGCTCCGGATGCTCGGATATCAATATGTAAAAAGATGAGAGTAATTTTGGGAATGATTGAAGGTGAGAAAGTGCTTTAATAATCAGTAATAATTAAAACTAGACTTAGCTGTGGTCTAAGACCACGAACACAGCCGTGTTGTGACCCCTTAATGACCTTTGACTCCAAAATTTAGGAAAACCCCACAGGCATTGCCTTATGTCAATGCATGTGTTCACATAGTATCACTCTGCCATGTTATTTGTGACAGAAGGGACATTTTGAATGTTTTTTGTCTTGGACCGGAAGTGATTCCTTAATGACCTTTGACCCCCAAAAAAGCCACATATACGTTAGGTAAACATAATTCAAACGTGCACGTGCCGTCACTCTCCTATATTTTTCTTAGCTAATAAAATTTTTTGAAGGAATTTGGTTTTATACCGGAAATGACCCCTTAATGACCTTTGACCTCAAATCTATGTATGATTTATAGACACTGGGTAATAGTAATGCATGTGTGCAAGTGGCGTTACTGTCCGGCAAAATCGGTGTAAGCATGTCAGTGCTAGAGCAAATGTAATGGTCGACAGAAGAAAGAAGAAGATCCTGTAAGAAAAAAGACACAGCCGTGACTAACGTCAACGGCTGTGTAATCACTTCATTTATTCGACAAGTTTGAAGGCAACTTCTTTTGACATAATAATCATCCCTCCTTGTATTATTTGTTATTTTTAATAATAATATATATAGTCAATTGGCTGGCCCTTTTGGGACGAATATTTCGTCATTTCTCTAAAAAATTTCAACAATTAAGTTCTTAAATTAGAGCTAAAGAGTACTCTAGCTCCTACTTGTCTTTATTTCGGATATACAGGGATGAGCACAACTGGTACCTTAATTCTTGGCTTATATTGTTCTTCAATGGTATCCAATGTCTTTATGTGCTAAATTACATGCCGTGTATGCAATAATTGCTATAAAGTTCAACTAACTCTTGGACTGAAAATAATTTGAAGTTGCGTTCTTGGAATGAAAATAACTTGATATTGAGTTATGGTATTATGTGCATGAAGCTGCTTTTATTTTATAAGTAAAAAGATATTCAAAGCATTGAAGTTGAACTTTGTTAAATGTTGTCGTTTTATTTTAAAAACGATATTTGAAGGACATACGAGGTTAGTCTCCTCTACTACGGCCTTATAGCAGGATCTGCTTACATCTGACATTTTCCTTTCGAAAAGCGAATCTAATGCGGACACTTAACAAGCACTTTTAAGAGTATATTGGTTTTCTATCATGTTCTTCTTTTTAGATAATGCCGGTAAAGTACTACCTTGGAAAAACTGTACAATTGCATTTTTTCTGTTTATTTCTTCCTTATTGTTTGTTTTGTTAGGTCACTTATAGGTCTTGGAAAAATGATACAAAAACGATGATACAAAAGTGTGATTAAACTCTGTACATTGTTTACATGCCTTTACTTGTATATTTCTTTTCTTGTTTGTTTGTGTTATTTGTTTGTTTGTTTGTTTGTTTATTGTTTGTTTGTTTATAGTATCGGTTTCCATTTTATTTACACTTTTGTTTGGACGCATGTATTAAATGTACAAATCTAATCCTCTGACCGATATTAGTAACCTTCAATTTGAAACGACGTTGGTATTTGGCTTGATGAACTAAAATCTACATGTATGAAACAAAGGATTGACTCAATTGAAAGGAACAACACCAAAGTAGACCTCATAGTTCCGTTCAATCAATGTTATATCAACAACCATGACAACATAAACTTTGATATCTAACAAGATCATCGCAAACTTTAATTCCAACATAAATATTCCAAAAAGTTATAAGCTTCTTTAAATAACAAAGTACTACTTTCGTCGTCCTCTTTTAAGAGGCACAAAATGTCAGTACTTATAATCACTAACCTAATTAAGCTAAAGAATAAATAGAGTTAATACAAAAGCTTTTTGGAGCATTAAATTTGCTGAACTGGATTGACTGTTCAGAAGGATAGGCCTATATGAAGAATCTGCCCGGAAAGACTTTAACCCGGTCACCTACTTTACACACATCACAGGCATGGGGCAGGTGTTTTGTACGTGGCAAACTGCTATACCTCTTTTGTTTTGAACATATTGTTTACTGAGGAACAACGGAAAACAAGATGACATTACAGATAGTCTGTGCGTATCGATTGTTAGACTAGTATTGATGTTGCTGTTATTTCCGATCATTTGAAATTTGAATAACAGTGTAAAACTGGAGTTAACAAAACAATGAAGGTAGTATTAAGGATTTCTTGGACTTACTTCCATCATTCATCCTGAAACGTACTTAACACTCGTCATTTGGTACTAGATTCATACTTAAAACGTGATAGCTATAAGAAAAGGCAAGTATCTTACACTTAAATCGTTAACCACATGTAACCACATCAGCTTAAGAAACGGATGAATAATACTATATCAGTTTTACCTGTTAATTTATTCACATTTCAGCCTCTACTCCGACACAACAATCCAACCTTTACACCGTATGTATCTTTAAATATCTTTTAATCATTTCTTTTATTACGATAGGTGAACCTGACAGATTGAAGAATTTCGCATTACATAACCTCTTCCACTGCCTGGTTCGAGTTCAAGCAGATGTTTTATTACCACACGTATAATCAAGTATGGTGGCTCTGATTCCTTTCATTTGGGGTTGTCAATGTATTGATTCTGGTATGTAATTTTATTAGAGGAGCAATGTTTCAATGTTGTGTACAGTAATTGCTTAAATAATTATAATTATATACAGGCTGTATCAAAATAATTGATACCCATTAGCAGTGATTATGACAAAATTGCTACATCAAAATACTGTATTCGCATTAAAGGTCATACAGACTCCTTAATATCCGATGTAGCATAATTATTCGTTGAGCAAGTTTTCGTTATTACAATCGCAAATTTCCAATTTGCGAGTGTTCTGTTTTTGGTCAGTTCTTCTTTCTTTCTTTCTTTCTTTCTTTCTTTCTTTCTTCTGTCAAACTTTTAACGAGCCATCGTAGCCATATGCTTTAAGCCAATGTGACCATATTTGGTCACAAGGACCATTGGGTGGGGGCACAAATGTTACATGACCAACTTGAGGTCAAAGGTCATCCAAAGGTCATTATGGCCAAAATGTGATTTTCACTAAATATGCTTCTTCTTCCACATATTACATAATACAATTTTGTCACTTGCATACCTGCATCGCCTTTAGCCAGTGTCTAAAAATGTACAAAGAATTGGGGTCAAAGGTCATTAAGGGGGTAAAATCTTACAATTGCATTATCTCAACATCCGTAAGGGGTATTGGGGCTCAAACTCGGTGACAACAAATCTCATGATCAGGGGAACATTTTACAGGTGTCAGGTCAAAGGTCATGCAGAGGTCAAATTTAAGAAATGCATTTTCTGTACATCTGTAAGGGTTACGGGAATCAAACTCTGTGACAGCAAACTTAATGGCCAGGGGTTTATTTTGGAACACTTTGCAGGGGTCAGGTCAAAGATTATTTGGGGTCAAATCTTATAATTTCCTATTCTGGACATCCGTAAGGGGTATAGGGCTCAAACTCAGTGACAACAAATCTCATGACCAGGGGAACATTTTGCAGGGGTCAGGTCAAAGGTCATGCAGAGGTCAAATTTTAGAAATGCATTTTTTGGACATCTGTAAGGGGTACGAGGCTCAAACTCGGTGACAACAAACGTAATGACCAGGGGGAATATGTTGGAACACTTTGCAGAGGTCAGGTCAAATGTTATCTGGGGTCAAATCTTATACTGTAATTTCATTTTCTGTAAGGGGTATGGGGGCTCAATTTTGGTGACAACAAATCTCGTGACCCGGGAAACATTAAAGTCAAAGGTCAGGTCAAACGGTCATTAAAGGGTTACATGCCTTGCGATTGTCTGCGCTCTGTGAGCGCAAATTATCTCTAGTTCAATCTGTTTCAAGTCATTTCGAACGAATATGTATTGACGTAAAATCATTTATCTGTGATGTCGAATGTCTGATGGAAAAATATATTATCGATTTTATGTCATCAATCATTAAAGTTAAACATTACTGGAAATGGAATGGTAATAGATTAAATAACTAAGTTATGTTGCGTCGAATATTCTACGTCCACTAAAAAGCGCACTTTTTTAATATATAAAATGCTAGAGTGAACAATAGCCCACGAGGAGTGACACAGGTCAAGGACTTTTTGTCTTCACATAGGCACTAAAACCTATACAGTAGCTTAGGAACAACAAGAGTGAAGAGGAACAGTAAACCATCAGACACGTAACATAAGATGCTTATGCACTCTGCTCTTGACGGATGGTGCGATGTTGTCAGATATGTCTCCGACTACAAGTACTTCATCTGGTAGGCTATTCCAAGCGTGAACTGCAGTGAAGGTCCTGCTTGTAGATATGGTCCTAGAAACTGGTACTGTGAGAGCATGGAAAGGTATGGACAAACTGGCGCGGGTAGCTCTTCTGACTACAAATGACTTTGGTAGCAGTGCCTTTGGTGGACACAAGCTGCATGAATATTTACTGTGACTTCACTGTTATTGAAAGCCACAGCAACTGGATCAAGAGCACTGTCATGAATTATGGCGATACCATCCAGGCAATAGATGGTGATCCCTCCTTTCAGTGGCGTAACTAGAGGTAGGGGGCCCGATTTGAACTCTTCCCCTGCTCCCCCCATGAAACAGGAAAAGTAGGCCTACTTCTGTGAGTTATTAATTAACCTCATATTTAGACATTTTAACCTAAAAAACAATTTTGGCGCGCTTCGCGAGAATTTTTTAAAACTTTTGTACCGTATAGAATTAGAAATTTTGGTCATCTTGACGATTTGAGCCGTAAATTGCGTCGATGTTACATATTAGTTTTTGAACGTACTGCATAATGTTCTTTTTGTGGAATGTTGAAGTAGTCGGAACAACCATTACAATTTATAACTCATAATGAGATTGGGGACATCACCGTCTGGGTACTTACCTTCATTATCCCTTGTGGTAGGTATAATATACTTGAAAATACCATACACTTAATAAGAACCAATGGAAAATGCGGTCTGATGCCAAAGACTAATAATGCTTTATTCATATCAGCATTACAAAGCAAATCCAATTGAGCAATTAATAATTAGCAACATATAAATGAGGATGGTACATAGCCTGAAGGTTATAGAGTTCGACTCATGATGCCAAGGTTGTTGGTTCAGAGTCCGTCAGACAGATGCAAACGCGACGTATCATTGGGCAAGATACTTTACCTCGATTGTCTCTCTCTCTCTCTCTGTGAAATGGGGATGTGTTGGCTGGCAAATGGTGTGAAATATCCTCGTGGTAGCGGAATAAATGTAAAGCGTCTTGATAACTGTTCTAATGGCGCTATATAAATGTCTACATTATTCATTGCTTCGTTTATTTAAAACTAAGAACGGTACCTTACATACCAAGAGTTGAGACATACAGAAAAAATACGTACATTGTATGCATCCATTTGTAGGGGTTACCTTGTTACATTATGCTCGTTCTTCATTACTAAAAAGGTGCCAGTGCAAACTCGACAACCGCATAAAGTGCGCTAAAATAAGTAGGTTACCATCATACCATTTGGATGTAAATACACAGATTAAGCATCTGTTGGGTGTAGACAGGTACGAACAATTTGCTAATTAGCTTCCTGCAAACAATAGGAAGTTGTCATATCCAACAGCTTAATCCGATGTTATCGTAACTGGTGCTACCTGTATTGGTGTTAAAGTCAGATATCATTTATAACCAAATTTATTATTTTGTTCGTAACACTTATTAATTTTATGATTTTCATTCCAATACATACTAACATGCCGAGGTGTAGTTCTGCAGCTCTGACATCGGTTTTGAAAAGGAAGTGAAAAACAGTGTGTGGGGTGTATATGTGCGAATAGTATAACGCATGTAGAAAGAGTGAATGTGCATTACGTGAGATTTCAATCACTTCAGTTATGGCGACGGGGGCGTATATATCAATTATACCTCGGTGGTAGAGGTGACAGTGATGAGTGATTTGCTCATCCGGACGATCGTAAAAATTATCAAAATTCAAATTTTGGTACCTTTGTCATTGTCATAGATGTATTAACATGCTAGTAGCAACCCCCCATAATATATAATGTTGCGTCCCTTAGATGCATGAAAAGATATATAACAACCAGAGCTGTAGTGTTATCGAAGTGTTATCGAACTTGTCGTACAAGTATGTCGAGGTCGTAGTGTGCGTCCTAAGAAGGTTTGCTTGGTGCAGACAATATAAACGATTGACATTATCAACTTAATGTACCAAGGAGTGGCCCACTTTCGCCATTTTATTTGTTGTATTTATTAACTAAATCAATAATGGGATGATTAAATAACGGACCGAATCTCAAACATTACAATCATAAATAATATTGGCACATAAGTCTTTGACAAGTTCTTTAAAAAGTATGTCGGAGTCATATGTGTTCAAATAAAGATGTGCATAAATCGCTCCATATCATAAATCCTTACCCCCTTTAATATCGTTATGAATTCGGCAGACGGCCGAATCCGGACGGCTTTTGGTAAATTCATGTTACGCATGCATTTTTTTTAAATTAGAGAACAAGGGATCATTGCTTTACCTATAGAGGGCAGCATATCGATTTTTTAACGGTTATCGTCGTTGACCGCTAACCCTGTATGCCGCACTCTTTTGATTACTTATTATGTTGTTATCATCTGATCTCCGTTAAAAAAAAAATTTGCTGCCCTCTATTATGTACAGCATTGATCCCTTGTTCTCTAATTAAAAAGTAATGCATGCGTAAAATGAATTTATCAAAAGCCGAATCCGGATTCGGCCGTCTGCCGAATTCATAACGATATGAACTGGCTAATCAAAGATGTAAGTCAGATGATAACGATAGCCCAAATAGCAAACATGAAAACCACGATATATTATATGCATGTACTAAATATAAATACCAAACGTTATCTAGGCGAAGATGTCATCGACCTTATGGGAAAGTGTGCCGAAGTTATATTTTATCTCGTAAATTGGTTCAGAATATAAAAAGCGTAAACAGATCGTGCCATTGATATACGAAGCGATTTTATAACATCGTTCAAATTATACGGTTTGCAATAATAACAAATCCAAGAGAGTAACCTGTGTTTTTGCCATGATATTTATTGACGTTCCAGATGAATAAATCATATTGTTTAACTGCGGCATTTTTTTTACATACTTTATTCAGGGGTCAACAATATACAGGCTGAGTCAAAAAGAAGTAAACTCATGTTTGAGGGGCTGTAACTCAGGATCTGCAAGGAATCTGCTAAAAATGAAAATACCAATGGAAAGAGCAAATTCTACACGTCTAAAATAAAACAGGAATTGTTGCAATTGCAGACAGCAAACTCGAGTTATACTAATTTGAATACAACCACCCATTTTTGTAGCTGCACACGGATTCACTTCCCAAGTAGGGATATCATATACCTGTTATATTGATTAGTAAGGCGCGATATTCAAATGCAAATAAAGTGCTGTGGCTGGTGTGGTTTCGATCAATAATTCCTTCACGTTAAAGGGCTATTTTCAATATGAATTTTACCTCATTGCACTATATTATAATAAAACGGGCCAAATGACAACATGGCACCACAATTTACCGCACGGGAGCGCACGTTTCTGTCGACGAAGTATTATGAAACTAAGAGTCCCACTGAAGTTCAGCGTCTTTTTCTCCCATTTCCTACAGCTAACCGGGTTTCATGTTAGGTAGCAGTATATAAAAATGTGAACAAGCTCAATGTGCATGGGACACTAAGGAACAGACAGCCGTAAGTTTCAGGCAGACCACGAACTGCTAGATCACAAGTGACCATTGCTAGAGTTAGACATGCGTTACAGCAAGACCAAAGATCAGCACAATCCTTTACCCAACATTCCCCAATCAAGCTTCTGCTGGATCGTTCGTAAAGACTTGAATTGGTATCCCTACAAACTATAGTACCGTAATGGACTTTGTTGAATATTAATTAAAAGCAAAAGTTGTCTTTTCAACAATAAATCCTGTTAGCACTTTGCTGATTCGTCGAGATTGAAATGGATGAAAATCAATCAGCCGTGTGCAGCTACAAAAATGGGTGGTTGTATTCAAATTAGTATAACTTTAGTTTGCTGTGAGCAATTTCAACAATTCTTTTTTTCATATAGACGTATAGAATTTGCTCTTTCCAGTGGTATTTTTATTTTTAGCAGATTCTTTGCAGATCTCGAGTTGCAGCCCCTCAAACATGAGTTTACTTCTTTTTGACTCAGCCTGTAAGTACAAATATTTCCCATATGATGTCACTATGTCATCTCCAATAACAACCGGTACAAATAGGCATCGACATTGTCACCCGGTATTAGTCAGTCCCAGGTGTTTGCTGGACACGACAACCCACGCTAAAAACCCTGTAATCATAGGTACCATGAGCTACCACGATGAGCTTTAATAATGGAAATTGGCATTAACATAACCGAACCTGTAAAAGTTGACGAATTATGTCTTGGTCTTTCAGATTTTAAATATGTAATACGCAATAAAATAAGATAGATTACGTAGAATCAGTCAGAACCAGCCAGGTGTATCAACCAGAGTAAATGGAAAACTGCCCTCTGGCTGAAAATTCTGAGACAAATTTATCCAAAAGTTGCATTGTCCATCTTTAATAATACGAGGGTTGGTCAATAATATCCCGCAACCATTATTTATCTCCGCTCATGCATGACTTAGATGACTGTTACTTACGATCAATAAAGTTTGTACCTTTGTCTTTCAAAACGCACAACAATTAGTATCAGAGTACCTTTAATTACGTAATCTCATTTGCATAAAGTCATTGCTATATGTACACTGACAATTGTCAACATTGGCGAGAAATTTGAATTGGCTTTGAGGAACGTGTAATAAAAAGAAGCAGAAGTAAGGACCAAAGCAGTTTACAAGCCTAATTTTTGGTATGAGGTAATCTGAGTATATTCAATTGATAATTGTGAAAGAAGAAATGTATCCGTCAACAGATGAGGAAAGGGACCGTCTTTGAACTTCACCAAAAATAGGCCTATAACAACAAGCAAAAATGGTGTGAAAATCGCGAAAAAGAGCCCACACGGCAGAAGAAAGAATCCAAATTATCTCCAAAATAAAACAAAACCAAATATGGTTATTGGTATGGTATTAGAGATCATAGTCAGGACAATAGAATTTGTTGCAACAAAAATAGAAATATGCGCATGCGTTGATGGTATGCATTATTGAAAGTACCAAAAATGTATGAAAAAAGTAAAAATTCATCACAAACGCGCTAAAAATATGACTAATATAAGGTTTGCGGAACAGTAGCTGTGTGAGTGAATTGCTATACCAAGTCTTATGCTAAAATTAGACACACCTTTCGAAATTCAAATTCCTTATTCAATCCAGAGCCTCTCTATGGTGTGCTATTTTAATTACAAAAACAAGACCTTTTGAAATTAAGGGTTCATTAAGAAAGAAATGTTTATGGTTTCACCACTGGGACCTCCCTTTTTATAATCAGTAGATACCCAATCAAACCAGGTACCATTGGTTAAATTTTGTCATCGATTAATCTTTCTATCTCGTATTATGTAAAGAACAATGGGTGATAAAGCCTACTCATAATTGGAGATATTCAACACGATTTCTTTTCTTTAATAAAAACGGTATATGTCTAAAAAGAGTCCAGCATCATGCCTATGTTATCGGTTTATAAAGCTGCAAAAACCGTGCCAGATTATATACTTTTATTCTCGAGATATTTATAATTATGTAACAATACCTCAGTTTGGCGCGAGATTGTCTTGACTACTTTTCACCATAAATCAGGCAGTACCCATACACACCATAGTTGCGGGAACTTATTGACCAGCCCTCGTAGTTCAGTTATTTCTACCTGGATGAATATTAATCTTCACAAACGTAATCCATTTTAGCACAATATATTTTGGTTTTGCGCCTTGTCACGAAGACAGACTTCCACAGCAATCATTCGATATTACATACACATCATTTGTTAGCCGGATAACGTTCATACTCGTGGCTTTACTTATACCGATCCTGTCCTCCACAACATCTCCTCCATCCTTCCTTTCTTCATTCTTTCTTCAGATGTGGACCACGGTGAAACAAAATATTGTTGTATGGTACGGAATTACCAACTTTGTTCATGTTGAGTGAAACTGATAAAACACATGTGATAATCAAATAATAACCGTAATATAATGGCAGCCCAAATATGCTGCATTAAATGCGAGTCAACATTGATGTGATTTATATAAATAAAGATGTTGACTTGTCGTTCAATCTCCGATATATGTTCCATGTAGGCAATAAGCTATACTTACACATGAATTGAAATTAAATCCATGTTGACTGCTGGTAGAGATGCTGTGTGCAAATAACGCGTGGAGCTTGTTTCATTTAAGTTGCATAACCAATAAAAGTAAGGCGATATTCATGACATTTAAAGTTGAACTAATCCTTTTATTTCTAAACTGATATTTTAATGGACAGAAGAGGTTAGCATCCGGTACTAAGTTCATATAACAGGCGAAGCCAATGCTTGATATTTGCGTTTCGTAAAACACATCTAGCGCTAGGCTTTCTTTCTACTTTAATACGAAATCCTCCTTGACAAAAGTTTTGCTCTGTGTTTTAAAAATCCAAACAAGCAAAATCAGTGGCCTTCGGGTATAGATTTTTATATTGTTTCCCTGATATACATGTAGTATGGCACATTGTAATGTGAAAACGAGATTTCCAGTTCATTTGGGGGAACTAAGCGAGGTACCAAGATGAAGGCAACTGATGGTTAATTAGACCTTGGTTCGGTAAACTTCAATCTTTCCTGGTTAGACGCTTTGCGGGCATCTTGTTTTTCCTGGAAACTATAATCTCGTTAAAAATCATCAAATTCATGTTAATATTGTGTTATCCGACGAGGTTTACAAACAGTCTACGCCCGTTGATCACAATACATATGTTTAATCTCAAGTTACAACATTTACAATAAACAATTAGCAACAACGATGCAATTATCATGGCATAACGGGGAAATGAAAGCGTGGAATTACAAGTAATACCAAACAAACAAGATGTTACTAGGAAGAGGAATACCGTAGATCTAAATCTAAAATGATTGCCAATAAGCCAACCAAAACATCACCGAAAAGGTGGGTATACTAATTCACTGCTTCTTGATTGTTTTTTTTTTTAATGGAAGAGAATATTCATGACTTGGCCGTATTAATAATTTGTGACAAAATATTCGCTGTGTTCTAAACCCTCACTATATAAAGTGCTATATTCTCTATCACGGCAAGAACAAATTCGAGCAATCGGTTTTACAGAATCTATTAGAGCCAGACATAATGATAATAATAAACATAACTCTGGCAATACGCGTTTCTTTTGGCGGGAAGTAGATGTGGTAATTGTTTCCGCACCAAGAGGGCCACAGACAGGTGCTTTATAGACCGGGAGCAAGAAAACAACAATAATAACAATATACCAAGATGCATTGCGTCATCGAAGTTTATATCAACATCAGTCGGATTTAATTAATCCACCATCTTGATATTATTACTCAATATAAAAAGTTGTTGTACCAGCAGACATATCAATGGAAGATCTGAGAAAACTCTGAAATTCCCTGAAAGTAAAACGTCTAAGCATTTCAATTTGCTCGCATATAAATTGATGGAAAATTATGTTTGGTAATGGTAAGCCTACCTTGGGATTGGAAACAAAACCAAAGATATTCTTTTAATCCTGGTATTGTGGTAAGGGGAAATTATTTTTTTCCAGTGCACTACAACGCTCAGACCAGTCGTTCAAATATCCGACCAAATTACTAGGCCTAATCTTAGGATCATGATTCTGATACTTTTAACGAAAACAAAATTGAACTACCACCTTACCCGGGGGTAGGTAGTCCATCAATCTTAGAGGTTAATAGGGTGATTGGTGAAGCCCACTGATATTATATTGTAGAACATTTTACAATCATGGTGAAAATTACATGTTTGTCCGATTTTTTAGTCAAACAATGGATCTTGGTGTATGTTCAGTACGTAGCCAGGATTTTCCAATTTTCGATGGTGCAATTACATTATGATGTCATAGTAACACCATATGAGGAATATTTGTACTTATATTGTTGACCCCTCAGTAAAGTATGCATAGGCATAACAAAAAATTCCTCAGTTAGACAATATGATTTATTCATCTAGGACCTTAATAATATGGAGCAACGACCAAATCTTTAGGTCTGATTTGGTTTGATTTAACCGATCATTCAAGCCCCTTATTCAATAACCATGCAGCAGGTCACTATACGTCTTGTGCAAAGACACCACCAGTCAAGTAACAGTTCTAGAATTAGTAACCACAATCTTACATGTTTAGAGACGTTGCAATCGGAAAGACTGATCGGTTGTACGATATATCAAATATCTCTTTATGTTGTTTTTATTTGGGCCTATCCAACAATACCTTTACAACAATAATATCTCTGCAATATTGGCTCAAGTCTACTTTTGTCAAATAAAAGCAATGATAGAATTAAGGTACTTTTTTTCAAAAAGACCGCCAAATTCCTATTTTGAATAGCAATTTGAAGTCATTGTTAGATTTTCTTTTAATATATAATGATTTTTATATCTTTATCATTTTTGTTTGTAGAAATTTTTATTACATAAACTGTTATTTGTGTGCAAATTGAGGGCGCTATTTACATATATTTTAAATATGATTTAGCCAAATAATATAAGTTATTCCTTACAATTCATGATAAAAAAAAGTTTTCAAAATATCCTTGCTATTTATTACTCCTTTTCTGCTGTTTTAATGTCATTATACCAGAGTATACCCTTGTAAAGATGAAAACACGATATAAAATAAACAGCGCCATCAGTGTTCACCTTTACTTAAATATAACGTAGTTTTACATACTCAAACAACCATGTATTACATGTGTTTACCTGCAAAGCCATTAATAGTTCTAGTTGCAGAAAATCGCTGAAGTCAAAACATAAATGCAGAAAGAAGTGGCTTCTGTTAGCTTTTTTAGGATATCAGGTCCGCTGCATAGAAAGGGTAATTGATTAATGAAGGAAGTTTGTTAGTTGGGCCACTGCTATGGGCATTGGCCAACTGCTACATGGTGCATTATACCAAAACTAATAAATCAAAGCTACAATCAAGGAACAAAATGTTAGAACACATTTACTGTATTGTGTTGCGTCTCAGCCCCAGCTCTCCCATTTCATATTGGACATGTGAAAACCATGTTGTCAACAGACCCCTGAGACCCACCAACATTGAAAGATGGGAGATAGTTAAAGATGGGATACAGGGTGGAATCTGTACTTCAAATACATGGCTTGAGTCACTCTTCATACTATTTATATGCCATCTATCTTATTGCTAATTGTAGCTCCTGCATGCTTGAGAAGGTGATGGGAACGGAACATGGTTTATAAGGAGGAATAATAATAATAAAGGAGAAATGTACACTGTTGATGGAAATTCTATATCAGCCTCGTTTAGATGATCAGAAAGAGTCCTTGTGATCAAATGTATACAGTATTAATTCTAAAAGACTCAAAGAGCTGGGACAACATTTCTTTAATGCAGTTAATTTACAATAGCAGTCTTCAGTGATTTTCTCAGTGAACTTTGGATGAGTTGGGTATTTGCCAATGTATTTGTGCCTAACACAGGAGCCCACAATCCTTTAGATACCTGATATTCTTGGTCTGCCAGTGGGTTCCATTAGGAAAAGAGTGCTGTATACGATCATGATGCAATAGAAAGTTCAAAACAATTAAATGAACAAAATTTCACTGACGCATTTGACTGACGTAGAAAAAAAACCCTCCCATATCACAATTGCAGTTATACACATGTTTGTATATGTATGTTTGAATATTGTGCAAATGTATAATTGGTTCAAATATTTGTCTTTGCCGAAGAGAGACAACCTATGGCACTCAAACCTTAAAAAAAAGAGACAATTCTTTTTCCCATTTCCCAACGATTTCAAGAAGAATTTGACCCCTTTAATACAGGTACTTCTTTATTCCTCCTTTCTTCCCAAGCCAGTGATGCTGCTAATAATCATGCAATCCCATATTCACATCACACATTTCTTTTTGAATAGGCAAACTTTTTAAAGACAAAAGTACAATATCTAACGTTACATCGTCCCGTATATTTTTTATGCTATACTTAAAAAAGTAACGTCCCTTTAATGTTTCTAGATATAGGATAGAGACAACGCGAAGTGTCGGGATCTTCCGCGCTTTCAAGTGCTGATAACATTTGATAAATAGAGCATGGAATATGCTGAATTGGATACTAATTTTGAGTTATTAGCGTTTAAGGTTGCTATCTATCATCATGAAATCCAAGGTGTGAGAGCTGATTACATCAGTTAAGAGTCGCCTACAAGTAAACCTAACCTTTCGATAAAGGCATGGGTCTCTAACCCATCTTGTGATTATTTCCTTTGACAAACAGGCAGAAACAAGGAGGGAAATAGTGAATAGCGTGCGTTTTAAAGGCTGCCTTGCGTTCATTTGTAAGACACATATTTAACTTATTACATGTACACACTAAAACATGTTCGTAAACTGGTGTAGCCAAGAAATATATCATTTATATGGATATCATTTTTGGGACATCTATTGACCCATACTTTATTCACCAAGAAGTATTTATTTTATGGCATGTTTTGTGATTTCCTCAATTTAGTGCAACAGTTAGTGTCCCCTTCGTGTTAGGTGACGTGAGATGGAACAGCCAAATCTAGGCAAATCAACCAATGGGAAGAAGCGACCTATCGCAAGTGACGTCATGCCGACCGATCGAATCCTGATTACCGTGATTACTTACGAGTTCATTTAACCACACAGCAATGAAATATAACCGATGTGGTCTATATGTATGCAAATATGATAGGTAGATACATGTCTTACACAAAAGTGCAATATATAGGATGGTTTAGAAAGGTCAAAGTGTACATATTGTTTGTTCCAAGCTTTATTATACTCAAGCAACCGGAAGTTACCTTCATTTCCATGTCATGCTATATGTTCGTCTTTGTTGTCACTGACGGCTTAGACTTTCTTACATGTCATTTCAACCTAAATATGTCAAATAAAGACAAATGGAACGATGTTGCATGCACATCTTTAAACAAAACTATAAGTAAATAAAGCGAACCCCAGTTTAATGTAAGCTTACGTCTGTGTTTGCAAATTAAAAACATTTCTACCGCATCTCACTAAAGTGAGGTTTGGAAGTGATACCAATTCTCTACTCTGTGACGACCAGTCATAAGTCTACCGTCGTCTGTCATGTCCGTTTTGTTGAAGAAACGTTTCAAAAAGAAATAAGTATTTAGTCGAAATCTTGTTAGTTTTTGTTTTGAATTTATTTACATTTTGTAATATCATGATTATTAATTAAATCCAATTCCAATCAGCTTGAGTTTTCAAATAAGTAAACCTGAATATTGAAACAATGATGGGAGAGCTAACAATGGTTATTATTATTATCAAATATCGCGGAACAAATTTTATTATTTGATATCTTTTACAGGTTGGTCATCTAAGTCAATGTCCAATGTTTATTGCATAGTCTGCGTTTTAGGTTTCTCCCTGCTAGAGGGTGAACAATAAATTGACTTTCGTACAATGAGAAGCGATTGCAATGTCATTTGCGAGTCGCTAGAAACTGGATTAATCAATGCCGGGAATCAATGCAGACGTCTGACCGTTGGCGTGATTTGATGTGGACGGGAGTAAAATGTATCAGATGCTTATCCTCCCCAGGCAGGAGTCCCCATCCACTGCCCCCATCAATTGACTCACACTACGTCGCTGAGAATATCTACATGTCATTGATGTTGGTGGCAGGGGATAGTGCAACTAATCAGGGTAACCAAATAATTTTAAAAAATAATGTAAATAATATTGAACAATCTTGATCGCATTGAGAAACGAGAAAACAAATCCAAAAACACAAGATATCATTGTTTGTTGTAATTTTATACAATTAGTATGTCGACTGCTGCTTAGGAACCGAATTGCCAGGTGATTTTTTTCTCAATTATCAGATCGTCGTATACGTGGATTAAGTTGTATTGCCCCTCATCTCTGTTCATGGTGTTTCCCATCTTCCTTATGGTGATTGCTTCTTTTATCTATCTTTTGTATCTATTGCTCTTTTTGCCCATGATCTTAGCCTCCTCCCAGCCAGGCCTCCCATTCAATGATATGATTGTTATCAACCACATGGTCTGTAATACCGGATTTATGGATAGCAGATTATGATAACTTTATGGTAGCTCTTGTTTTGATGTTGTCGCCGATTTTATCAGCCTCAGTTTTATGTTCATCAAGTCTTTTAAAGATGTTGCTGCCTGTCTACCCGATGTAAGGAAAATTATAGTTTTTGACGATCTGATAACTGAGAACAAATTAACTGGCAACTTGGTTGCTAAGCAGCAGTTAACATCGGAAAAAATGAAAACGTTTGCAAGTAATTTATATAAGATAATATAAGATAATTTATTGGACTAGTCGTGTGAAATGACAACTAACAATTCTCTATACACTGTCCTGATGAATTTGTTCAAGAACACAAGATATCAAACTGATTTCTGAAATTAAAGTCGAAAGATTAAGATTAAGTGTAGGTGTATAATATAAGAATAATGAACAGTTATAAACAAGTAAGCATTAATTAGTTACTAAAAAGCACCTTTGATTCATAGAAATATCTTTCACTCAAGTGTAAGCACCTAAACTGGGAGACTCTTTAATTAGGTGCATAAAAAGCGTAATTTGGTTTCAAGCTTGCACTTTACCACGACTTCACCATTCTTCCTCTGTACCAATCAAACAATGCTTATAGCAAAATATATGTATGCTATGAATCGTGTGTTTCACTCTTTTAGAAAGCAAATGAACTGTTATATTTATTTGCATGCATTTAAATTCGCCTAATGTAATTTTAGGCACAAATTAAAAGCACCACCCTTACAATCCAAACAGCAAATAAGAGCATGGACCTTGCTAAGAATTCTTGGTTGGATTTTAGAGGAGGGAGCATTCAATTTCTACGTGAAATGTACCCAAAGCCAAAGGAGCCCATGTGAGCAATTGGGAGAATCTTTACTTATGTTGCTTAAAAGTAAACAGTGTAAAGTATTGTACCACTTCTGTGAATGAAGTGGTGATATTCTCTATGTGCAAACTAGCTAATTATTGTTTATAATTCCTTGAAAGGTCTTCTACTTATTATTATCTTCTTGTATTTTATAGAAGGATATGTGCGTATATATACTTGTATGACAACAAGTTTGATAGCTATTCTTAAATAATTACTATGAAATAAATGTCTCTAAATAGCATCATCACGGGGCTTTGACTTATTTCATACTAACAAATAACGCATATCGGATTGAAATATGGTTGGCTAAATTCGCTAGTTCTAGACCTCACGTAATTGCTACAAGAGAACTGTAACTACAGTCATGGACAAAAGTTTGGAATATTTTTATTTTTGTATCAAATGCAGTTTTCAATCATATTAGGAACAGGTTTATTGTTCTGGAGTAGTGCTCAGTTGAATTTAATTGAAAGATACAAATGTCATTTGATGTTTATATCACACAGTTTGTCAATTAAACAAAGAATTACCTGAGGAAGCGCATTACAATGGAAGGATCACACAATCGCAACACTTTTTGGCGGTCTCTTTGTAAAACAAAATGATATTAAAGACACTAGTAAACTTTATTGTTTAGACATAACTTTAAACTCTCACTATGACTTGTTCAGATAAGCCTCATGCTTGAGAAAAGACAACTCAATATTTGGTGTGTCTACCCCTTGCCAGCTCAAGGTCATGTACGCGACGTGACATTCCATCGATCAGGTTTTCCAACGTTCCTTATGGAATATCTCGCCAGCAAGCATTGAGGGCGTATCTAAGTTCCTGCAGGGTGATTGGTTAGTTGTCCATGTTACCTAACCCGCGGGATACTTCTGCCCATAAGTTCTGTATAGGGTTAATATCCGGGCTCAAAGGTGACCAGTACAGGTGTCCTACATTCTCATTTTCAAGGAATTCCTTCGCAGGTAGGGCTCTATCCGCCTTAGTGCTGTTATCTTGGATCACGAACTTGTTCCTGAAGTCTCTTCTCGCAAACGGAAGCATAACTGTACCAAGAACATGCCAGTATTGGTCCTGGTTTATGTGTCCTTCTAGCATGTAGAGGTGTGATTTCGAACTACTGTGAAATGCTCTCCATTCTGTGATTCCACCACCATCCACCTGTCTTCAGACCTTGAATCGGTCACCTTGTCTGTATAGGTGGAACCGGGGCTCGTCAGTGAAGATCACATTACGCCAGTGGCCTATTGTAAAGTTCATATGTCTCTGTGATCAAAGTAAGCGCGCATGCCGATGTCTTTTCAGAAGTATTGGCTTTCTTATTGGTCGTCTTGTGCGAAAACCTGCACTAACCAGTCTATTTTTCGCAAGTTTCCTGGTAACAGGTGCGTTTATGGACCTCAGCCATTCTGTTTGGAGCCGAGATCCAGGCTTCGTGCGGCCATTGCGGCAAAGTCTCATAAGAGATCGGTCTTCCCTGGCGGTTGTCTTTCGGGGCCGACCTGACCTTGGTCTAGGTGTAGTAGTTCCGGTCTCTCGACGTCTCTTCAAAATTTTAGAAACTGCACCTTATGTAATTCCTAAAGCGACACCAATATCCTTCTGTTTGTAGCCGTGATTACGTAAGTCAATGACGCGGGCGAATAAGTCTGCGCTCAACTCGCACCCCATGAACAGAAATATCATATACAACAGACAGATGCAACAAAGTAAAACTGCTTTCTTCACATGGTAATGCAAAAGCCAATGTAACCTTATGAATCATATCGCTAAAATAACTGTGAAAAGGATGCCCGATGGTCCATTGGCCAGGCATAAGAAGCCATTGTCCTACATTACGTATTGTGTGATATGGAATGGTACCTAAGACCTTGCCAGATACCCGTGATTCATTTTGCATGGCTAACGGGTCATTGATGGTAAGAAATTTGCACTTCAAAACATAACTCATGCAAACAAATAAAATTACTCCAAACTTTTGTCCAAGACTGTATATCAACATCGTATACTCTAACTATTTTACTAAAAAGTTTACTTTGTGTACTTTGTGTTACAAACTGTTTAATATGTACAACAACATCCAAAATAGGTTAAAGAAAGACACAAAAAAAACGCCGTTTCAGGATCATAAAGACATCCCTTTTTCTAGGTAAAAACATCAAGTAGCATTAGTAACAAGCACTGCAAATAAAGAATTACAAAAAATAATAAAAACACACTAGGGAACAAATCAATTACGTGAGAAAAACAGCCATGTACAAATATAAAAAGCCAACTAGGTCAAAAGTGGAAAAACAAATCAAGTTTACTTAGTGCAATATTATCTTGCGAAAACACTAAAAACGAAAGAAAAAGAAAGAAGTAATGAGAGCAAGGAGTGGTGTTTTTCCGATCACGTTCATCCTTGACTTCTGTCACAAGGATTTTCTTCTACTCCTCCATTGCATTGACTTAACCACGTACACGAGACTTGTTAGAAAGATACATTTAGAGTCTCATTGATGAAGTCAGACACTTAGATGTTGGTTAATTAATGCAATATATAAACTTGTTGTTTTTTTCGATCCGAAGTAGAGTGACCATATTGATTTTACCGATGGGCTGTTTCCAACTAACCGAGCCTCTATATTAAGATTATAGTGCATTGGTGACAAGTAAGATATGTATATTATAGGGGCAAGGACTACAACTACTGCATTGAGTATTCAGCAAGTATAGTTATTGAACCGAGACACAGGATTGGAACTAGATCCTGTGTGGGACTGATCAAACCTAGCGGCAGCAGGGGTTATTTTAACGTGTCTCTCTGTCACGTTCGTGCAATGAGATAGAAGTGTTGATGAAGTAGAGTGCGTTTCAAAAATAAATAATTAACATTTTTACCTGAATGTGACCGTAAGAAAGGCTCTACCATTGTCTACTATTAAAGCATATCTACACGGATTGTTAATTGTCACTGCACGAATATTTTATCTCGGCACGAACGTGACAGTGAGACACGTTAAAATAGCCCCTGAGGGGCAGGAAACTTCCGACTTCGGTGACGTCATCAAGGGTGATGTCACCTGATCAGGTTGGTCTCTAGCCGTTTCCAAGAACACGTCAGAGCTAACAACATCGGCTGACAACCTGGAAATTGTAACTGGAATGGTAACAAACACTTAACTCTTTATCAAGCAGGATCATGCAGTTAAGAAGCGGATATGTATCATTCCGGGTTTTATCCTTGAACTATAGAGGTGCAGACGAACTCCGAACAGTCAAATTCTCAATATCACCCGATAAATGATGGCCGATCGTTCCATGAAGTGCGACAGACGAAACTCCTACGCACATACCGCGTATTTTTACGGTCTTTCGCCCTCATGAATATGTGGAATTCACAGCATATAAAGCACGGAGACTTTGACTGCTGATAAATAGTCTTTATAGTCTATGATTTTGTAGCATTTTTATAGCTTTTTCTATCTAATAATGACAAAATTGGTGGCGCTATTTAGTTACTGGAAATTACTCTTTCAAACTTTTAATACAGATAATTCCTTTCATTGTTTGATGAAATATGTTTATAAATTACCTTGTTGCTTGTTTCACCTATTCCAGCTATTTTAATGGCAGTATTAATCACCTACCCCTTGCAAATAAAGAAATATGATTTAGGATAAATAGCGCCATCAATAGTTTGCATTTAGTTAATAATGAAGCCAATTCTATATGCATCAAACAACCGTGCATTGTATTGTTAATACCAGATAACATCTTATTCTTACTCCGTCGACTCTTGCTTTCGGGTATAAATGATGGCTCGCCATAACCGCCTCTCCTACATGCTGGTCTCAATTTCTGCCACTGTGTATCTTGTGTCTTGTTGAAGCAGGTCCACAAAGGTCTACTTGGGACGTCCTTTTTGGTTCTTTTTCCTTGTGTGGGCTTCCATGTAGCCAGATCAGTTGTAATCCTCCCTTTGGCTCTCTTACAGTGTCCTGCAAGCCGTAGCTGTACAACCCCATACAATTCATTATTGGTCATATGCATTTTCCAGCTATCATTGTTGCAAAAATCCCTCTTATTCTGTTACGTTAGCGTTATTAGTGTTACCTCTGTGGCAGCAGGTTAGGATCTCTATCCTAACAAATCGACGGGAGATGTACCGATGTACCTTTAACTCATTTCACATATAGCTACTAAAATACAAGAATTGAGCTGACCTTTAAACATATCACTTACATTATATGTGGTGAAGGACGCCTAAACATTATCAGATATTGAGTAGCATTCTCATCCTGTCAATGTGCTGAAACCTGTAACCCTTTGTTCTATTATAAAGAATCTCCGTGACTGCATCAGTTTAAATTTGTTGTTATGTGCCTAAAAAGTCTTCTTTTGATTAGTCAAGTATAATACACTTTAGAATATGGCCTTCGGTTAGAAATTACACAGTGGCTCTTAAGATGAAACTTTATATTCTATGGATGAAACAACATTTGGCCATATGAAACGTATTAACTTGAGCATTGCAAGTGCAAGTTCGGTGACACATAATAGTATTATATTACAACACGTTGATTCAGGTTGTGGCATGATGGTAACCGCCCACTAACCGATTCCATTAATAGGTATATTTCTATTCACCAGTTTAGGATTGAGCATGGCTTTAAGCAAATGTCAATATAAATACTTTCCAACCATAGACTTTACCAGCAAAAGTAACAACCACTTTGTGGCTTTCTTCATCAATTATTTTTAGGTTCTCTGTTTTGAAATTTTCAAAAGAAAGAAAATCAAAAATAAATATTGCAAACGATACACGTTTCTTCTTTTTTCACGGTTTAAAATGATGTTAAAACAACGATTAAAGAGTTTAACTTCAACACTACACTATTTTGTCGCTCACCTGGAACGTTTTCACTAGTTCGACTAGCGTCTTCAGCAGATGGTGATGCTGTGATGATATCTTGTCTACATTCGGGATATCTCTCACTGATGACGTCATATGAATATCCACTCGTAGATGTTAAAACAAGTTCATTTATTCAGAAGATGGAAAGTGCCAAAGCTGCTATATCATTTTGAGTATAATCACGTTCACGACTTTTCTATGTTATAGGAATAAATTTAACGATGAATACGTTTCATTTATCGTGGGAAAACGTGATATTTGTTTTAGATGTTTTAGTTGACAGATTTCGTGATAGAACAATATTCGAACTGATAGATAATTCTGATGTGTATTCAGGTGGAACAATGCAAATGATGTGTAAAAACATAAACACTAGTAGTTTTGTAATCATTTTAAACTTAATTTGAACACAGATAGATCGAGAATAACTTGGTATTTGAGAGAGATTTGGGGTTGCAGGATAACAAACTATGCTAATGTAATGTCAAGTGTCCATTTCTGGCAGGTGTTCTGGCATACATAACTATAATGTTCTATTCGTGGTATCAGTTCATGGAACGACAGATATGACAGTGTTTTCAATCGTATAGAATATACCGTTAATGCCTTGTTTATTGAAAAGCGTTACAAAAAGTCATTTCCTTCCCTTGTAAAAAAAATCGGGAAATATGCTAATTGCAAACCTGGGAAACGTTGTCAAGAAGAAAGGGCCCTTCATTGTTGGAAGGTACCAGGTCTTTTTACCTTACAATAGCATTTTATTGCAATTCACCCTGACAACCCTGTTTGGGCCACTACCTTTATCGAACAATGAAATCACCATGACACAAAGGCCTATTTCCTATTGTGTCAACCTTGTTTACGGAAGATATAGACGAGTCAATTTTACGTTTGGGGCAAGACAAAATCGGAACATCAATGTTTTTTGCTGTAAGTATCCCTGAAAGACATCCGCAACAGAATGGACAAAAAGGTGATAGGAGAAAAATACCAAAATGTGAAAAAACGCAGGGCTCAAGTTTCAAAATTGGTCGATTCTGGGAAAACAAACCAATGCATTCCTCCCATCTATATTAAATATCTCATTATTATTATTATTATTATTATTATTATTATTATTATTATTATTATTATTATTATTATTATTATTATTATTATTATTATTATTATTATTATTATTATTATTATTATTATTATTATTATTATTATTATTATTATTATTATTATTATTATTATTATTATCATTATTATTATCATTATTATTATTGTTATTATCTTTAGAATTCTGAAAAAGCATAGTTTTACCGAGGTACAGATCTTGAGAGGACTACAATTAGATAGTTAGATGGTTTTATCCATATTCGCCCAAATTTGAAGTTTGAGCCTGCATTAGCGGCCTTAATTGTTTATGCCAATAAGCATTTTCCCCATTCCTTTTTTTGTTGTCTTTTTTGGATATGTTGTTCAGGTGGGTATTAAGAGTCACTTGCAAGCAAAAATATTGGTGTTCCAGTTTTGACTAGGTGCAACCATTCTTTTACTTATATTGACTAGTCTAATATGTCTACTATTTTCCTTTGATACGGATAGTGTGATGCAAACAGTAAAACAATGGCATTTCCATTACCATGAAATTCACAACATAACGGTAAATCAACAAAAATCATGTTGCAAGTGGAATTGTCAATGATCCATGTGAAAGCATAACATAGTATTTGAAATCCGTACGGATAGGAAGGATAAGTCTATAACATTACATATTCTTAATTGCGATATCTTTTACTTACTTTACTTTTATCCACCACTTTTGCCTTTCATAGCGTCGTAGGGAAATGTAACTTTGTTTCCTGGGCGAGTCGGGCTGCCTCATTCATGGTAATACCATGTCTTGCGAGCACTCCCTTTACTTCATCTGCCCACCTCTTCCTTGGCCTCTCTCTAGCCCTAGTTCCTGTTGTTTTGCTGTTGTATGTTCTTGCTGCAGGTTGGCTAGGGGCCATTCGCATAAGGTGAGCGAACTATCAAACTTGTTGTTTTGCAACATATTCTGTGATTGGTGTGGTGCCCATCATCTTTCTGATATCCTAATTCCTGATTTTATTCCTCCTTGACTTATTAGCTGCTCTTCTTAGGCATCTCATTTCACAGGTGATGAGCTTTTGGGTTGTTCTTTTGTTCATGTTTGGCACTGGTAGCAGAGAGTTGGGAAAAATATGGCACTGATGAGTTTTGCTTTTGTAACCATCGATATTGCAGGATGTGTAAGAAGCGGGCCTAGTTGGTAGATTATATTATTGGCCTTTTGACATAGTGTCTTTATTTCATAGGTGATACTTCCATCCACAGGAAGGATACTTCTCAAGTACTTAAACTCCTTTGTCTGTTTTAGCTTGCTGTTGTTAATGGTGATGTCAATATCCTTGGGTAATCGGCTAACCACCACAGTCTCTGTTTTGGCTATATGCTGACTTTCATGCCATATTTCTCACATGCTGCATGGTTGGTATGATCTTGAAGTCCTGCAGAGTCCTTGTGGATGAGGTCATCTGCAAAGAGAAGCTCATTTATTTATCCACTAGTTTCCTTGGCGATCTTGTCCATATAAATCAAGAAGAGCAGTGACGACAGCACACATCCCACTTCTGATTCTCACCATGCATTTGCTGTCTTTATATAGAGCTCTAACATTATCATTACCATAGCCCTCCATTACAGCCTACATCTGTTCTCTATCCACCTGATCGAAATCCTTTTCTTGGTCTACGAACACCATGTGGAGTTCCTGGCTGAACTCGATACACTTTTCACATAAACTGTCGTAGCGCAAAAATGGCATCTGTACATCCCCTGTTTTTTCTGAAGCCAAATTGTGTTTCACTTAGTTGCAGCTCCAGGGGTCGAATTCTTCTCTCTATGATATTTGCAAACATCTTGCTGGCGTGACTCAGCAAGGAGATGTCGCTGTATTTTTCACAATCTCTCTTGCTACCTTTCTTTTTCGAGACAGGAATTACTACCGCCTTTTGCCTCTCCTCCCATGCTGCATTGAAGACTCTAGTCAGCCACTTGGTTCCTACATCTCCACATGCTTGGATGGCTTCTGTTATGTCGTCAGTACCTGCTGCTTTATATTCGGCACTTTATTTCACAACAGCTCGAACTTCCAAGATAGAGGGTTCATTTTCATCAGGAAAACCTGGATTGGGGGGTTCCTGGTATCCCAGACAAACCGAGGAATGAATGATGGAACAACTAACAAAGCCAACTAAATTGGTTTACCTACCCTGGCAAACTGGCGTGCGAAAAAGAAGAACAAGTAAAATTAGTCAGAAGAAAGTTGCCAGAGAGGAATGAGCTAGGGAGGCAGGGGAAGATCGCATCCTCACTCTGGTAAAGAACCAGCCCTCTCCACATGGCAAGAACAGATGGAAAAAATGAAAGGTAGTGGTTTGCCATTGACTTCCACCCTTAAACGGAGTAGCCATTGGGATAGAAACACCCATGGAAAACCCAGCACCAAAAGGTGCTGGTAAGGGTAGGTTTCAGCTCCTCGGTAGTGCTAAACACTGCCCCCCCCCCTTTGGGATGCGATATCTATCTTTTTTATAAAGAACAAAACTGCAGTACTGATGAAAGCTGTAAGCAGCGGTTCGTGTCCGTGCGGACATAGACCTCGAATATTGACGTAATTGTGACATCTTGTCCTTATTAGGTGGTTGTCGGCGTTACAACTTGCAGAGTGTGTTCCCAGACCATTTCTTTTTACTAAAGGATTATACCTAAATCGCAGGATTTGTTGTTTGATTTTATTATCGAATCACTGAATTAAAGGGGAAATGTCAACCGGGCATTATGAAAACTCCACAAGAGGAAACTAAAAAGAGAAATGTGTAAGGCTCCAATATGCATGATATGTGCTTCAAGGCATATACTTAGTGTCGTGTAAGGCACCAATCAAATATAATAAAAATCGTTAGCAATATAGAATTAATAATGATTATTGTCATGAGTCAACTGTAAATTTAATTGTCATTTACTTGCATCGAATATCCATCAATTAGCCCTTCTTTTAGTCAATTCGATGCCATGGTGAGATCAAAATGATGATTTAATGCGATAAGGTTTGTAAGTCTTTCTGTTAGATATATTTGTATAAACTGTTTTGGTGTTTATTGCTGCTACAGTGGCGACTATATTGCTGCTGCTGTAGTTGCTACACTTCTTCTGTCGCCGTTACAGCATTTAGTTGCCGCAATAACACCAGCTGTAACTGTTGTTTCTACTTTTGACGTTGCTACTGCTAAATGTTGTATAACTGTAATTATCACTACCCTTCTTCTTACAATACAATTACAATACCTTGGTTTTTAGTCAAAATCAAAAGCATGCTGTATTGAAATAGGCACGGGACCCTGTAACCATTAAATTTCAAGCGCGTCGCCCTCTACTGACGAGATCAGATGTTAGTCTATGTTCAATCCGCCTGGTTCTCCTTCGTGACAAACGAGCACATTGCAGCTTGAAACCGAGATTAGCAATATAGAACGCCGTTTTGAACGCCGTATAACGCAGGTCCACGTATGTAACACCGCAATCTCTCTAATAAGATCAAAATTACACAGGGAAGCAAAATATAAGATTTTTGTTAGAATCGGCATGTTCATTTAAAGCAAGTTTCAGTTGCATCTTTAAAATAATAGAAACGTGTATATAAAATGGACAATGATAATTGCCTATTTTTTATACGAAGGGCGATACCCAGTAGAGTCCCTACCAAAATGGAATTAGCTAGCATATTTACCGCGAACACGTGTAATCTGTCTTGGCAATTTTGTGTCGTATGCATGAGGGCATTGCTAGTATTACAGAGGTGTGTGTGTCTTTGTCAAAACATCTGCTCCAAAATTGAATCTACGAGGAATCGATATGGAAGATGAGCTCGATTGCTTTCAAGTACAGAGAGCAAAAGAAATAATGTAATCTTCAGTAATCCCAGCGAATGTGTAAGCAAAGTTGTGTATAATTATTGTTTAAGAATGAAGGATAAGTCATTAAAATTGTCATTATTATTTGAAATGAAACATTTGGCAAACATCGAGTGAAATATAAGCATTACCAAAATTGAAGCCCCATTCAAATGTAACAAATTTCTCTACTTAAGTAAAGACATTAGTGTTTCATGTAAATTTATGTCATATCTTGTATATTTTAAGAGTTAACGTTGGTGATATAGTTTTGCAAGGTCACACTTAACCCTAGTCTAACGAAGAGGGGTAGATTCTACATTTTCCAGATAGTTTTGCTATCCCAGTAGAACGGTAAAACAACCCACCAAACGGCTTCATATAATTATTTTTACGCCCATGCTACCGACAATATTTAATTACAACATTTTTGTAAGATATTTTAATACTATGGGCGTATAATATAATTTCTATGCTTTATGACTAAAATCCAATGTTTGTCCAATTTGGACTGACGATTAGGACGCCACCGTCGTGATGTTATTATTGGGAAGTTGGAACTTGTTTTGGTATCAATGTAAGGCACCACATCTTAATTGGTCCTATGGCACTATCGGAGTCCGGTCAGGTATCGATGACTCTTTTTCTCATATCCTGGTGATATCATGAATTGTATCAAGTATAATAATTAGCATTTGCATAGGGTTATCGCTTTTCATTAAAATAAGAAACAAAAACACTATGCAAATGTTCAGGGTATGATAGAAAGAGCCATCGGTACCTATCGGGGCACCGATAGTGCTATGGGACCAAATTAGATGTTGTGCCTAAAGAGGAGACATCGGACGTGTTTAGGCGAACCCCTCTCTTTCGTTATATGCGTGTTGCAAAAATTAATCTGCTAGGTGAAGGTTAAGCGATTTAATATTTCTACCATCTCGAACTGTTTAGATATAACACAATTTTGCTACATATTTTGCTCCTTCGAGAAAACGTAAACACGTTCTGCTGTAAAACTATTAAGTATTATTTGAAGCAACGTCTCTGTTTAAAAAAATAGGTACATCAACGTAAGCTTCACTTGTTGTGGTCTTATTCTTTGCCCTTCTAGCACATTAAACGCGAACAACATTATATCATATTATATTCAATATTTTTAGTGAGTCAAATTTTCTAAGGTAATTTAATAAGATATTAGTATCAATTCAACAACCAGTATAATATACATCAGGGTGATCTCTTACATATGTATTTCCGGATTACTGGTAATTTTAAACTACTCACATATCACAATTTCTGTCATAAATTCCGTACATGTTCGTAAATTTGAATATAATCCACTATATGAAGCCAAAATGGTGCAAACGTGGTGCATTTATTGTGGTAAAATATTGATAGGAATACTTTTAGTCAAATGAAATTTTAGGAATTGGTGTCAAGGGTCAAAATGACCCGGTGGTTTCATTTTGCCATATTCTGTAGTGATTCAAACACCTTTTACCTTACTAACACTTACTAACCTTATTTGCCAAATTTGACGTGACTAAATTGTAATCAACAACTTCCAATTTATATTATATAATAGTGTGTAAATAAATTACATAGCCAATAACTTAAGGTGGTACCCTACCCTCTGATAAATTTTATAACTAATTTTGCATTTTTCTCAAAAAAATAACTACACACGGGTAACATAAGTTATGTATGTTATAGGGGCAAGGAATCCAATTACTTCACTGAAATGTCAGTGATTCTAGACAAGTGGTTCATTATAAAATCATATTTGTTAAAAAATGAGGTACATTATAGCGGTACCTCTTTTCTTATCATAAATAACGTACCGCTTGTCTTGAGTCACTGAAATTCCAGTGTAGTAACTGGATTTCTTGCCCCTATAATATACATAAAATATGTTACCAGTGTGTAGTTGGGTTTTTTTGAGAAAAATGCAAAATAGTCACAAAGTTAAGGCGATTGGGACTAAAAACACTGCGGTATTCTTCTTAATATTAATACATTGATCTTGATTGGAAATGAGTCAAAGAAGCCAATTATCGCATTTTGTCATAGATCTTTGGTTCTTGAGTTAAGACCAATAATATTATATTGCCCCCTCCTAAAATTATGTACATTGGGTTGAAATGATACCTCGTTTATCAATCCTTGGGATCTACATTACAGAACCATACCATTTATCTTGTATGTCAGCTTTATTTGTCTCAATAACACTGCTTGTTAAGACCCCTTTAAAAGAATAACCTTACTGCAATATACTTAAAATTCTGAGCATGTAACATACATACGACAATTGTATTGAAATATTTAAAATTCAAGATTTTTGTAGAGAAAAATGCAATTCCAGCGTCACGTAGTTCACATCGAACTCTCTCGAACAATTTCCGCCATACAAACAATATTGCTTTTCTTTATAAATATTAAGCAAATCGAAACAGGGTATCCGTGATGCTCCTTTTGTATTTATCATTTTACATGGCGCCGTCAAGTTCAGGTTTGCACTTATCACCCAAAAATAAATTGATGTATACACGCATCATATATCATCACAACAACGATAAAGGTTTATCAATATTTCAGCAGAACTGTAATAATATCCTTAGATGTACCAAACATCAAACTTTTCCAGGCGACTAGAAACTAAAGAATCACAGGACCAAGCGAACCTTTATATACCCCGCCATACTTCTCATGATCTTCTTTTTATCTCGTGGAATTACAAGATACTGATACAGACCAATTTCTGATTTGAATAATACTTGAAATAATTATTTATCTAGAGTGAATACGCAATAATTAACAAACTAAACTTGGAATTAGTCACAATTAATGGCATGCATACTTTTAATAGTGACGTGCATTTGGGCCTCTTTGAGACTAAGGCATATAAGATACGATTCAATCACTTGTGAGCAGACGAACAATTAACGCCTTTTCCCTCCTTTAAGTTTGTCTTGTTTTTACAGCCTACCGTGAGAGCAATTAGGTGCCAAGTACGTATAGTCAAAATGTACATGGCGCAAATAACACTAGCTGCTATGGGTAAAATGTACCATTTTTACCGAAAAACGGTTGCTTAGTCATAGTCATATATTTATATATTACGCTTAATATTGGTTTAAGATTTTTACGGTGTATAGCTGTATATCCATACAAGGTTAGTACCTACTCTCACTGGTGTAGCCAGGTTTTCGGAATTGAATTATGAGTTATTTTACGTTTTTAAAAGATCACATCCCACCAGAGTAAAAAATCGTAAATTTCAAAATATGTACACACGGTCCCGGGGACACGGGAGGAGCGTACCACACTACTGGCTACACCACTGCCTAAAGCAGAGCATCATACTACGTCGATAGACAGAATACACGTGGCAGCTTTAGCATTTCTCCACACGTCTTTATAACACCCATACACAACTTCTCAGCATGGACTCCTTCCGACTACTTCATCTACTCAATGACAATTATTGATATACGCCAATGAATCCAACGTTGTTAGCCAAATCAATGTTATTTGGTAAACTGACGTTTACTTGAGAAAGTACTCTTTAGAAAGTACATTTGTTTAGCTAGAGGTATCATTTTCTTTTTCATTTTTGATTTTTTAATACGATCATCAAAACATATTAGCCGGGCATATTAGTATAAGAATGCTAATTTTTCGTGATTAAATCATGGAACAAAGGTTTGAAAGTGTTTTTGGCATTTGTTACATATTTGTCTAACACTAGGATTACTTATTTGTGGACACGGTGGACTGGCGGTATGGGCTCAGACTTATAATTGGAAAGGCGCAAGCTCGAACCCAGGGCTTTTTCATATCGTGTTGTGCTCATATTCAAGGCTCTTGTCTCTCAACAATAAGTTAATTCATGTGAGTCTGGTCTTAACGTCAAGGAAAAAGAGATGGGCATATCGGCACGTAAGCATTGCCCCTTCATTGCTATACCTTTACCTTTACTTATTTAATAAGCAAATGCCTCTTCATAAGTAACACATATATCATTTAATTTACAGAAGCGACATCTACGGTATTGTTTAAATATTTTACTTTCCATAAGCATTGTCGGCTCGCTTTATGTCAAACGAAGTTCAAACATTAGACCAAATTTGAAACCTTTACTTTTCCCCAACCCTCCCCCCTTTTATCCATTATAATTCGATGGATTCAGAGAATGTTAAAAGACAGGCTTCCACTTTGATTGTGAATTCAGACCAAGTATAACTGTAAGCAATTTCAAATGTCCCAACAACTTTATCCATTATTGGTCTCCGGGGTAGTTCGTAGAATATGCAGATAACACAGTTATCTTGCTTTGGTATTTTTAGAGCATGACGATCATCTCGATTTAGTTGTTGTGGACCACGGTGAAAAACAATAACTGTTTCAAAGGAGCATGATTTGGCATGAGGGTGTTATTAAAATTGATTGTGATGAGTTGCGAGTCTCGAGTCAGTTCTCATTTTCCATGCCATACAACTAGACCAGATAAGTTACTGTATTCCCATAGTTCCCACTCTAGTTCCTTTCCTAAGGATATTAACATAATATCCTGCGATATGTGAGACACACAACACGATTACATGCTTATGTTGTTGCAGTTATAGAAACATTCTGCCCAGACATGAGATTTCAAAAACGTGTTGGATAAAATGTGACCAAAATCTTAAGATCACCTGCCAAATCTGAAGTAACATTATTCTTGAAAACCTCTTTTAAAGTGTCCGTTGATCACATTTCCTCAAGAGTATTTTTAAACCATTGGGTTTAGAATTTAAAAAGACTCGTGGAATTATCCAGGAAATGATGCCCTTCTCAACACAGTCAACTTAGAGAAAATAAGTTACAGATCGCGCTTTTATTGAGTTTGAGCATAATTGTTATGTTCGTCACGCACGGACCACCGTAACAGCAGCCAAGTGTACGATGCATTAAATGCGACATGAGTAAACATTGATGTGATTTATATAAATCAAGATGTTGACTTGTCGTTCAATGTGCGTTATAATGTTCCGTGTAGGCCAAATGGCTACGCTCACTTTTGGATTGAAATTAAATCGATGTTGACTGCTGGTAGAACGGCTGTGCAAATAACTCGTGGAGCTTGTTTCATTATAAAACGTATAACCAATAAAAGTAAGACAATATTCATGACATTGAAGTTGAACTAAATCCTTTTATTTCAAAAGCGATATTTTTAAAGGGCAAAAGATGTTAGTATTCGGCACTAAGTCCATATAACAGGCTCAGCCCACGCTTCGTATTTGCATTTCGTAAAGTAAATCTTGCTCTTGCTCTTTACAGAAACTTTTCTTTTTGCTAAGAAAAACGTCAGTATACAAATGTGTCCGTTTATAAGATGTAGATATTAAGATAAAGATATAATTTGTTTGTTTAGATTTCTTTTTCATTCTTTCTACTATGAAATCACCATTTAATCTGTACAAGTTCTCAAATCTGTACTCGCAAAATCAGTGGACTTCGGGTAAAACAGATTTTTGAAAAAAAAATCCTAAACATTGTATGGCATACACACACTAGTGATACATGCAAGTTATTGGGAGGGGTTCCACAAGGTACAATCTTGGACCCAACAATATTTCTAAGTATCATCAACAGTGCCCAAAAGAATGACAAGAAATCTGACATCCACTTGTGGAAATACGTTGACAACCTGACCATATGGTGAAAGCAGGGGCTATGGGAAACCGCCGCGAAGATCCAGAAAAGCTTGGACTCGTTGCACCAATGGACTGTTGATAATCAGATGATGCCCAATCCTACAAAATGTCAGGTCATACAGGTCTATTTTGGTAGAAAGCCTGCTCCCAACGTAGAATCTTGTGGTTGTTGATAAGGTTAAACTACTTGGAGTTATCATTGATAAGGATTTGAAGTGGGAGGATAAGGTAAATAAAATGTACAGTGTTAAAGGGCAACAGAAAGCTGTTCAAAAACAAAAAAAATGAAAGGAGCCGGGCTAGACAAAGAAGATCTCCTTACAGTTTATGTTCTCCCATGTCTAGATTATGCTGCACCATTATGGAGTGCTGGCCTCACTCAGCAGCATGTGAGCCACCTTGAGAGGATTCAGAAGCGCGTATGCCGTTGCATCCTTTCCCCAGATTATACAACCTACTCTGATGCATTGAAGTCCTCAACCTTCAGTCTCTTGTGGATCGCAGCTCTGAGAGAGTCTCTAGGTGGTTCAACTGCTCTGAGTTTAGGTCAAGTATGCAACTCCGGAAACGAGCACAATTCAAACCATACCGGTTCAAAAATTACCGATTCAAGGACAGCCCACTGCCCTATCTTACCAGTCTTTTCAATAAGCTATCCTCTTACACTTCTTAAATCACTCCATTTTTATGAGCTAGCTGCTTGCATGATTTTCATCATTGTCGTTTTTAACTTTTAATAAAGTGCCCAATAAATTCATTCACCCAAAACAATGTGCAATATAGAGGAATCCAAATCCACGCATTCCTACACCTGACTAGCAGCCTTTAGTTGGGTAGCCGTCGGCTACAATGCACCCAAAATGTGAAATGATTCGGCCTTGGCGGAAATTTTAAACTGCATTCCATCCCCCGCTTTACACCTTCCCCGAAAACACAGTTAGACAAAAGATTGGTTAAAGTTTACAAGCTTCTACAATTCGCTGTTGAAGTGACATAATAATCGGATTAACTACACGCGGTATCTATGCATTGATGTACTTGCGAACAAAAGGACTATGTATGAATAGATGCGACGGGATTATCTCCATTATATATATTATTAGCTATTATTCTATTAACCCTCCTCGTCCTTGCATCTTCTCTAGGTGTTAGGTCTTTTATTTGCACAATTGGACGCTCAAAACACCAGGTTGGTGCTAGCGGCTACCCAAAGATGTCCGACCAAATACTGACCATGACTTGGCTCGTTAATTTCGTCTATATCTTTCCAAGTAATATAAATATTTTTGTGCAATAATTGATCTTCCCTAGCAGTGCACTATACTGTTATCTCTTTGACTTCTTTAAAAATTTAATTTAAATTGTGTTTTTGTAATTTTGTTTTTTGATGTGGTAATATATTATACGCTTTGTACATAGATAGTTTTGATGTATTAATTAATGTGTAAATTGTGTCGCAATTCAGTTTTTAATGCTATGATATTTAATAACATATACCTGAAATATATAGTAATGAAGCACAAAACATGATCAATATTCATAATTGTAGGGTTGCCAAATATGAGCAAAGCTGGCACAAGTTCTGGCTCATACAAGTTATTAGTGTCACGGTAAAAACAGAATCAGAAATTGGAATGATAGAACACGGTCTCTTAATGCCAGACATAATGATATTACATAATATACGAAATAATAATAAACATAAATATGACAATAATCGTTTCTATTAACGGGAAGTAGATGTGGTAATTGTTTCCGCGCCAAGAGCACCACAGACAGGTGCTTAACAGAATGGGAGTAAGAGAACTATAATAATAGCAATATACCAAGATGCATTGCGTCATTGAGATTTATGACAACATCCTAAAAATCGGATTTAATCTGCTATATTTAACCTACTGATTATATTTTTGCTCTTACAAAATATTATAAGTACAATTCAAACCTTGGTATTTGGTTTAAATTAAAAATTCACTTTAAAATAAGGAGAAATCTGATTTTGTAGCGAAGCAATTTGTTAGGACTATGTTTGGCCCATAGCTAGAATTCCCAATATGTGGGGCGCACTTACATAATGTCACAGTGACGTCATGTGATATAAAATTGGATTGATTGAGCCCATATTTATTGGTCGAGCTATGAGTTTTAAAATATTGGACGAGACGTAGTCGAGTACAATATTTTAAAACTCGTAGCGAGTCCAATATTGGGCGTAAAGTAGGGCCTATCTAATTTTATCATTATTATGTTTTGGATCCAATATTGTCACACACTTGGATTCAACAAAACATAATACTGAAGAATATTGGTACTGGTTTTTGTATCACCGATGAGTAGTATTTTGAGTAACCAGGCCGAGGTGCACATCGTCAATACCAGGTAAATAATTATATTTGTACAGGCGAAAAAGAACCAATAGAAATGTGCCCTGCGGCGAACCACGTGGATATGTAATCGCACCGTCAAGAGCCTGTTTACAAATAAGCTTAATTTATTACTCCGTCGCTGAGCGATTGGTATTGGACCAATAAGGTAGCTTGATTTTCCCAACGCAATAAAATGAGTCCTATCTCATTGGGTAAAAAACAATCGCTATTACTCAGTGATATGGTATAAATTCAGGTACAGAGATGTCTTTCCGATTCCATTTAACATAGTCGAAATCCTATTGTTGACGGGGACAATATTGAAGCTTAGATCTTTGAATACATACATCTGGACATGAGTAGAAAATCATGAAAATCTCTCGTTATTTTTGGTTCCTATAAAAGTCTATTGCGTAATGAAGAAGTATCGTACCAATTTATCGTATATTTTTATACAATAGCCTGTGCCGGAGTCCCTCGATCCATTTATTAAAACTTTCAAGCAGGTCGGAACAAAATGGCCATGCGCGGCTGTTGAAGAAATAGTGGATTCGTCCTACCATCATGGACATTTCTGCCATGAAGATATGGGGGCGATGCATGACACTGTGAGGTGATGCGGGGGTTTTCTACTAGCGCTACATTTTCATTGCTTGCGCTGTGCTCGTGCAATTTGTAGAACGTTGTGGTATGAGGGGCCGATCGGAGGGACAACAGATTGGTCTCCAACAGATTAGTGATGGTTAAGGTCTCCTGTGTATTGATTTTATTTGTTTCAAGTACAGCAGCTAGAGATATGGAAAAATCGTTTGTTGTTGTTATTTGTTTTTATATTAATGCAGATATCAAAAGGAGCTAGACAGAGGCGGTTTGAATTAAAAACACTTTTTTGCCAAAACGTCGTGGAAAGCCGCTACTTAGGATCAAAGTAGACCGCAGTCAGATTCTACATTGTGCACAGCTATGCCGTAATGAATCTCGGGTATACATTAAGCCCCAAGCATGAATTGAGATGAGCTGTATAATTACACTTCTCAAAAATGACATTCTATCTAGTCGTTGCCTTGAATGAGTAAGTTAATAGTGTCTTGTAATGGTATGTAATAAGAACATAGTATTAATTTCCTAACTTCATCTGTAATCGGATCCCTGAGGTTAGATTAGCCTTATTCTAGACACCACAAGTGTACCAATGTGTTAATCATAGAACACAATGACTGGATGTAAACAACATTGCATTGCATATAATTGGTATCAATTTATAGGGTGTCCCGAAAAAACAGAACCCTCATTGCACCCTCTTTTTCTCATATTTCTGAAAAGTAAATCAAGTATATTTGGTATGTAACGAAATCGATAGCTTTTGTTATTTTTGAAGATATGCCCTTTTCACTCTGTCCACGGATGAGGTTTGACTGTGATGTGGCCTACAGGATCACCAGACCCCACACATTTCTTCCTTTGGGTCAACATCCAAAGTGACGTCTATGAGCGAGGACCATTAGCTAGCCTCCCGGTCCTGGTTGCGAAGGCTACTAGTACTATTACTGCTCAGTGCATTCGCAGGTATCCGGCGCACAAGGATGGTACGCAACGCAAATGATGCAATGACGATCAGGGCTGAATCTGTATTCATCAAGGAGAAAACCAGGCAGAGGGCAAAGCAGTACGGTAAACTCACTTCAGAAGAACTAATGACAAACCAAACAGCCATGAAAAACAGCCCTTTTCAGGGCTATATTTTATCCCAAAAGAGAAATGACCTATAGCAAAAGACGTCCCACCCCACATCCATTTTCCCACAAATTAATGACACTTAAGGGATGAGGTATGAACGTTTGGAGAGTATTTATTGTGGGACATTAGAGCATATCGTCGGCTTTTCATCCCACCTACATACACTTTAAGTATAAATCATCAGATTTATAAAGTTTACTTCGAGTACTGTTAAATATCAAAAATATCGATTTTTAATCATTTGTCATAAAATGTTTTTTACATTGCGAGTTTCAAAAAATCAAAATAATTTGATATCAGAAGGACATTCTTCGTATTCAGAATGCAATTCGATATGTCTGATGTGCTCTAATGTCCCAAAATAAATACTGTCCAAACGTTCATACCCCAGCCCTTAATATCCTACTTTGATTTATATTGTAGCTTCCATTTTAATTGCCCCGACATAAAAGCTTATTCTGCTCAGCATTATGACGTACTATTTGTACCAGATTATTTAACCTGTGTCCAAATGCGATCAAAAATAAATCTCTTAAGATAAACGCTAACCCTTTACACTCCGGTAGCTGCCAAACTGGCTTCCGATTGTCAGAAAAAAACACCTGTTGTATTTAAAGATTAAGATGGACGAAAATAATCTAAATAAATAAACCTTGATATTTCTTGGTGTAGATTATTCATGCAGTTACACAAACATTATTTTGTAAATTAAATCTAATACTGGAACTGAAATTTGCAACTCACTTTGCTAAGCTGCGTCAGAAACCGTCGATATCGGACGTCATCGCCATCGGTGTCTGATTGATGATGGTGTGATGTCAGACGGAAACAAATATTTCATCTAACAATATGGGTGCGCGATGGGCAATTAAATTATCCGTGAAAACCTCCTAGGTTGTGGCTTCGATTTGTTGACGATACGTTCATTATCATCGACAAAAGTGAGTCGGGGTCCTTTTTAATTTCAACAACGAAGTTGACCTGAATTTGCAGAGGAGGAATGTGTGAAAGATAATAAGATTAGCATGTCTAGACTGCTTGGTACACTTGAATAGTGACGGCGCTCTCAACTCAACGGTATATAGAAAAGCGTAAACCCTGATTGGGCGTTTTGCGAAAGGCAACAAAACCAACGACTCCAAAAAACCTACCACAGGAGAGGCAAATGATGACACTCGCACACAGATAACTACCACCTACGGCTCACGAACTCCCTTCGGCATCACTACATGCTTCAAACCTACCAACACATTACGGGGGAAACTTGTGCATGTCAAGGATAACACCCCACCCCAAGAGATAAACCGTGAAATATAGTGTATACCTGTGCTACCTCAGACTGTTATGACACGTACGTAGGGAAACTAAACAATTCTTACGAGCGCGTTTAAACCACGCAACATAAGCGCCCAAGTCCCAACGAAGCTCAAAAATCCGATGTGTACAACCACAACCACAAGAACATTGACCACTTCTTCAGAAGCAGTTATCCTTGACAAGGAGGAGAGTTGATTCGAGAGAGGAATCGGCGAATCCATATGGGAGAGAGTGGAAGAGCCCGTCATTAACATGATTATTCTAAGAAAGGGGGACACACGCATGGGATCGACCTGGCATTACGAAACACCATCATTAATCAGATGCGTGATGAAGTACGAAGGTTTCAGATGCAACGTAGTGAAGCTAGTATACAAAAACATCTTTTTCGTAGAGCAAACCACCAAAGGTTGAGCAAGTAACATGCGAACCTTTGTTGCTTCCAAGCTTCAGGTGAGCCAGTTTGTATAGTGTTCTCATTATGCTGCAATATTTCCTTTCATTTTTTTCCAAAGTGTTTGATTTTGGCTGTTCTCATTATTTGTTTTTGATCATTTTTTTCTTAGAGTTGCGCATTTGCTTGTTCTTGTGTCCTATTGTTGACCCTTTTACCAATTGGTCCCTGAACTTATTGCTGTGCGCGATAAGCTGTATTATAGGCCCTCCCATCCGGGCCTCCATTATAGGCCCTTCCATCCGGGTTCTCAGATCTTTGTTATTTAATGTATCTTATTTGTTTTTATTTGTTTTCTTGATCTTATGCCTGTCTGTAAAACGTGTCTTAAACTGAATAATGGTACCGGTTTGATATGCTCCATGTGTGGCTCTAATTTCCATCATGCTTGTGTGGACTCTCAGAATCCTAGTAAAAATTGGGTTTGTTCTCCATGCTCCTTACTTGATCTTCCCTTTAAACAGTTAGTAAGCGACTATGAATTTATTAATGCTATCACTAAGTATCATTGTAACATTGATTATGATAGGCTTCGTAGTCTGTCTTTCAATCCTCTTGATATCAGTGACTATGACGATGATTTGAACCAATTCAACTGTTCTTATTATCTGAATTTCAGCTTGTCTTCCACCTGAATGGATGCAGTGTAAGTAAACATTTTTCTACTATTTCTGAGTTTTAGTATTAGTATTTATGGTTTTTCTGAAACTCGCTTTAAGGAAACTCCTCTACCACTTGTTCATATAAAAGATTATAGTCTTGTTCACACACCTCGAACTCACAGAGGTGGTGGAGGAGTAGCCATGTTTGTTTCGGATGACCTTCATTACAAGGTTAGAAAAGATTTGCAGTTTGCTGGTGATAGTTACGAATCCATTTTTGTTGAAATATCATGCGAAAATGATAAGAACATCATTGTTGTACGATTTATAAATCGCCAGATACCGGTTGTAAGGAATTCTTACATATGTTAGATAAGTGCCTTGACAAGATTAGTGTCGAAAACAAGCAAGTTTACCTGATGGGTGATTTTAACTTCGATCTTTTAAATCATGCTACACACAAATCTACAGCTGATTTTCTTAACATCATGTTCTCTCACAACTTGCTTCCACTGATTGATAAGCCAACTCGAATTACATCGCATTCTGCCACATTACTTGACAATATTTTCACAAACCATGTTGATAATGTTTTTCCTTCAGGTATTCTCTATTATGATATTTCTGATCATCTACCGGTGTTCCATCTCAGCAATTGTAACATGCACGATAGTCGTTCTACGAAAACTATCAGGACCCGTAAAATCAACGGTCCATCGATTGCTAATTTTGCATATGATTTGAACCAGATAGATTGGTCTCCCGTTTATGATACTGAGAATGCTGATCTGGCATATAACACCTTCCATGATGTCATAAGCAACCTTTACAACAAACATTTTCCATTGTCAAATTCAAAAATGATGAAAAAAAATGATGTTCCTCGCAAGCCATGGATCACTGCAGGCCTCTTACGTTCTATAAATAAGAAACAGCGTCTCTATAAGCGTTTTTCAATGTCCTTACTAATATAATGAGGAGATGTAAACGCAACTACTACACAAATGTTTTCCAGAGTCACCGTACTAACCTAGCGAAAACATGGCGTACAATCAATGAGATTCTTGGAAAATCCAAGAATCGGTCATTACCTGACCATTTCAACAACAATGGTATTGTTATTAGTAGGTATATCACCCCAAAAATAAGCGCAGCAGAAACATGTTATTTGACGCTTTTAATTGAATCATCGTTATGAATGCTTCAAAAAACAAAAAACAGAATTGAAATCGGATAATGCAAAGTGATGTAACGTCAACTTGAAGATACCCGGAAATCGGGTGAAAACCTGCCACAAATTGCTATAAATGGCAAAATGGTAATTTTTGGGATCTGTAATGCTTATTCGGACACTTACTTGAAAAGGTAGCATTGATTTAAGTATCACAGATTAATTGCATATCTTTCCGGACTTCGTTAAAGAAAACAAGATTAAAAATCTCTCCTCGAATAAATGTAATAAATCCACCAAATATACAATTTTAGCCATTTTGACCAATCTGCAGACAAATAAAAGCTTAAAAATGACTAAGTCCAGCTAATTAATATGCAAAAATAATGCCAACAGAGAACCGTACATGATATGAGGATGCGGTTTTTTTGCACACATAAGTACCCAAAGTTCTTTCATTTGGTAACAAAAAAATACACAAAAGTCATTAATTATGCAAATTAGCTAATTACATCTAATTATATATTTATGCCATTCTTATGTTAATTAGGCATATGTAATTTTACTTTTTTCAATGTTTTATTTATGTTTTATTCATACAGCATGATTTTGTAAAATATGAACCTGCTGTGATGTTGAATAAAGAAACTGCAGTTAATTGCCTAAGTGCACCGAGTTTTCAGTTGGTATAGGGAAGTGTTTCACTCATTGTCCAAGGAAAAAAAATACGTGATAACAAACACTGGTATTTCAGACCGGTGGTACTAGGTCCTCTATTTAGAGAGACCTATATTTATTGATTTATGGACGATCTAAAAAAAATCATAAAACAGGTCTTAACTCTTAAACTAGGCAGTGTTTAATTTCGGCGGAGTTGATAGTGATTTAGGAAATGTTTCACCTACCATATATTAAAAAGACAAATTTTTATAATCAATGAAACATAACGAGGAAATCGTTTTTTGACATGTATGTTTTCAAAAATTGGCCAACTTTGATCCGCGCGCTTTTTGATTCACTGTTATGTATGCGTGCATAGTATGACAGAATTATTGTGCAGCCACTGTGACATACCTATTATTAGTGATCCATCTGACATTGCCGATTCATTTAATTAGTATTTTACCACCATTGGGCCAAAGCTTGCAAATTCTATTCCTCATGTAAACAATCATAATCTGCATTCTTGTAAATCTAACTTATCAAATTCTTTCTTTTTATCCCAACAGATCCAGAGGAAATACGGAAAGTTGTTGCTAAACTCAAACTTGGAAGTGCTGGACTTGATGACCTAAACCCTATGGTCTTCAAGCAAGTTATCCACATCCTTGCTCTGCCATTATCTCACATCTTCAACATGTCCCTTCAGTCTGGTATAGTGCCCGGTAAACTGAAAATCGCCAAAGTCATTCCTATCCACAAGAAGGATGACCCGCATACATTCTCAAATTACCGGCCCATCTCCGTCTTACCTTATTTTTCCAAGATACTGGAACGGCTTGTTTACAATCGCCTCTATAATTACTTGTCTCGCTACAGTCTCCTTCACAATAACCAGTTTGGCTTTCGCGCTAATCATTCTACTGATATGGCCATTGCCCATCTTACCCAAACTGTTTATGATTCTTTGGATAAAAAAATTCCAACTGTCGGTGTTTTCATTGATCTGTCAAAGGCTTTTGACACGATCAACCATGATATCCTTCTCAGGAAGCTTAGTACTTACGGGATAAGAGGTCTTACCTTGTCTTGGTTTGAAAATTATTTGAATAACCGTCAACAGGTTGTGAACTTCAACTCCCGACTTTCATCACATCTCCCGATCACTTGTGGCGTGCCACAGGGCTCAATCCTGGGTCCTTTGCTCTTTCTTCTTTATATTAATGATCGCTCCCATGTATCCTCCAAGCTTTCTTTCCTACTTTTTGCTGATGATACAAACATCTTCTTCTCACATCGTGATATAAATACCCTGGTTGCTACCATGAACACGGAATTAGATAAAGTTGCTTTATGGTTTCATGCCAACAAGCTTTCGTTGAACGTAAATAAAACTTCGTTCATGCTTTTCACCACCAGAGCTATGAAAAATAAACTCCCTGCTGTTCCTGATATTTGCATTGACAACAAAGTTATTGATCAAGTCTCTCACACAAAATTCTTGGGTATCATCATCGATGATAAACTATCATGGGCTGATCATCTTTCATACATCTCAAGCAAAGTTGCCCGAAGCGCGGGTATTTTATCTAAGCTTCGTTATGTCCTTCCATCTGTCATCCTGAAGTCACTCTATGACACCCTTGTGCTCCCCCACCTGAGTTATTGTAATATTGCTTTGGGTAGAGCTGCGTCTTCACGCCTAAACCCTCTCTTTAGACTTCAGAAACGTGCAATCAGATATATCACCAATGCTGATTTTCGAGCACATACTGGGCCTTTGTTTGCCAATCTAAAACTCTCCGTCTGGATGATATAAATGAACTTTATACAGCTATCTTTATGTTCAAAGCTCACAATTGCTTGCTTCCTGCACTTTTTGACAACTATTTTCAATATAGTGCTACAATTCATAGTCATAATACAAGGCGTGTGAATAATTTCTATCCGTGTTCGTTCTAATCTTGCGGCTAACTCGATCAAAGTGCATGGAGTTAACATTTGGAACTCCACTCCCATTTCCATCCAAAATGCCACATCCACAAGCTCCTTCAAACATCATTTTAAGAGCAATTTGCTTTCTAAACCGGTTTACCAGTAATTATTCTTTGACTCCTGTTCACATCTTATTTTTTGTAAGGTCTTGTCTTGTCCTGTTTGTATTTGTATTTTCGTTTGTACTGTTTGCCGGCAACCCGCACCCACGAGCTTGCTCCCCGCGTGTTGCCCCACAACTTTATTTTAGTTTTTTTTATTGATGCCCCTCATAATCTTGTCTCAGGCCCACTCTTGACCTGTCTCTTGCCTTTTAATAGGTTGCTTGTTCTTACGTGATCGCATTTGACTGTCATCAGTGGGCCTGTGATCGGATTCATTACTTTGCTTTGTATGTAATTGGTTTGAAAATTATGGCATTTGTCATTTATACTTAGCTCTTGATCAGAGCCCTCGCAGTACCTTAAAAGATCCAGTGATCCCCAAGTAAAATAAACCCAAGCAAGTGACTGGTATTTTTTAAAGAAAATGTATATAGACCAATCCCTGCCTGGTTTAGACCATTCTGTAAAAAATTAATACCACTCCCAGCAGTACATGTACATGGTACAGAGCTTGCCGAAGGCAAGCTTCACTATTGGCAAGCTATACATAAGTCACCAACAAGTAAGTATATGGCCACTATGCAGTAGGACAACTATGCAGTAAAAATCACTGTCTCCCTAAGATAATGGTCTACAAAACCCACCAACCGCGAAAGCCCACTCACCGAGCCGCCAGGCAGCTGGTCTTACTATTAGTGTCAGAGGGCATATGGCATGGTTTTTCATTTTTTCTTTCAATTGGATGGAAAATAGGTTGGCTTTGGCTTTACTATTAGTGTCAGAGGGCATATGGCATGGTTTTTCATTTTTTTTCTTTCAATTGGATGGAAAATAGGTTGGCTTTGGAGCAAAGCTAATTTATACTATGTATTTTTGAAGTTGTGAAATAAATGTTTCTTGAATTGAATTGAATTGAATTGAAGTATGTTTGAACTCACTAAACGTTTCCACGGGACCAAGGATTCCCGTCCAGTGGACCAAGGATTCCCGTCAAAAACGTTGGTGTATCAAACAAAAGTTTAGCCACCCAAGAACAAAAGGATCTAGTTGAACGTGTCCAAGTGTCAAGTGTCAAGTGGGAATATTGAATAGTCTTCGTCGAGGACTTTCCTGACGTCCGTTATTCTTGTTACAACGTAGTTGATATGGCGTTTTTTAAAATATAAAATATGATCCATGACACAAGGTACAATGCGGGCAACAATAGACCAAACATTATAGAGTTCATCTCATTGTAACTAAAAAAATATTACATTTGACATGTAACGTGATAATCGGCGACTATTAATCCAATAATAAATTCGACATTAAGCAATAGGTCTCTTTTGCTTACATAACATTTGTTGACCTGCATTAACAAATACAAAATATCGGTACTGCTAAACGTTGACCTAATTAAGCTAAATATTAAAGCCGTTAGTTAATACAAAAGATGTTTAGAGCATTATTTGCTGATCTGGACAGACCGGTTAGAAGGATATGTGCAGAATCCGCCCGGAAACCCTTGCATCCGGTCACCTAGTTTATATATATCACGAATACGGGCTGGTGTTTTGTACGTGTCAAGCGTCTGAGACTCAGTTGCCTTTTTGTCTTTAACCTAAGGGGTCGGTAACCCACCTTTATACAGTATTTTTTCTGGGGCATGAGAACACATCATACACACCAAATGGCATTCTAAATACGACGCAACCTTTATATTTACCTTTAAATTACTTCCAATATCCTCAAAGCAATTATTCTTAATCGTTTGCTTCATCACGATAAGCAAACCTGACAGATTGAATAATTTCTCCTTATATAACCTCTTTTGCTGTCCAGTCGAGACAAGAGCAAGCAGATGTTTTATTACCACACGTGTAATCAAGTAAGGTGGCGCTGATCCCTTTCATTGAGTTAGTCATTATATTGATTCTGGTATATCATTTTATCACTGCAACAAAAGCGTGTATAGTAATGCTTACTGTTATTTTTTAATTCTCAATGAATAGGCATAATTGTGGACCACTAACTTGAATCATGGAAATACGCTTATGAATATTTGTTGGTCGAATATTCGTCATAGTGTGACCGGGCCTTAAGATCTGTAAAGAAGGACGATACAAAAGTACGTCACTGACATAACATTTGGCAAACAATTAACTTGTTGAGAGCAAGTTGAGAGTGAGAATTGCAAATGCTCAAAATCACCATAATACAATAATATGGATATTATAAAATGACACCCAATGAATTATCATTTAGTATCCATGGTAGCAACTACCAATTCAAAAATTTGAGAAAACCTGTTCTAATTGTGTGTCTTAAGAACACAAAATTTGCCATTTTCATCAATTTGGACATTTAGGATAAGTTGTCGTGGACAGTAATAAATGGCCATACACGATGTAAATATTGTAATTTGTATCAGATGAAAGAAGGGACATTTTTGTATTAAATCTTTTCAGATACAATTCTTGCATCTTCTTGTAATGTATATGACCATTGTGTAGTGTACCTAAACAGAGAAAATAGGTATGAAGTACTATGTTCTAAAAAGTGAGTAGTGTATTTATTATAAAAAGTGGCACACCCACTGTATATAGATAAGATCTACATTTTTATTCGCCATGACTAAGAAACAATTTAACGATTGAAAACACTAATATTTTGGTGATTATCTGGACTTACTGGATAATTTGCACAAAAGGAAAACGCAGACGTGCTTATAACCTTTTTCAACAGAAGTGAGTATGGAACTTAAATATTGCTCTTTTAACCGTGTAATGAATATAACGCATGCAATCCGTACTCCTTTATCACTGTTTATATCTAATGACACATGCTGCAAAACGGAAATGGTCAAACGTGCGAGGACGGAATTGACCAGCACGAGACTGCCAAAACGTATTCGTGTCTTGCTGTCTAATGTCCAGTTCAGTCGAGTTAAGATTTTTCGGATTTCAAATTAGTCCATTAGTCCAGATTGAAGCAACGCATGCATTGTGCTAGATTTTATAATCAAAAGATGATTGCTAATGCGACCTAAAATGTCACGCAATCGCACAACGGTAAAAGTATTAAAAGTTTTGAATAACAGTTTAGAGTCGTTCGGTGCACCTATATTAAATGATTACGATAATGATCTAAGTTAGCCTAAAGTCTATGGCAAGCTAAGCGGCTCAGAACGTGGGACTAGCTACGCGCAGCTTCTTTCTCGTTACGTGCAGCTTATTAACCAATCAGATTCGCGGTTTTAAACACGTGGAGCTGATGTAAACATCCTCTCTCACAAATATTACGTTGTTAATTTTTTGTAAATGAAAATATCTGTAGTATATCAGCAACAAATGGTATAGGTGCTATTAAAGTAATATCTGAACAGAATGATGATTGTTCTATTTAGGGGCTATCATTTTCTTCGGAAGGGATCCCAAATATAGGGGGTCATACTTTTTTGGAAAGAAAAATAACGGGGAGGGGGGTCATAAATTGATAATGACAAAATGTAGGGAGTCACAAGATGACTACAGATAGTGTGTTTATTGTATTCAAAAAGACTGATTTTAATACAATTTTAGCCTGTCTAGGGGGTAAGGTGTATCGGTGGTGGGAGTCGGGGGTCATAACATTTTGATGCCGAAATAGTGAGGGCCGCAATTTATTGACGCCGACGTAAATTTAGGACCCCCCGTTCCGAAAAAAAAAATGATGACCCATTTTACTCTTTCCATATTTACACAGTGGCATGTGATATCGCTTTCCCTGCAATATCTTTACACAGCGCTTTACATCAGTAGTAGTTGTGGTTTGACCTTCATATCCCCTGCACCGCTAATACAGCCCGAGTATAAAGTTACTTGCTATTAAACACGGTGTAAACTTGGAAACACTAAATAAATATGCTTTGTGTCATTTTAGCCAGGCATTAGCAACATGTTCTCTTGACACGTGCTGTGATTTGGCCTCCTTTACCCGTTCGTTATCTATGCTAATTCCGTAAATTAATTACAAGATAATAATTGTGAAAGAGGATACCTATAACTATACTACGCGCAGCTAACGACCCAACCACGTGATTAAATTTGACTATTTTGATTGGTCAAACAGCTGCTCGTAACGAGAAAGAAGCTACACGTAGCTGTTCCACGCTTTTGGCCCCTTGGCTTGCATAAAAGTCTGCACAAAAAAGAAACTCAGCTGTTATAAACACGCCTATAGCTTCGGAACTAATAATTGTTTTCACATTATTTCAACATAAAAAGAAGGATGGTTTATTTACGCGCATTTTGATACCTGATTTGTCCAATTGTGTTCAATATTAACAATGCCGCAGTGTTTTGGAAGAAAAATAGCCGAATATAAAAGTTGCAGCTATTTGTATTGATTTTGAAGTGAGCGTGAAGATAATGGCGGACTTTACGTGTTTACAGTGCTGCATTATAACCATTGATCGCTGTAAACTGCAACTTTTAAAATCGGGTTTTTTCTTAAAAACACGACTGTGTTGTTAATATTGAACAAAATTTCTCAAACGTGGTATCAAAATGCGTGTAAATAATTCATCCTTCCCTCTATGTTAAAATATTGTGAAAACAATTATTAGTTCTGAAGCTATAGTCGTGTTTATAACAGCTGAGTTTTTTTGTGCAGACTTTATATAACGACACGGAACCAATTAAACTAAAGACAGCGAGAAGAAACACCAGAATACATGGCTATGTAATATTTTAAAATCTTTTACCATTAATTCATTTATTCATGCATTTATTTAGCATTTTGGTATTTTTAGTTCCAGATTTGATCTGGTTGTCCAAATTCAATGGGGTTTCTGCAAAATGTAGTTTTGCAAATGCTGTTTACAAACCTATAAGAAACTGACAATTGCATATGTCCGACTTTAGACTCATTTTGCTTGATCACACCACATATTTAATCTACGACAACACGTTAGATAATTCGTTCTTCTTCTTCTTCTTTATTAAACACTCAATAAGTATCAACACATATTTACAAGAAAATAATTTCAGCACGCGTTTCTATCAGACGGTGTCTATTATTTATTTTACTGCATTTTTGTGCCGTTTCTTTTCTAATTCTTATCAGCTTATTTCAGCACCTACGCCGCCAAAACAACGCAACCTTTATATTTACCTTTAAATTACTTCCAATATCCTCAAACCAATTATTCTTAATCGTTTGCTTCATCACGATAAGCAAACCTGACAGATTGAATAATTTCTCCTTATATAACCTCTTTTGCTATCCAGTCGAGACAAGAGCGAGCATCTATGTTTTATTAGCATACGTGTAATCAAGTAAGGTGGCGCTGATCCCTTTCATTGAGTTGGTCAATGTATTGATTCTGGTATATCGTTTTATCAGTGCAACAAAAGCGTGTATAGTAATGATTACTGTTATTTTTAATTCTTAATGAATAGGCATAATTGTGGACCACTAACTTGAATCATGGAAATACGCTTATAAATATGTGATGCGATCAAGCAAAATCAGTCGGAACTCGCAAATATTGATTTTGAGATATAGCCATACAAAGGAAATATTTCCTTTTATTTCCTCTTGTTTTGGAAACTCTTTAATTGCTCATATCTTTGGAACCGGCTGTTCAATTTCAATGGTGTTTTCTGCAAAATCCAGATTTATAAATGTTTTTACTATCCTATAAGAAACTGAAAATTTAATATTTCCGAGTTCCGACTGATTTTGCTTGATCGCGTCACATATATGTTGGTCGAATATAGCCATTTACGAATAAGTTGATGATTAGCTTTCTGCAGCGCATAGAACGATGTCAGATCCAACAGATTAATCTGATATTATCGTTACTGGTGGTGTAGGTAATGGTAAGATAACACGTACGTACCTGTGCAGATATCAGTAAAACAATTTTAACTGATCGTAAAAGTAAGTCGAGATGTTAGTTGCAGACAATGTAAATGATCTTGACCAGTGGACTTCGGTTGTAAATATAAATGCGCATAATATAAATGCGCACGTGACCAGATGGCCAGTGCAATGTTCGTGTTACCTCACTGTCAATCACTGAAATTGCGACCACAGTTCCAGGTGGTGGCTGCATTGCATTCTCTAAATTCAGTAAATTTTCATCGTCAACCGTGTAATTGAATGGGATTATTTTGAAATTTTAAAACGCTTGAAATATCACAAACAAATAGGCCTATGTTGATAAATAATATAAATACAAGCTAAAACCGTTGGGGTTCGATAATGAACCCCACAAAATTAACCGACTATATTGGAAAATGCCATACGGCCGGGCGGTTTCACAAGTTGCCGGCTCGATCATGTCATCCGCCGCCTGCACAGTTCTGACCTTAAAGCCAATCATGTCCCCTTTCATACTTTCATGCCGTTGCGACAAGAGGCATGACTTATCAGCCATTCACAAGTCTTGATTGTGTCTGTTTGTTTACAATGCGCGTGTGTCACGCCGCTCGGCGGTAAGCAGCATGATAGTATGAAACCAGCACTACGTCATAGATATGGCCAATTGGCACGCCCATTTAGCACGGAAATTATGAAATATAAGTTTGTAAATCAGCTATATCTAGTTTTTCCGTAGTTATTTTTTTTTCCATGATGGAAAACGTTAATAAAGAGTTTATCTTTCGGGCCAAGTTATTTTACCCTTTGCAATCAATGCCACTATTTTGCAAAAGCAATTTTCCTTGCGACCTGTCATTTTCCCCTATACTTTTGCACGGGGAGTTTATGTACATCCGGGTACCTTATATCGTTTAATACGGTATGGAGACTTGTAGATGTCACGTGCGCATTTATATAAGCGCATTTATATATACAACCGAAGTCCACTGTTGACATTATAGAATAGATGCCCTAAAATTGCAACGTCTTGGATGTGACCGCACTTTTGCCTTTTATTTGTAATGGTTAACCAAAGCAATTGTGGGATGATTGGATAACAGACCAAATCTTAAACATTATAATCATCATGGTACAGGCCTCCTTACATGTTTATCATCCGACGGAGTCATCGAACCCCAAGTCATTGACGGAAAAGTAGGTCAGAGTCATGTGTGTCCTCGCTCAGATTCAAAATATATTCTTTGGAACGCTTACGGTGAGCTAAAGTCAGCTGATATTTTATAACATGCAAATCATAAACATGAAACCCTGATATTTTTTTGAGTCATTGACCTTAAGGGAAATTGTGCCTAATTCATAAATCATCGATTCAATTGATGAATTGATGAAGAATATAAAATTCGTAAGTAGATCGCGACATCATATAAGATGCGTTCTTAAAACGCCGACTAGACACAACAACCCACGCTAAAACGCTGTAATCCACCGTACCACAAGCGACCAAGATGCTTTAATAAAGGAAATTGGCTTGCTCTTACCAAAACGAACCAAAGAAAGGGGATGGATATGTCATGGTCTTTCAGATTCTACATAATGTTAAGTGATAAGAAATAAAACAAGATAGATTAAGTAGAATCAGTTAGGACTAGCGATTAGGTTTAAAGAGTGGTGTATCTTGGCGGTTTATGTGGTTATTCTATTACGTATCGATTTAGTAAACTAAATAGTAGACAGACTTCAGCAGTAATGAAGTATTTTCGTTAGCGTGAAACATGATGCACGCATTAAACCTGACGCTTTATAAGGTTATGTACATCTTAACAAATAAGTATATTCCTTTCAATTCTGAACTTTGCTTTGGATTCTAAGAATGTTTGATGTTCAGACCAATCAAACGCTCATTGTTCAGTTGTTTAAGCTTAGCCGTCTTATATATAATTAAATAATCTTACAAACAATTTTCCTATTTGCCTTCCATTTGCTTTCAAATTACCTTAAATGTATACTTTATATATAAAAGAAAATGAATGCCAATGATACAAACAAATCTACAATGTTTTGACACATTACAAGCAAGCACACCCTATGACACATGCCAATTAGCCTATATAATTCATACTTAACCAGAATGCCGAAGTTCACATTAAATAATGCAAATTGTATCAATTTCATTGATATACCAGCAATAATATGTCGATTCGAGACATAAAAACTATTCTACTATTTACGATTCCTTTACAAGTTGATTTGATTAAGGCGTGAATAATTATTAAAATTGTGAGTTTCATTACAACGGTAGTAACGAAATGGTCAAATGTCAGGTAATCTTCTTGAATAACGCAAATCACTTTAAAAACATCTAACAGCGTCTTGACACAATCTTCAAAGGTCTTGTCTCAAAGGTGTTTTTCTTTCATCAAAATCCATCGGGACACATACACTTCCACCACAAAGTCAAACAAACACTGGCGATTTTGTGTTCACAGCTCCCACTAAAACTCACTAAACAACTCAAAATAGAAAGTTTAAAAAAGCAAAGAAAACCCAAGAACAAACATGTGTGTTTCTTTTTCAACCATCAAATCTAAGCAGACTTTTCTCAAAATAAAGGAAACGCATCAAAATTAATATTAAAATCACCAAACCAGTATTACAAAATTGGTTCTGTCCATGCACCTGACACACTTGACGATGTAATTATTACAAAATGTCATGATTGTGTATTTAGGCTCACTATTATGTTGTGCTAGCCCAAAAGCTCTTTCTTGAAATCAATCGCCTATGAGGATGAACATGATTAACCTGTGGGTGCCTTTATTCTGCCCTGCGTTTCATCCTTTCTACCTGACTTACAACAGCTCTCCGTATATCTATAGGGTAGGCAATGCCACATGGTAGGTAAACGTTGTTCATCTCATGCAGCCAGTGATACTCATATTGAGAATTGGCCCAATCTTTTTGCCATCTTCTACACGGTACAGGCAACACCCATCACACTTACATTATATTCGTTTGATAATATGCATCTCTTGACCGATTACTTTCCAATAAATACGTGGCCTGAATCTCTCATGGATTATGATTTGACAAATGTGACAAAAATACGAATATATTGCCTTGTTTATATTATCACTTTTACCTGCAGCTAAAAGGGTTATGATGTGTAGGTCAAAATATGTCATGTAGTGCTAGCTTGATATTTAGCTCTAAAACGAACACCAATATAAATTATAATTTTAGAAATAAACTTTAAATTCAATGAAGTAACTTCTTGCCTCAACTTAATTAAGTAATATCACCAAGCGTTAAATTAAGCCAACAAATTATGTACATATGTGTCTTATGCCACATGGTACCTGTATAACTTGTTTGGGTTTTCGTCCTGAGGATTTTCATGAATTATTGAAGGAGGTAAAATTAGCATGTAAGTAGTTTTTTGTCTCACTGAAAACAAGGAGCCCCACATTTTTCCAAATGTAAAATGTGGGATAATCCCCTAGAGTACCATAACAAGACTTCAAGTCATACTTATTCGCTAATTGGCATTTTTTTCTATATAAAGTTCCATTCTTTTTGAAAATTCTAAAAAACATCTATCTAGTCCCAGATATTGAGGCGGGAAGCGACGAGAACCAAGCAATGTTGCAATACTTTTGTGTAGTGTATACTGTGTATATGTTTGTCCACTCTTCTCCATAGAACTAACAATGTACTTGCTATTAATGTGAACCAATTTGACGGTTTACATATTCTGACACTACTTGAGCATTCGATCTTCGTCACCTGCACCGGCTCCTTGGATCCATAAAGAAATAATTTAACGATTGAAAACGCTAATATTTTGGTGATTTGGACAATTTGCACAAAAGGAAAACACAGACGTGCTTAAACTTTTTCACGTAAGTGAGCATGGAACTTAAATATTGCTCTTTAAACACTGTAATGAATATAACGCATGCAATCCGTACTCCTTTAGGGGCTGTGCAATAATTATGAGCCCTGGGGGAGGGTAAAATGGGGGGGGGGGAAAGAAATTTTTGGCGAGCCGAAGGGGGGGGCAAGCAATGTTTGGCAAGCCGAGAGGGGGGGCAAACGATTTTTGGCACACATTCACGGGGCGCCTTTTTAATAAAACGCTCTAAAAAGGCTTAAGAAAACAGTACGGAAACGCTTAAATATGCAAATTTTCCTGCTCGCTCGCTGCGCTCGCAACATACATATAGACCATTTAAAGTTTGCAAATTGGGATCCCAAAAATTTGGCATGTTCAAAGGGGGGGGGGCAAAGATTTTTTGGCGGGCCGAGAGGGGGGGGGGGGCAAGCGATTTTTGGCGGGCCGAGAGGATTGTTCTATTTAGGGGGCTATCATTTTCTTCGGAAGGGGATCCCAAATATAGGGGGTCATACTTTTTTGGAAAGAAAAATAAGGGGAGGGGGGGTCATAAATTGATAATGACAAAATGTAGGGAGTCACAAGATGACTACAGATAGTGTGTTTATTGTATTCAAAAAGACTGATTTTAATACAATTTTAGCCTGTCTAGGGGGTAAGGTGTATCGGTGGTGGGAGTCGGGGGTCATAACATTTTGATGCCGAAATAGTGAGGGCCGCAATTTATTGACGCCGACGTAAATTTAGGACCCCCCGTTCCGAAAAAAAATGATGACCCATTTTACTCTTTCCATATTTACACAGTGGCATGTGATATCGCTTTCCCTGCAATATCTTTACACAGCGCTTTACATCAGTAGTAGTTGTTGTTTGTCCTTCATATCCCCTGCACCGCTAATACAGCCTGAGTATAAAGTTACTTGCTATTAAACACGGTGTAAACTTGGAAACACTAAATAAATATGCTTTGTGTCATTTTAGACAGGCATTAGCAACATGTTCTCTTGACACGTGCTGTGATTTGGCCTCCTTTACCCGTTCGTTATCTATGCTAATTCCGTAAATTAATTACAAGATAATAATTGTGAAAGAGGATACCTATAACTATACTACGCGCAGCTAACGACCCAACCACGTGATTAAATTTGACTATTTTGATTGGTCAAACAGCTGCTCGTAACGAGAAAGAAGCTACACGTAGCTGTTCCACGCTTTTGGCCCCCTTGGCTTGCCATAAAAGTCTGCACAAAAAGAAACTCAGCTGTTATAAACACGCCTATAGCTTCGGAACTAATAATTGTTTTCACATTATTTCAACATAAAAAGAAGGATGGTTTATTTACGCGCATTTTGATACCTGATTTGTCCAATTGTGTTCAATATTAACAATGCAGCAGTGTTTTGGAAGAAAAATAGCCGAATATAAAAGTTGCAGCTATTTGTATTGATTTTGAAGTGAGCGTGAAGATAATGGCGGACTTTACGTGTTTACAGTGCTGCATTATAACCATTGATCGCTGTAAACTGCAACTTTTAAAATCGGGTTTTTTCTTAAAAAACACGACTGTGTTGTTAATATTGAACAAAATTTCTCAAACGTGGTATCAAAATGCGTGTAAATAATTCATCCTTCCCTCTATGTTAAAATATTGTGAAAACAATTATTAGTTCTGAAGCTATAGTCGTGTTTATAACAGCTGAGTTTCTTTTTGTGCAGACTTTATATAACGACACGGAACCAATTAAACTAAAGACAGCGAGAAGAAACACCAGAATACATGGCTATGTAATATTTTAAAATCTTTTACCATTAATTCATTTATTCATGCATTTATTTAGCATTTTGGTATTTTTAGTTCCAGATTTGATCTGGTTGTCCAAATTCAATGGGGTTTCTGCAAAATGTAGTTTTGCAAATGCTGTTTACAAACCTATAAGAAACTGACAATTGCATATGTCCGACTTTAGACTCATTTTGCTTGATCACACCACATATTTAATCTACGACAACACGTTAGATAATTCGTTCTTCTTCTTCTTCTTTTTTAAACACTCAATAAGTATCAACACATATTTACAAGAAAATAATTTCAGCACGCGTTTCTATCAGACGGTGTCTATTATTTATTTTACTGCATTTTTGTGCCGTTTCTTTTCTAATTCTTATCAGCTTATTTCAGCACCTACGCCGCCAAAACAACGCAACCTTTATATTTACCTTTAAATTACTTCCAATATCCTCAAACCAATTATTCTTAATCGTTTGCTTCATCACGATAAGCAAACCTGACAGATTGAATAATTTCTCCTTATATAACCTCTTTTGCTATCCAGTCGAGACAAGAGCGAGCAGATGTTTTATTAGCATACGTGTAATCAAGTAAGGTGGCGCTGATCCCTTTCATTGAGTTGGTCAATGTATTGATTCTGGTATATCGTTTTATCAGTGCAACAAAAGCGTGTATAGTAATGATTACTGTTATTTTTAATTCTTAATGAATAGGCATAATTGTGGACCACTAACTTGAATCATGGAAATACGCTTATAAATATGTGATGCGATCAAGCAAAATCAGTCGGAACTCGCAAATATTGATTTTGAGATATAGCCATACAAAGGAAATATTTCCTTTTATTTCCTCTTGTTTTGGAAACTCTTTAATTGCTCATATCTTTGGAACCGGCTGTTCAATTTCAATGGTGTTTTCTGCAAAATCCAGATTTATAAATGTTTTTTACTATCCTATAAGAAACTGAAAATTTAGTATTTCCGAGTTCCGACTGATTTTGCTTGATCGCGTCACATATATGTTGGTCGAATATAGCCATTTACGAATAAGTTGATGATTAGCTTTCTGCAGCGCATAGAACGATGTCAGATCCAACAGATTAATCTGATATTATCGTTACTGGTGGTGTAGGTAATGGTAAGATAACACGTACGTACCTGTGCAGATATCAGTAAAACAATTTTAACTGATCGTAAAAGTAAGTCGAGATGTTAGTTGCAGACAATGTAAATGATCTTGACCAGTGGACTTCGGTTGTAAATATAAATGCGCATAATATAAATGCGCACGTGACCAGATGGCCAGTGCAATGTTCGTGTTACCTCACTGTCAATCACTGAAATTGCGACCACAGTTCCAGGTGGTGGCTGCATTGCATTCTCTAAATTCAGTAAATTTTCATCGTCAACCGTGTAATTGAATGGGATTATTTTGAAATTTTAAAACGCTTGAAATATCACAAACAAATAGGCCTATGTTGATAAATAATATAAATACAAGCTAAAACCGTTGGGGTTCGATAATGAACCCCACAAAATTAACCGACAATATTGGAAAATGCCATACGGCCGGGCGGTTTCACAAGTTGCCGGCTCGATCATGTCATCCGCCGCCTGCACAGTTCTGACCTTAAAGCCAATCATGTCCCCTTTCATACTTTCATGCCGTTGCGACAAGAGGCATGACTTATCAGCCATTCACAAGTCTTGATTGTGTCTGTTTGTTTACAATGCGCGTGTGTCACGCCGCTCGGCGGTAAGCAGCATGATAGTATGAAACCAGCACTACGTCATAGATATGGCCAATTGGCACGCCCATTTAGCACGGAAATTATGAAATGTAAGTTTGTAAATCAGCTATATCTAGTTTTTCCGTAGTTATTTTTTTTTCCATGATGGAAAACGTTAATAAAGAGTTTATCTTTCGGGTCAAGTTATTTTACCCTTTGCAATCAATGCCACTATTTTGCAAAAGCAATTTTCCTTGCGACCTGTCATTTTCCCCTATACTTTTGCACGGGGAGTTTATGTACATCCGGGTACCTTATATCGTTTAATACGGTATGGAGACTTGTAGATGTCACGTGCGCATTTATATAAGCGCATTTATATATACAACCGAAGTCCACTGTTGACATTATAGAATAGATGCCCTAAAATTGCAACGTCTTGGATGTGACCGCACTTTTGCTTTTTATTTGTAATGGTTAACCAAAGCAATTTGGGATGATTGGATAACAGACCAAATCTTAAACATTATGATCATCATGGTACAGGCCTCCTTACATGTTTATCATCCGACGGAGTCATCGAACCCCAAGTCATTGACGGAAAAGTAGGTCAGAGTCATGTGTGTCCTCGCTCAGATTCAAAATATATTCTTTGGAACGCTTACGGTGAGCTAAAGTCAGCTGATATTTTATAACATGCAAATCATAAACATGAAACCATGATATTTTTTTGAGTCATTGACCTTAAGGGAAATTGTGCCTAATTCATAAATCATCGATTCAATTGATGAATTGATGAAGAATATAAAATTCGTAAGTAGATCGCGACATCATATAAGATGCGTTCTTAAAACGCCGACTAGACACAACAACCCACGCTAAAACGCTGTAATCCACCGTACCACAAGCGACCAAGATGCTTTAATAAAGGAAATTGGCTTGCTCTTACCAAAACGAACCAAAGAAAGGGGATGGATATGTCATGGTCTTTCAGATTCTACATAATGTTAAGTGATAAGAAATAAAACAAGATAGATTAAGTAGAATCAGTTAGGACTGGCGATTAGGTTTAAAGAGTGGTGTATCTTGGCGGTTTATGTGGTTATTCTATTACGTATCGATTTAGTAAACTAAATAGTAGACAGACTTCAGCAGTAATGAAGTATTTTCGTTAGCGTGAAACATGATGCACGCATTAAACCTGACGCTTTATAAGGTTATGTACATCTTAACAAATAAGTATATTCCTTTCAATTCTGAACTTTGCTTTGGATTCTAAGAATGTTTGATGTTCAGACCAATCAAACGCTCATTGTTCAGTTGTTTATGCTTAGCCGTCTTATATATAATTAAATAATCTTACAAACAATTTTCCTATTTGCCTTCCATTTGCTTTCAAATTACCTTAAATGTATACTTTATATATAAAAGAAAATGAATGCCAATGATACAAACAAATCTACAATGTTTTGACACATTACAAGCAAGCACACCCTATGACACATGCCAATTAGCCTATATAATTCATACTTAACCAGAATGCCGAAGTTCACATTAAATAATGCAAATTGTATCAATTTCATTGATATACCAGCAATAATATGTCGATTCGAGACATAAAAACTATTCTACTATTTACGATTCCTTTACAAGTTGATTTGATTAAGGCGTGAATAATTATTAAAATTGTGAGTTTCATTACAACGGTAGTAACGAAATGGTCAAATGTCAGGTAATCTTCTTGAATAACGCAAATCACTTTAAAAACATCTAACAGCGTCTTGACACAATCTTCAAAGGTCTTGTCTCAAAGGTGTTTTTCTTTCATCAAAATCCATCGGGACACATACACTTCCACCACAAAGTCAAACAAACACTGGCGATTTTGTGTTCACAGCTCCCACTAAAACTCACTAAACAACTCAAAATAGAAAGTTTAAAAAAGCAAAGAAAACCCAAGAACAAACATGTGTGTTTCTTTTTCAACCATCAAATCTAAGCAGACTTTTCTCAAAATAAAGGAAACGCATCAAAATTAATATTAAAATCACCAAACCAGTATTACAAAATTGGTTCTGTCCATGCACCTGACACACTTGACGATGTAATTATTACAAAATGTCATGATTGTGTATTTAGGCTCACTATTATGTTGTGCTAGCCCAAAAGCTCTTTCTTGAAATCAATCGCCTATGAGGATGAACATGATTAACCTGTGGGTGCCTTTATTCTGCCCTGCGTTTCATCCTTTCTACCTGACTTACAACAGCTCTCCGTATATCTATAGGGTAGGCAATGCCACATGGTAGGTAAACGTTGTTCATCTCATGCAGCCAGTGATACTCATATTGAGAATTGGCCCAATCTTTTGCTATCTTCTACACGGTACAGGCAACACCCATCACACTTACATTATATTCGTTTGATAATATGCATCTCTTGACCGATTACTTTCCAATAAATACGTGGCCTGAATCTCTCATGGATTATGATTTGACAAATGTGACAAAAATACGAATATATTGCCTTGTTTATATTATCACTTTTACCTGCAGCTAAAAGGGTTATGATGTGTAGGTCAAAATATGTCATGTAGTGCTAGCTTGATATTTAGCTCTAAAACGAACACCAATATAAATTATAATTTTAGAAATAAACTTTAAATTCAATGAAGTAACTTCTTGCCTCAACTTAATTAAGTAATATCACCAAGCGTTAAATTAAGTCCGTAAATTTACAAGCCAACAAATTATGTACATATGTGTCTTATGCCACATGGTACCTGTATAACTTGTTTGGGTTTTCGTCCTGAGGATTTTCATGAATTATTGAAGGAGGTAAAATTAGCATGTAAGTAGTTTTTTGTCTCACTGAAAACAAGGAGCCCCACATTTTTCCAAATGTAAAATGTGGGATAATCCCCTAGAGTACCATAACAAGACTTCAAGTCATACTTATTCGCTAATTGGCATTTTTTTCTATATAAAGTTCCATTCTTTTTTGAAAATTCTAAAAAACATCTATCTAGTCCCAGATATTGAGGCGGGAAGCGACGAGAACCAAGCAATGTTGCAATACTTTTTTGTGTAGTGTATACTGTGTATATGTTTGTCCACTCTTCTCCATAGAACTAACAATGTACTTGCTATTAATGTGAACCAATTTGACGGTTTACATATTCTGACACTACTTGAGCATTCGATCTTCGTCACCTGCACCGGCTCCTTGGATCCATAAAGAAATAATTTAACGATTGAAAACACTAATATTTTGGTGATTTGGACAATTTGCACAAAAGGAAAACACAGACGTGCTTAAACTTTTTCACGTAAGTGAGCATGGAACTTAAATATTGCTCTTTAAACACTGTAATGAATATAACGCATGCAATCCGTACTCCTTTAGGGGCTGTGCAATAATTATGAGCCCTGGGGAGGGTAAAATGGGGGGGAGAAATTTTGGCGAGCCGAAAGGGGGCAAGCAATGTTTGGCAAGCCGAGAGGGGGGGGTAAGCGATTTTTGGCACACATTCACGGGGCTCCTTTTAAATAAAACGCTCTAAAAAGGCTTAAGAAAACAGTACGGAAACGCTTAAATATGCAAATTTTCCTGCTCGCTGCGCTCGCAACATACATATAGACCATTTAAAGTTTGCAAATTGGGATCCCAAAAATTTGGCATGTTCAAAGGGGAGGGGCAAAGATTTTTTGGCTGGCCGAGAGGGGGGCAAGCGATTTTTGGCGAGCCGTTTGAAATTTTACCCCGGGGGCTAATAATTATTGCACAGCCCCTTATCGCTGTTTATATCTAATGGCACATGCTGCAAAACGGAAATGGTCAAACGTGCGAGGACGGAATTGACCAGCACGAGACTGCCAAAACGTATTCGTGTCTTGCTGTCTTATGTTCAGTTCAGTCGAGTTAAGATTTCTCGGATTTCAAATTAGTCCATTAGTACAGATTGAAGCAACGCATGCATTGTGCTAGATTTTATAATCAAAAGATGATTGCTAATGCGACCTAAAATGTCACGCAATCGCACAACGGTAAACGTATTAAAAGTTTCGAATGACAGTTTAGAGTGGAGTTTTGGAATTAAATCTAATACTGGAACTTACTTTTTGCAACTATTGCGACGTTGCGTCTGGAACCACCAGACTTCATCAGGCAACTGACCCGTTGGACTGGTCACGTGATAGACGGCTAGGTTGCCTGATGAAGTCTGGTGGTATCCAGACGCAACGTCGCAATAGTTGCAAAAAGTAAGTTCCAGTATTAGATTTAATTCCAAAACTCTGTTTGAAACTACTGGATGACTAAGAACATTCACTCATTTGACAGTTTAGAGTGATTCGATGCACTTTTAAAATGGCCTATTATTAAATGATTACGACAATGATCTAAGTTAGCCTATATCCAATTAAACTAAAGACAGCGTGAGAGACGAAACCCCAGAATACATAGCTATGTAATATTTCAAAATCTTTTACCATTCATTCATTTATTCATGCATTTATTTAGTAATTAATTTGAACAATTCCATGCCATTGGCATTTTTAGTTCCAGATTTGAACTGGTTGTCCAAATTCAATGAAGTTTTCTGCAAAATGTAGCTTTGTAAATGCTCTTTACAAACCTATAAGAAACCGTACAATTGAATATGTCCGACTTCAGACTAATTTTGCTTTATCACACCACATATTTAATCTACGACAACACGTTTAATAATGCGTTAGATTTTTAGCTTATAAAATAAATCCCATAGATTTTCTATCAGACGTTGTCTATGTTTTATTTCACTTTTATTTTGTGTCATTTTCTTCTCCTTTCTTCATCTTATTTCAGCCACTACGCCGTCGAAATAACGCAACGTTTATACTTACATTCAAATTCCTTCCAATATCCTCAAAGTATATTCTTAACCATTTGCTTCATCACGATAAGTAAACCTGACAGATTGAATAATTTCTCCTTATATAACCTCTTTTGCTGTCCAGTCGAGACAAGAGCAAGCAGATGTTTTATTACCACACGTGTAATCAAGTAAGGTGGCGCTGATCCCTTTCATTGAGTTGGTCAATGTATTGATTCTGATTAGTGCAACAAAAGCGTATATATAGTAAGACCAAATAAAAAATAAACATGTTTCACGTCCCCTCCCGCTTCGTTTTCTGATGTTTTTTCAATTGTGGTTTTATTTCTTGAAATTCAGTTATAACTTTTCAAAAAAATATGCCTAGGAAGTTGATATGCTTTTTATAACCTTGCAATATAGAATAAACAGTTTTGGAATGTTTTTGTGATCAGAGGGGGCATACCCCTCAGAACAACAAAATAAAAATGTCCTCCTCCTCCCTTTTCCAGACATTATTTTACACGCTAAAACAGAGTACGGATATTTACACCGATTTTGCTATAAAAATAGAAAATAAAAAGGTTTTTTTTTTCAAAAACCCAGACATGAAACATGTTTTTTATTTCACTTGGCCTAATGCTTAATGTTATATTTTGAATTGTTAAATGAATAAGCACCCATAATCTAAGCAATGTATTCCCAATGAATGTATTTTACTACCTGTTATTTCTTCAATGAATGTAGTTTACCAACTCTTACTTCTGATATCATTTAAGGTTAATGGTAGCCATACTGCAAACAATATTGTTTATGGTTGAAGATATCATGAAAATCTGAACCATAACTCCAATAAAGAAATTAGGCATTGCAATTGGTAAATATTCATATGACATGGAACGTTCTTGACACACATCAACCAATAGGTACAAGATGTTATATAAAAGTGTAAGAAAATGTAAGAGCGATTTAGTAATGTTAATATTACGCCAGAGCTGTAAAAACGTGACGTTAATGAAATAGATAAACGATTCGATTTCAAAAAGGTAAGCTCCCCAAGACATTTTGGTATAATCCAAAAACTACTCGATCAATTCTCGTGTTTTCTAACCAAAAAGAGAGTGTATCTGGTTGACCTGATTCAGTTAATCAAAATTTCAACATTTCCCAGATAACTGAGGGTAAATTAAGTACGTTAGCGTTGGACAATAATAATGGACCGTACCAATAACTTGAATATACATTAAATACGCTAATAGAGAATAATGTACGAATAAACTGATAATTTGCTTTCTGCAGCGCATAGAACGATGTCAGATCCAACAGCTTAATCCGATATTACCGTAAATGGTGCTGTAGGTGATGGTAAGATTACACCTACCTGTGCAAATATCAGTAAACATGGTAAAACAATTTTAACTGATCGTAAAAATATGTCGAGATGTTAGTTGCAGACAATGTAAATGATCTTGACATTATAGAACAGATGCCCTAAAATTGTAACGTCTTGGATGTGACCGCACTTTTGCCTTTTATTTGTAATGGTTAACCAAAGCAATTTGGGATGATTGGATAACAGACAAAATCTTAAACATTATGATCATCATGGTACAGGCCTCCTTACATGTTTAAAATCCGACGGAGTCATCGAACCCCGAGTCATTGACGGAAAAGTAGGTCAGAGTCATGTGTGCCGGGCATGTGTGTCCTCGCTCAGATTCAAAATGTATTCTTTGGAACGCTTACGGTGAGCTAAAGTCAGCTGATATTTTATAACAACGCAAATCTTAAACATGAAAACCATGATGTTTTTTATGTACACATATGTTAATATGTGTACATAAAAATATTACCTAAGCGGTTGAGTCATTGACCTTAAGGAAAATTGTGCCAAATTCATAAATCATCGATTTATTTGATGAATTGATGAAGAATATAAAATTCGTAAGTAGATCGCGACATCATAAGATGCGTTCTTAAAACGCCGACTGTGGCATACCTCAAATTATGGGTTTTTTGCCAACGTTAGTCATTAGTCATAAAAGAAGGCATTAATATAAACCCATTTTGATCAAATTGGTCTGCAATACCGTATTAGACAACAACGGCAGACCGGGGCAGATTAGGTATCGACATTGTCACCCGACATCAGTCACTCTCAGGTGTTCACTGGACACAGCAGCCCACGCTAAAACACTGTAATCAGAGGTACCACGAGCGACCAAGATGCTTTAATAAAGGAAATTGGCTTGCTCTTACAAAAACGAACCCAAGAAAGGGGACGGATATGTCGTGGTCTTTCAGATTCTACATACTGTTAAGTGATACGAAATCAAACAAGATAGATAAAGTAGAATCAGTTAGGACTGGCGATTAGGTTTAAAGAGCGGTGTATCTTGGCGGTCTATGTGGTTATTCTATTACGTATCAATATAGTAAACTAAATAGAAGACAGACTTCAGCAGTAATGAAGTATTTTCGTTAGCGTGAAACATGATGCACGCATTAAACCTAACGCTTTATAAGGGTATATACATCTTAACAAATAAGTATCTCCCTTTCAATTCGTAACTTTGCTATGGTGCTCTAAGAATATTTTATGTTTAACCAATCAAAAGCTCATTGTTCAGTTGTTATAGCATATCCGTCTTATAATAATTTCACTATTTGCCTTCAAATAGATTTACATTTCTACTTTATAAATGAAATGAATCGCAGTGATATAAACAAATTTGAAATGTTTAAACACATTACAAGGAAGCACATCCTTAATATGCCATATAATTCACACTTAATAATCAGAGTGACGAGGTTGACATTAAAACCACAAAGTCCAACAAACACTGGCGATTTTGTGTGCACAGCTCTGCCGGGGGTGGGGGGGGCTACAAATAGGGACGACACGAAGGGGCATCAGGGCATTCTCCCTCAGGCTTGGGGTTTTATTTTCTTCATAAACTTGAGGTAGCAAAATAATTTTTCTCTGTGGTATTTAATAGACCTAAACAAATTAAGCAAACGTATACAATCTACTACACGGTACAGGTAACACCCACGTGTGTATCCATCACACTTACATTATATTCGTTTTATGCATCTCTTGACCGATTTAAATCGTGTTACTTTGCGATAAATACGTGGCCTGAATTTCTCATGGATTATGATTTGAAAAATGTGACAAAAATCTGAATATATTGTCTTGTTTATACTATCACTTTTTCCGCAGCTAAAAGGTTAATGATGTGTAGGTTGAAATATGTGATGTGCTGGCTTGATATTTAGCTCTTAAACAAACAACAGTATAATTCTAAGAATAAACTTAAAATTAAACTTTTGAAGTTACTTTTTGAAATGAACATGTAAGTAGTTTTTGATCTTTTCCAAAGTTCTCACGAAAAACACTTTTTTTCCAAATGTGAGATTCTGTGGGATAACCCTCTGGAGTATCACAGACGTCAAGTCATACTTATTCTCCAATAAGCTTATTTTATCTATACAAGGTTTTCTCAAACCATTCCAAATTCTTTTTGAAAATTCTAAGCAATATATATCTAGTCCCATATATTGAGCCGGGAGGGGACGAGAACCAAGCAATGTTGCAATACTTTTGTGTAGTGTGTGTATATGTGTGTCCCCTTCTCCATTGAATTTACAATGTACTTGCTATTAATAGGTATGTCACAGTGGCTGCACAATAATTCTGCTACACTGTGCATGCAAGCATAACAGTGAATTGAAAAGGGCGCGCTTCAAATTTGGCCAATTTTAGAAAACATCCATGTCGATAAATGAATTTCTTCATATGCTTCATTTATCCAAATTGTTTAAATTTTTAATATATGATGTGTGAAGCCTTTCCGAGGCTAACATCCGGTCCTCAAAAATTAAAAATTGTTTTGTTTAAGAGCTACTGCCTGTTTTTAAAGATTTTTGAAGATCGCTCATAAATCAGTAAAATAATATAGGCCTATTGAAGTAAAGGAACTACCACCATTTAGCTGAAATACTAATCTTTCTTAGCATGTAAATTAATTCCGTCGACAACAAATGAAACACTTCCCTAAAACCAGTTGAAGCAAAACATTAATCAATGTTTTTTAGGGAGTAATTTTCCAAACCACAATAGCTCTAAGCCATTGTGTGTGTCCAAGGCCATACTATTTTTGTATACGCGGTACAGTAAAATTGCTGTTCACTTTACCGATTGTCCTCCCATGTTAATCCAGATGACAAAATGTTAATTTAAAGTCTCATTGCAACTGAATTTTAATTTTTACTTTTCGGACTTGGCTTTGAGTAATGGTGACACATATCATGTTTACAGTAAAAATGAAAATTACATTCTAGACACCGTCAAAATGTGACTGGACGCGGCGAATCAGCCGTAAAGTCGGCCCGGTCAATTTTGTTTTATTTCGTGTTTAGAAAATATACACCATAAGCTTTAAAATGGTATATCATTTGACTTCAAACGATATCCAAAAGCGGGGGTATGATTTGTTGAACTCTGTTCCTTCGACAAAATTGTATTTTTATCGGTTCTACAAGTGTCTCTTTTTCTACATTTCTGGTAATAAATATCCAACAGTCATAATTGGCGGTCATTTCAAATAATACCCAAGTCAACGAGGCTCAGAAATATCCTCTCATTGTTCATTGTTGATTATACATACCTAGATAAAATACAATGCTTTGTTATCTACCACTTGAACAGGATTTAGCCAAAGCAAACAAAGACAAGAACTATTCTATAGAAATAGGTAGAAGCTTATTATCCTCTTCAGCAGTAGTATTATTGATTGATTTAAACAGCGTTTGATAAGATACTTGTCGCAACGAATTGATACACCTATGAATACGACCTTCACATACATTTGACACTTTAACTCAAAATACAATTTGCCGAATTTACGGCTGATTCGCCGCGTCCACTCACAAATGTCAAACTTTTTATTTTTTTTGTATTGTTTTTAAATAATTAACTGCAGTTCATTTATTCAACCTCATAACAGGATCATACTTAAAAAAATTATGATGAATGAACAGACGTTCATTAAATATTGAAAAAACCTAAAATTACTCATGCCTAATTTGCATAATAATATCATAAATACATAATTAGCTGTAATTACCTAATTTGCATAATTAATTACTTTTTGTGTATTTTTTGTTATCAATTGAAAGAACGTTGTATACATATGTGTGCAAAAAAAACTGCACCTTTATATCATGTACGGTTTTCTATTGGCATCACTTTTGCATATTAATTAGCTGAACTTAGTCATTTTTTGAGATTTAATTTGTCTGCAGATTGGCCGAAATTGCTAAAATAGTATATTTGGTTAATTTATTATGATTATTCAATGATAGATTTTTTAATTTTGTTTTCTGTAGCGAAGTCAGGAAAGATAGGCATTTAACATGTGATATTTAAATTAATGCTGCTTTTTCAAGCAAGCGTCCAAATATACCTTCAAAATCTCGAAATGTGCCAATTTTGTCATTACAGCCATTTGTGGCAGGATTTCATTCCATCTACGAGCATCTTTAAATTGACACTACATCACAATGCATTGACCGATTTCAATTCTGTTTTTGATTTTTGATGCTTTAATAAAGCTCAATAATGTAGGAACATTAAATAACGTGTTTCTGCTGCGATTATTTTGAGGTGATATGCCTACTATTAATGTGAACCAATTGGACGGTTTACATATTCTGACACTTGTTAAGCATTCGAGCTTCGTCACCTGCACCGACTGCTAGGATCCGTAAAGCTAAGGAGGACGATGCCAAGGTACTTCACTGACAAAACATTTGGCAAATAATTGCACCAAAGGAAAACGCAGACGTGCTTAACCTTTCTCAACAGAAGTGAGCATGGAACTTAAATATTGCTCTTTTAATCATGTAATGAATATAACTCATGCAATCCGTACAGCGTTATCACTGTTTATATCTAATGACACATGCTGTAAAACGGAAATGGTCAAACGTGCGAGGACGGAATTGACCAGCACGAGACTGCCAAAACGTATTCGTGTCTTGCTGTCTAATGTCCAGTTCAGTCTAGTGAAGATTTCCGATTTCAAATTAGTCCATTAGTCCAGATTGAAGCAACGCATGCATTGTGCTAGATTTTATAATCAAAAGATGATTGCTATCGACCTAACATTTCACGCAATCGCACAAACGGTAAAAGTATTAAAAGTTTTGAATAACAGTTTAGAGTGGTTCGGTGCACCTATATTAAATGATTACGATAATGATCTAAGTTAGCCTATATAACGTGGCTATGTAATATTTTAAAATCTTTTACCATTAATTCATTTATTCATGCATTTATTTAGCATTTTTGCATTTTTAGTTCCAGATTTGATATGGTTGTCCAAATTCAATGGGGTTTTCTGCAAAATATAGTTTTGTAAATGCTGTTTACAAACCTACAAGAAACCGTACAATTGTATATGTCCGACTTCAGACTAATTTTGCTTGATCACACCACATATTTAATCTACTACAACACGTTAAATAATTCGTACGATTTTTAACTTATAAAATAAATCCCATACACTATTACTAATTAAGTAAATTGACCTTTGAAGTTGATCAGCAAATTTAGTACTAACGTTGATTTAACAACTCCCGCAACATCCTTTATCAAATCCTTCCTATTGTTAGTGGTAATTTGTTGGTCCTGTACATTTTGATATCTTCTTCTTGTGTGACGCTGTACATACATAGTCCTGCACATTTTTTTGTTGAAACATTCAACAAGTATCAACCCCGGTGGGGGGGCACTTCAATTTGAAATGGATATAGGTGTAGGGCTGGCGCTTTCGCACTAAGGGGCATTCGGTGAGAGCAACATGTAAAAAATATGGGGTCATTGGGTGAGAGCATGATTTTTGGCATTCGGTGAGAGCAAACTGTAAAAAATATGGGGTCATTGGGTGAGAACATGACCATTTTTTTAAATGAAATCTTTGGGTAAGAACCAAAACAGCGCCACAAAAACCTCGAAAATCGAATTTCTAGTTCTAAATGGCTTCAAATTTCTTTATTTTTTCAAAATAAGTAACAAAATCAGTGATAAATGAAAGTTGCTGTTCAAATTGAACTTGTAAGGGTCTTTGGGTGACAGATCAAATGGAAAAATAGGGGTCTTCGGGTGACAGAGCGCGGAGCGAGCATGTGTTCGTAAAAAAATAGGGTCTTTGGGTGACAGCGATGCTGAAAAAGGGGGTCTTAACAGCCCTACATACGCGTCACCTCCAAAGTTGGAGTGCCCCCCCCCCCCGGGGTATCAACATAGATTTAGAAGCAAATAATTGAAGCACGCGTTTGTTGTCTATGTTTTACTTCAATTAGTGTCGTTTTCTTCTCCTTTCGTCAGCTTATTTCAGCCACTACGCCGTCGAAACAACGCAACCTTTATACATACCTTTAAATTCCAAAGCAATTATTCTTAACCATTTGCTTCATCACGATAAGCAAACCTGACAGATTGAATAAAAAATCGCAATATCAATTCTAGTAACGCAACACGGCCCAGCTCAGATTCCCAAACGCGGCAAACGCGTCAATTAAAACCCAATAACATCAAGGGATTTCTCCACGGTCTGTCGCTTACCAACTGGGATAGTGTATACAAGGATGACAATCCGGAAACCGCATTTAATGAATTCCACGACAGGTTATCTCAAATATATAACATCCACTGCCCTATCAAATCAATAAAGCAATCTAAACGTAAAACACCTAAGAAACCCTGGATAACCATAGGACTAATTAATTCAATAATTACTAAAGATAAACTTTTCAGGAAATACCGATCAAATCCCAGCCACGACAATAAACTTAAATATACTAAATACCGTAATACACTCAATCATCTCCTTAGAGTCTCCAAAAAAAATCATATCACTGCTGAGCTCGATGCCCACAAAAACAACATGAAGAAGACGTGGCAAACCCTTAACCACATTCTTGGCAGGAATAAATCCTCCAAGCCACCTTCTCATTTCATTGACAGTGATGGTTCAGAAATCAAAGACCCTGTCCAAATTGCGAATAAACTCAATGACTTCTTCACCAACATTGGTCCGTCCCTTGCTGCAAAAATACCTCCGCCCAATAACACCAAATTCAGCAATCCAAATTCACTAAATCACAGTATCTTCCTATCCCCCACCACGGAAGAGGAAGTGCTAGATATTTCTTCATCTCTCAAATCTAGCACCAGTTGTGGCGTTGACGGTATAAGTTCAAACCTCCTCAAACAAATCATGCCTAAAATTGTCGGTCCTATTGTTCATATTTTCAATAACTCCATATCTACTGGCATTGTTCCATCAATTTTTTAAACTGCCAAAGTAATCCCTATTTTTAAATCCGGCGACAAATATTTATTTAATAACTACAGGCCAATCTCCATTCTACCTGCGTTGTCAAAAATTCTTGAAAAATTGATTTACAAAAGGATCATTAACTTTGTCGAGAAACATGACATTCTTACCAGTGACCAATTTGGTTTTAGGCCAAAACTTTCAACCTATATGGCCATTAATAAATTATATGATAAAATTGTCACATCTCTCGACAAAAAGCTTTGCACGGTAGGAATTTTCTTAGACTTAAGCAAAGCATTCGACACGTTAAATCACCAAATTCTTATTAACAAGCTTGATAATTATGGTATTAGGGAATTGCCAATCTTTGGATTCAAAATTACCTGAATGATATGGGAAGCAGTTTGTTGTTTTTAATCAACATCGCTCTTACACCTTACCAATTGAGTGTGGGGTTCCCCAAGGTTCGATCTTAGGCCCCATACTCTTTTTATTGTATATTAATGACCTCCCTAAATGCGCTCCAAATCTCCTTTTTATCATGTTTGCAGATGATACTAATATAATTTATTCGGATAAAGACCAAAAATCACTGGAGTCTAAGCTGAATAAAGAACTTAATGTTATATCTGACTGGTTTAAATTAAACAAACTTTCTCTAAATATTAAAAAAACTAATTTCATGTTATTCAAAAATAAACATACCCGCTTTCCCCCGTCAACTATTAAAATTTGCATTGATGATAAATTAATTGAACAAGTTAATGTAACTAAATTTCTTGGCATTCTAATAGACGACGACCTGTCGTGGAAATCACACACATCCCGTGTTACAAAAATTGTCTCGAAATACAATGGTATCATTAGGAAGGTTAGACCCTTTCTCCCCTGATTCTTTGATCACTCTCTACAATACTCTTGTTTTCCCCTATCTTAATTACTGTGCCATGATCTGGGCTGACAAAAACAATTCCCATCTCCATACACTTTTTTTGATGCAGAAGAAAATTATCAGAACATGTACCTATTCAGTTTGGCTCGCCCACACCGACCCCTTATTCAAGTCTCTCAGGACGCTTAAAATCCAAGACCTGTACTTTTTCCAAACCGCCCAATTTATGTTCAATTACCTTCATGACCAACTACCATCTCATACTACTGACCCAGACTATTTTATAACCAACAAAGACATCCACACCCATGACACCCGTTTTTCGAATGACCTTCATGTAAGCCTTACCAATACCAGGCTGGCTGAAAATATCCTTCGGATTCAGGGTGCCCTGCTCTGGAACTCCCTCGACCAATCATTGAAACAGTCTCCAACATTGGCTATTTTCAAACATAGACTTAAAGATTATTTAATCGAATCTTATACCACAACTGATTAAGGGTATTTTCAAACTTTCCATCTCTCTTGGGTCTGTCTCGTCCTGTCCTGTCTTGTATTGTTCAGTCTGTCCATACCCCATTAATTTATTTGGCACAATATATTTGATTCCGATCTTGTCCAAATTATCTTTATGTGAAGGAATCATACGCTTCTCCTTTCATTCAGCTTTGTGTCAAAATATGTGATTTATTATATATTTTTTTTATTATTGTACTTTTGATTATCTGATTTAATGATTCCGTTCAATTAAATTTTATTTATTCCTTTTTCGGCCACATGATATCATCATTGTAGTACTTATTAATATTGTAGCGTAAGTTAAATTTCCATCTTGTTCAGATTGGGTGCCACAAGCTTCACGCTCTGCGTCTTTGCGGCATCCACATCTCTCCACTGCTCATGTTCTTATATTGTATTTCTATAAGTATAAGTATTTCTTATCTTGCATTTCCATTTGTATAACTTTTTGTGAATTGAGATGAAATCAAATAAAACTTGAACTTGAACTTGAACTTGAACTTGAACTTGAATAATTTCTCCTTATATAACCTCTTTTGCTGTCCAGTCGAGACAAGAGCAAGCAGATGTTTTATTACCACACGTGTAATCAAGTTAGGTGGCGCTGATCCCTTTCATTGAGTTGGTCAATGTATTGATTCTGATTAGTGCAACAAAAGCGTATATATTGTAAGACCAAATAAAAAATAAACATGTTTCACGTCCCCTCCCGCTTCGTTTTCTGATATTTTTTCAATTGTGTTTTTATTTCTTGAAATTCAGTTATAACTTTTCAAAAAAAATATGCCTAGGTAGTTGATATGCTTTCTATAGCCTTGCTAATATAGAATAAACAGTTTTGGAATGTTTTGTGATCAGAGGGGGCATACCCCTCAGAACAACAAAATAAAAATGTCCTCCTCCTCCTTTTTCCAGACATTATTGTACACGCTAAAACAAAGTATGGATATTTACACCGATTTTGCTATAAAAATAGAAAATAAAAAGGGGTTTTTTTTTCAAAAACCCGGACATGAAACATGTTTTTTATTTCACTTGGCCTAATGCTTAATGTTATATTGTGAATTGTTAAATGAATAAGCACCCATAATCTAAGCAACGTATTCTCAATGAATGTATTTTACTACCTGTTATTTCTTCAAAGAATGTATTTTACTAACTCTTACTTCTGATATCATTTAAGGTTAATGGTAGCCATGATGCAAACAATATTGTTTATGGTTGAAGATATCATGAAAATCTGAACCATAACTCCAACTAAAGAAATTAGGTATTGCAATTGGTAAATATTCATATGACATGGAACGTTCTTGACACACATCAACCAATAGGTACAAGATGTTATATAAAAGTGTAAGAAAATGTAAGAAAGATTTAGTAATGTTAATATTACGCCAGAGCTGTGAAAACGTGACGTTAACCCTAACACCAGTAAAAACCACAAAATACCACGATGAAAAATTCTGATCATGCATGCATCCCAGGGTCTGCGATGACGCAATCACCCTAAGTGTGATATGCTCACGGAATTGCTGGCCGGGCAGCAATAACCCGTGCAGCTACCGGTCCGCGATCGTGTGGTTGGTATGCGGGGGGTCAAAGGTTCGAATCCCGGGGGTGACAAGTCAAAAATTCTTCTTCTTCTTGAAAAATTCGGATCTTCTTTGACTTCCGATATCAAAAAGCATGGGTCAGTGTTAGGGTTAATGAAATAGATAAGCGATTCGATTCCAAAAAAAGTAAGCTCCCCAAGACATGTTGGTATAATCCAAAAGCTACTCGATCAATTCTCGTGTTTTCTAACCAAAAAGAGAGTGTATCTGGTTGGCCTGATTCAGTTAATCAAAATTTCAACATTTCCCAGATGACTGAAGGTAAATTAAGTAGGTTAGTGTTGGACAATAATAATGGACCATAACTTGAATATACATTAAATACGCTAATAGAGAATAATGTACGAATAAATTGATAATTTGCTTTCTGCAGCGCATAGAACGATGTCAGATCCAACAGCTTAATCCGATATTATCGTAACTGGTGCTGTAGGTGATGCATAGATGCATAGATGCACCTACCTGTGCAAATATCAGTAAACATGGTAAAACAATTTTAACTGATCGTAAAAATATGTCGAGATGTTAGTTGCAGACAATGTAAATGATCTTGACATTATAGAACAGATGCCCTAAAATTGTAACGTCTTGGATGTGACCGCACTTTTGCCTTTTATTTGTAATGGTTAACCAAAGCAATTTGGGATGATTGGATAACAGACAAAATCTTAAACATTATGATCATCATGGTACAGGCCTCCTTTACATGTTTAAAATCCGACGGAGTCATCGAACCCCGAGTCATTGACGGAAAAGTAGGTCAGAGTCATGTGTGCCGGGCATGTGTGTCCTCGCTCAGATTCAAAATGTATTCTTTGGAACGCTTACGGTGAGCTAAAGTCAGCTGATATTTTATAACAACGCAAATCTTAAACATGAAAACCATGATGTATTTGTATGTACACATATGTTAATATGTGTACATAAAAATATTACCTAAGCGGTTGAGTCATTGACCTTAAGGAAAATTGTGCCAAATTCATAAATCATCGATTTATTTGATGAATTGATGAAGAATATAAAATTCGTAAGTAGATCGCGACATCATAAGATGCGTTCTTAAAACGCCGACTGTGGCATACCTCAAAGTATGGGTTTTTTGCCAACGTTAGTCATTAGTCATAAAAGAAGGCATTAATATAAACCCATTTTGATCAAATTGGTCTGCAATATTAGACAACAACGACAGATCGGGACAGATTAGGTATCGACATTGTTACCCGACATCAGTCACTCTCAGGTGTTCACTGGACACAGCAGCCCACGCTAAAACACTGTAATCAGAGGTACCACGAGCGACCAAGATGCTTTAATAAAGGAAATTGGCTTGCTCTTACAAAAACGAACCCAAGAAAGGGGACGGATATGTCGTGGTCTTTCAGATTCTACATACTGTTAAGTGATACGAAATCAAACAAGATAGATAAAGTAGAATCAGTTAGGACTGGCGATTAGGTTTAAAGAGCGGTGTATCTTGGCGGTATATGTGGTTATTCTATTACGTATCAATATAGTAAACTAAATAGAAGACAGACTTCAGCAGTAATGAAGTATTTTCGTTAGCGTGAAACATGATGCACGCATTAAACCTAACGCTTTATAAGGGTATATACATCTTAACAAATAAGTATCTCCCTTTCAATTCGTAACTTTGCTATGGTGCTCTAAGAATATTTTATGTTTAACCAATCAAAAGCTCATTGTTCAGTTGTTATAGCATATCCGTCTTATAATAATTTCACTATTTGCCTTCAAATAGATTTAAATTTCTACTTTATAAATGAAATGAATCGCAGTGATATAAACAAATTTGAAATGTTTAAACACATTACAAGGAAGCACATCCTTAATATGCCATATAATTCACACTTAATAATCAGAGTGACGAGGTTGACATTAAAACCACAAAGTCCAATAAACACTGGCGATTTTGTGTGCACAGCTTTGCCGGGGATGGGGGGGGGGGGCTACAAAATAGGGACGACACGAAGGGGCATCGGGGCATTCTCCCTCAGGCTTGGGGTTTTTATTTTCTTCATAAACTTGAGGTAGCAAAATAATTTTTCTCTGTGGTATTTAATAGACCTAAACAAATTAAGCAAACGTATACAATCTACTACACGGTACAGGTAACACCCACGTGTGTATCCATCACACTTACATTATATTCGTTTTATGCATCTCTTGACCGATTTAAATCGTGTTACTTTGCGATAAATACGTGGCCTGAATTTCTCATGGATTATGATTTGAAAAATGTGACAAAAATCTGAATATATTGTCTTGTTTATACTATCACTTTTTCCGCAGCTAAAAGGTTAATGATGTGTAGGTTGAAATATGTGATGTGCTGGCTTGATATTTAGCTCTTAAACAAACAACAGTATAATTCTAAGAATAAACTTAAAATTAAATTAAGTAACTTTTGAAGTTACTTTTTGAAATAAACATGTAAGTAGTTTTTGATCTTTTCCAAAGTTCTCACGAAAAACACTTTTTTTCCAAATGTGAGATTCTGTGGGATAACCCCTCTGGAGTATCACAGACGTCAAGTCATACTTATTCTCCAATAAGCTTATTTTATCTATACAAGGTTTTCTCAAACCATTCCAAATTCTTTTTTGAAAATTCTAAGCAATATATATCTAGTCCCATATATTGAGCCGGGAGGGGACGAGAACCAAGCAATGTTGCAATACTTTTGTGTAGTGTGTGTATATGTGTGTCCCCTTCTCCATTGAATTTACAATGTACTTGCTATTAATAGGTATGTCACAGTGGCTGCACAATAATTCTGCTACACTGTGCATGCAAGCATAACAGTGAATTGAAAAGGGCGCGCTTCAAATTTGGCCAATTTTAGAAAACATCCATGTCGATAAATGAATTTCTTCATATGCTTCATTTATCCAAATTGTTTAAATTTTTAATATATGATGTGTGAAGCCTTTCCGAGGCTAACATCGGGTCCTCAAAAATTAAAAATTGTTTTGTTTAAGAGCTACTGCCTGTTTTATGGATTTTTGAAGATCGCTCATAAATCAGTAAATATAGGCCTATTGAAGTAAAGGAACTACCACCATTTAGCTGAAATACTAATCTTTCTTAGCATGTAAATTAATTCCGTCGACAACAAATGAAACACTTCCCTAAAACCAGTTGAAGCAAAACATTAATCAATGTTTTTTTAGGGAGTAATTTTCCAAACCACAATAGCTCTAAGCCATTGTGTGTGTCCAAGGCCATACTATTTTTTGTATACGCGGTACAGTAAAATTGCTGTTCACTTTACCGATTGTCCTCCCATGTTAATCCAGATGACAAAATGTTAATTTAAAGTCTCATTGCAACTGAATTTTAATTTTTACTTTTCGGACTTGGCTTTGAGTAATGGTGACACATACCATGTTTACAGTAAAAATGAAAATTACATTCTAGACACCGTCAAAATGTCAAACTTTTTATTTTTTTGTATTGTTTTTAAATAATTAACTGCAGTTCATTTATTCAACCTCATAACAGGATCATACTTAAAAAAATTATGATGAATGAACAGACGTTCATTAAATATTGAAAAAAACCTAAAATTACTCATGCCTAATTTGCATAATAATATCATAAATACATAATTAGCTGTAATTACCTAATTTGCATAATTAATTACTTTTTTTTTTTTTTTTTTTATCAATTGAAAGAACGTTGTATACATATGTGTGCAAAAAAACCCGCACCTTTATATCATGTACGGTTTTCTATTGGCATCACTTTTGCATATTAATTAGCTGAACTTAGTCATTTTTTGAGATTTAATTTGTCTGCAGATTGGCCAAAATTGCTAAAATAGTATATTTGGTTAATTTATTATGATTATTCAATGATAGATTTTTTAATTTTGTTTTCTGTAGCGAAGTCAGGAAAGATAGGCATTTAACATTTGATATTTAAATTAATGCTGCTTTTTCAAGCAAGCGTCCAAATATACCTTCAAAATCTCGAAATGTGCCAATTTTGTCATTACAGCCATTTGTGGCAGGATTTCATTCCATCTACGAGCATCTTTAAATTGACACTACATCACAATGCATTGACCGATTTCAATTCTGTTTTTTGATTTTTGATGCTTTAATAAAGCTCAATAATGTAGGAACATTAAATAACGTGTTTCTGCTGCGATTATTTTTGAGGTGATATGCCTACTATTAATGTGAACCAATTGGACGGTTTACATATTCTGACACTTGTTAAGCATTCGAGCTTCGTCACCTGCACCGACTGCTAGGATCCGTAAAGCTACGGAGGACGATGCCAAGGTACTTCACTGACAAAACATTTGGCAAATAATTGCACCAAAGGAAAACGCAGACGTGCTTAACCTTTCTCAACAGAAGTGAGCATGGAACTTAAATATTGCTCTTTTAACCCTGTAATGAATATAACTCATGCAATCCGTACAGCGTTATCACTGTTTATATCTAATGACACATGCTGTAAAACGGAAATGGTCAAACGTGCGAGGACGGAATTGACCAGCACGAGACTGCCAAAACGTATTCGTGTCTTGCTGTCTAATGTCCAGTTCAGTCTAGTGAAGATTTCTCCGATTTCAAATTAGTCCATTAGTCCAGATTGAAGCAACGCATGCATTGTGCTAGATGTTTAAATTATAATCAAAAGATGATTGCTAGTGCGACTTAAAATTTCACGCAATCGCACAAACGGTAAAAGTGATAAAAGTTTTAAATAAGAGTTTAGAGTGGTTCAGTGAACTTTTGAAATTACATCAAATGATTGCGATAATGATCTCAGTTAGATCATAACGATACGGAACCGATTACTCTAAATTAGAGACAGCGTGAGAGAAGAAACCCCAGAATACATGGCTATGTAATATTTTTTAAATCTTTTTCCAACAACTCATTTGGACAATTCATGCCTCTCTTTATGCATTTTAGTCGCATAACATTTTGGTATAAGTTGACAAGAAATATACAAGGCAGTTTAGCTTTGTAAAATGGTAAATGGGTTGGCTATTATAAGCAGTATAGTAGTGTTACCAGATATCTTTTCCATCCAGGCAAAATAAAATTTCGGGGGCACAGACGAAAAAAATTGCAGTTGCATTACATACATACATATACTGGTTTTGTTTTTTAAAGAGACTGTACATCTCTTCGGGCTTCCAAGAAAGGCTTTGTATTTTACACTATTTCGCGCCATGATCTACCCCGGTGGGTTCAGTTTGTATTTAAAGGTAGGACGTATGACCGTTCCAGGATTTGAAAATGACCCCTATTTCACGGGGAATTTGCAGCAATTTTACCCCCTATTTTGCCCGAAATCAAGAAAAATTTGCCCCCAAATACCTCCCCTATTTTTATCATTTTGAGGACGCATTTTTATTTCACCCCCTTGTCACGAGGAATCGAGGACATTTTTTCTAAATAAATACCCCTATTTTTACCATTTCAAGGACGCTTTTGAATTTCCCCCTATTTCACGGGGAAATGAGGACAATAACGAAAACTGTAGCGGTAAAACACGGACGAAAGTCCTAGAAATACACCCTATTTTTCATTTCAAGGACAATTTTGCTCCAAAACACCCCTAATTTGAACAATCGCGAACAATTTTGTCCTCGAAAATTCCGCGGACATTTCTTGAAAAGTACCCCTAATTGGACCATCATGCGTACACATTGTCAGTGAAGACTGAACCCACCGGGTGATCTACATGAAACGGGCTTATTGTGACATTATTGTGACCCTTCACCAATGCCCCTTTTGGGGGGGGGGGGGGGGTAAAACGCGAACGATCCAAAAACTGAGTAAGCTTTGCACATTTTTGTTTCCCAAATGTTATAAACAATAGTATGAGAATGCTGAATAATTGAATATGTACATTTATTTTACTTGATTCATAAATGAAGAACACACTATTTGTACAATTTCGTGAATATGTTTTGAAAAAATAACCTCATTTTGTGTGTTTCGCGAATCGTGACAATTTCTGACAATAATGAGTACCCGTGGATACACGAGTGCGAATTATTTTACCGTAGTCAACATATTAAGGGATCCAAAATGAGCGTTTATTGCGTTTCGACAGTATTTTTTGTGGGACATGAGAGCACCTCAGACCTATCGAATTGCATTCTGAATACGAAGCATGTCTTTCAGATATCAAATAATTTACGTTTTTTGAAATTCACGATATAATACAAATTTTATGACAAATTATTAAAATTTGATATTTTTCAAATTTTTGATATAACAGTCCTCGAAGTAAATTATATAAATCTAATGATATATTCTTAAAGTGTATGTAGCAGGGAGGAAAAGCCGACGGTCAATTGTAAATTTTGACCTTTCATATTGAAGATATGGACTTTTTCCCAAAAAGACCTAATTTTTTTTGGTGTTTTGGGAAAAATTTCCATATCTTCAATACGAAAGGTTAAAATTTTCAATTGATCGTCGGCTTTTCATCCCATCTACATACACTTTAAGTATAAATCATCAGATTTATAAAGTTTACTTCAAGTACTGTTAAATATCAAAAATATCAATTTTTAATGATTTGCCATAAAATGTGTATTAAATTGCGAATTTCAAAAATCAAAATTATTTGATATCAGAATGACATTCTTCGTATTCAGAATGCAATTCGATATGTCTGATGTGCTCTAATGTCCCAAAATAAATACTGTCCAAACGTTCATACCCCAGCCCTTAAGCCCCCTGTCGCCGCCAATGAGATTACGCATTGTTCATATATATATACATATTTATAGATCTAATGAGGACAAAATAATTCATTGATTTAATGTTTAACTCTTGATAACCAAAACCTATTGGATTCATTCCACAATTTATCTACGTAAACCATTTTCAACTTTTAACATGTTTAAGGTTATTATTAATTTTGAAATCCTATCCTTGACGAATCCCATATTAAATAAATACATATATCTTTAACTCGTGTCGTATTTGAGCGCTATGCTTATAAAGACCCGTCGATATCAAATTAAATTTTATTTAATTAGATTTATATTTTTATAGATAAATTCCAAATAATAAAGCAAGTATGAAAGCAGTACTTGGAAACGGAACAATGCACTTTTCCCACATTTTCTGCCAAATAGAAAAATGAATCATACGTTGACAGGCATATTATCAGTATTATCATCTTGAGCATTAAGTCTATATATGGAACGCGAATTGTCATTATCATGTCCCGTTATCCTACATTCAATGGCAATGTCCTATTAAAACAGTTTTAAGCGACCTATTTAATTCATAAGTACATAATAAAAAGCGAGCCATCAAACTCATAGTGATACCAATTACCTTTTAATATTCTATATTAAATTTTGAAACGTTATGACAGTGCGGTACTTTTAAATTCTAAATGTCAATTTTCTAACAGTTCCGGCATTTTCAAGATGTCATAACATACTGTGTGACACTTCCAGGCATGAGATTGTGAAGTAATTTTCATAAGAGGAAAAGCGCACACAAAAGTTGTCCTATAATTTTGTACACGAAAGAAAAGGTCAAAACGAGGAATACAAATTAATTATCATCTATATTAAGGGATGGGTTATGAACGTATGGACAGTATTTATTGTGAGACATTAGAGCACATCAGGCATATCGAATTGCATTCTGAATACGAAGAATGTCATTCTGATATCAAATAATTTTGATTTTTTGACATTTGCAATGTAATACACATTTTATGGCAAATCACTAAAAATTGATATTTTTGATATTTAACAGTACTCGAAGTAAACTTATATAAATCTGATGATTTATACTTGAAGTGTATATAGGTGGGATGAAAAGCCGACGATCAATTGAAAATTTTGACCTTTCGTATTGAAGATATGGATTTTTTCCCCAAAACACACAAAAATTAGGTCTTTGATCTTCAATATGAAAGGTCAACATTTTCAATTGATCGTCGGCTTTTCCTCCCAGCTACATACACTTTAAGAATATATCATTAGATTTATGTACTTCGAGGACTGTTATATATCAAAAGTGTGAAAAATATCAAATTTTAATAATTTATCATACAGTTGGTAGTAGATCGTGAATGTCATAAAATGAAAGTTATTTGATATCAGAAAGACATTTTGCGTATTCAGAATTTATGCAATTCGATATGTCTGATGTGCTCTCGTGTCCCACAAAAAATACTGTCGAAACGCTCATTCCAGATCCCTTAATTCACCGCGGAAAGAAAATATGTTAAGAAATAAATCAATCATTTTATATCACGGGATTATTACAGCCGCAACTTTATTATTTTGATGTATCTTTTTTATGTTTGTATAATATCAAGCGAAAGTTAAAACTTCAATAAAATTGTTACACGATCAATTTGTGCAATTATTGAGGATAGAGGTTTGACCTTTCTGAATTCTATATTGTAAATGAAATCGTGTTTGACAAATTTGTTAGCATTTCAAATAGACACGCGTCTTTATTACCTAACAGCGAAGGGAACTTTCCCTGTAAGTAATATAAATCAAAATTGGAAACAAAACTGATCGGAGCGTAACAAAAATAATCAATTATATATTACAGTTGCTCATTTTATATTTAAAATAATAGACTAAGGTGTACCATTTCAAAAGCAATGTTTAATTAGCCTACTTGATAGGAAACGGTCATTAGCGCCGATCCGACAATTGGCTTAAATTGTCGAAAAATGGCTGAAAAGAACGAAAAGTGCGTCATTTTACCGAAAGAGGAGGGTGGGAGTGGGGACACATCCCCTGCCCATGGAAACGGCATAAAAGCATATCGGTTTGAACATGTTATGATATCAGATTCAGCATTTTCTCACATTTCCAGGTGAAATCTATGCTATACTAGCATACTAGTAGCAAGAAAACATATATATTTGTGTGAAACATTTAGCTCGTGGGGTCCTTTTGGTGTGACAAAATTAAAACAAAATAATTTGTCACACAACTACAAACTGACGATAAACAATTATTACTATAAAACCATTCATATAACTCGCCGAGCGCGGGATAATGCCACACTTTACGGTAAAATTAATACAATAAAAGTAACGTGTTTTAGTTGACATGATTCGTCAGTATAATAAAATTGTGAGACCTCATTTCTCCAAGGTTGGGAAACTTTCTCTATACCTACTTTTCGCCTTTTTTTGCAACACTATCAGTATACATAAATTGCTGAAAAGATACCCCATATCTGTGGCACACCCTCCATCGAAGAAGAACCCCTCCCCGGGGTTGGCAACATCTTAAATATATATATGTAGGTTACAAAAGTCATTCAGACTTCATTTTCTCCCCGCGGATTTAAACCATGCAACTTCTCGCCATAACGTGTCAATGGCGGACATGATCAAAATAGACAATGAACGTCGTTTTGAATGGACATGAATAGATATTTAAAAGTATTCGATTTCAGATAAACTTCTTTGACAATTAGAAATTTATCTCAAACAAATTCATCCTGATGTTGTAATGTAATGTCTTATCAGCATTGCATGCAGCTGATAAGGGATCTGCAGAGCGTCTTCTGCGGCTCGATCCAGAACCCTTTAATTTTGCGGGCTTTTAGCATTATAATACAGACTTGACATTTAGTATGGACTATGGAATATTTCTTCGCAAAATTCCAAGACCGGTCTGGAAGGGGTCTGCATAAACCGTACGGGGTAAATATTAATTGGGGTGTGTCGAGAAATGGTGTAAAGTAATTGCTTAACAGAAAATGTGCTTTCCATTACTTTACATTATGGCGCTCAGAATGTAGTGAATTAGCCTAAAATGTCGGATTTAAGGAGACTGAATTTGATTTTGTTGGGGTAAAATTTCTGAATTTGAGCAACATTATTCTAATATTATCAAATTTATTGAGGTTTGAGGTGATATTTACTTAACCTAAATACCAATAAGTGTTCGTCAGAACTGAAATGCACTTGTAATCTACCAGTTTTGAAAGTTATGGGGGGGGGGGAGCTTTAAAAAATATGGCTCTGAAAAGTGGTACGCACTCAGAAAGTTTGAATGGCCCAGAGTCTCCAGAAGATTTTTAATATGCGGGACCAAAATGTTTGCCCTGCTCCGGAACGCGAAACGCTGCAGGGGTTGGGTGCGGGAGAGGGTGTTCCTTTTAAAATGCATACATTTTTACATGAATTCTACATTACATTTTGAATTATACCAAACATTATGAATATTACCTTAAAATTATGAATTTTATCCAGAATTTTTGAATTTTACCCTAAAATTATGAATTTTACCTCAGATTATGGGGGAGCATAAATCAAACCATCAGTAACTATGTTTATATTACTGTCATTTAATAACAGTTTTTTAGGTGTGCCATGGTTCACGCGTTCTTTTCACATTGAGACTCAACTCATTTATTATTGCTAACTTTTTCCAAGTCGCCATTCACTTTTGAAATAATTATGCAAATATTGCAAGAGATGCAGTAGTGATCCGTGTCATCGGCATACATGCTTACTTAAACAAATGAAAGCCAATTAGGAAGATTTACATAATTATGATGAAGAGAAGTGGGCCCAAAATAGAGCCTTTTGGCATACCGCAAATAGCATTTTGTTCATTTAACTTAACCCTATTAATGATGTCACAGTTAACATTTAGATGACTTCTAAGCCTATTCATAACATTTGAATTTAGACCACAGTTGTGTAATTTCTTAATAAGTAGGCCTATACTATGATTCACAATATCGAATGCCTTTTTCAAGGCAAACAGTATTGTATGTGTCTTTGTCAATAGCATTATAACAAATCTTCAGTGACCAATCAGAAGTGCAGAAGCTGTAGAATAACATGGTACCCAGATTGCGTTTCATTCAATAGATTATGAGAGTTAAGGTAAGGTGCAGATAGAGCTGATCGAATAAATTCACGTCCAAGATTTTGATAAAATCAAAATAGGTGAGATAGAAATAGGCTTGTAATTACAAGGTTCGCAGTTATTGTCGCCTTCGAAAATAGGCTAAATCATAGCATTCTTCCAATTTCTTGAAAATGTACCTGCAGTTATATACATTAATAGGATATGATATATGAGCAACAATTGTACGTGTAAATACCTTAAAGGAAGTCTCCGGCAATCACAACATTATGCCTTATATGAAAGAAAAATAATTATCAAGCACGAATCACATAGTTTTAATTAAAACAAACTCATAGTGACCATAAAAACGAATAAAAACATCCGACTCTCAACACGCGATATTCAAAATTCCCGGGCACCGAAATTGTCGAGTGCAATGACGTCCCAATAATACAATGACGGCTGACGACAATTGAGCACAAACAATTATTACGTCATTCCACTTAAACTATTTCAGTGCGGGAATTTTGAATATCGCGTGTTGAGAGCCGACTGTTTTAATTAGTTTTTATGGTCAATATGAGTTTATTTTAAATAAAACCATATGATTCGTGCTTGATAATTATTTTTCTAACATATAAGGTATAATGTTAGCTAATGTTATACTACCTTTTAAAAGATAGTTAAGATGATATTTTATAGATGAGTAAAGCTGTTCTAGTACATTCTGTTCATGGATTGTATCAAAATTGAACATACCACCAGTACAATGATGAAATGTATCTACATCATGCTGAACACTATAATCTACATCGCGGATGCTATTGTCCAAGTTAGGACAAATTGAAGCAAAATAATCGTTCAACCCATTTGTATAATGTCCAAGGGGTATATTTCCTACTCAAACTCTGTTATAACACACGATCTAGCTTTACTTGGAATAAAGTGCCTTAAATCGCTTTAAATAGAATCTTTCGTTTTTATCTCATTATTCAGGTAACTTTTCTTAGAATCCTTAATTAATCGTACCAAATTAATCGTACCATTGTCATTATTTTGAGATTGCGATATTCCATCCAGAATTGAAAAGAATTTGTTTTCTTGATTTGCTTCTTGAGGTTAATCATATTAACCGTACACCTGATTACAGAACAATACAGCACTACTTCTGTTTAATTAAAAAATATTATTATGTTTTGCAAAACGAAATTAGCTGAATCTTAATCTTTTAGTTAGTTCTAACTGACAATAAAAGTCAAATTTTAATATTTTGTCAATTTGACATGTTTGAGGGGAAATGGGCCAAAAAGTGCAATTGTGCATGATTTCTTACAATTTCAGTCACAAAATTCAAAGACTTGGCACAAGTCTAAGCATTCAAAATTGACAATTATAGGCTATGAGTTTGCTCATAAATTTAATATTTCAAGTTGATTTTGATAATTGCCAGTTAGAACTAACTAAATGATTAGGATTTAGCTATATTTCATTTGGACAAGCAAGATAATATTTTTAATGCCATGAAATTAGTGCTATGTGTTTGTTTATGATTCTGACTATGGTAGACCTGTATGGGGTACAAAATCTGTACGCCTTAAACAGACAAACAAGCACTACATCACTGATAAAACAATTGTTATTTTGTAGAAACACTGTTCGAACCCCAGGGCAGTTTAGACCTTACTGCATTGAGATATGATTGTATTCAGTTTCTGTTTGGTTAAAATTTTGGTTTGCATTTCACAGTCGGCTATTTCTATTTGAGAAACCTTCCCTTTTATGTATTAACTTCGTTAAGTTGAAAACATTAATTTTCTTTTTAAAAGCATTTTTAAGAATACCAAAGGATTTTTTGACAATAAAGACAGTGTCCATTGTGTCGTTTTATCTGTCATCTTAATTTTATTATATTATATTATAAAATATTATTTTCAATAGCAATTCTTCCGTTTAAAAAAACAACAACGTATGCCTACGTGAAAAGCTGCAGGTGGTAAAATTTGTGGAAAATTGTAATTTACAAAAGTCACGTCCGCAACAGTTTGTTCTTGAAATTTACAATAAAAATTTCGTCCGAAATGTCTATAAATGTTCATGCCTTCCATCTAGAGAAATGAACTACGTGAGACCCTGAATGCCAGAGTTGTCACAGTACGTGTGTGTGCTCCGATCTGCTGACCACTTGATATTGTTGATGAGCATCAGATTGAGGACGAAAGATCTATAATAGATGGCGTTATTCCATATATCACCAACAGAACAAAAACCCAAAGGGACGATAATAATTTTAATCAAACGTTAGAGGGCGGAAGACGGTTACTGGGCCAGTTTCTACAATGGCCATGCCATTATTTTTAGCTATTTTTTATTTCTTATTATCAATATTACCGGAAATAAAAGTACTGGCAAGTTTTATGAAAGGGATCTCATTTTATTAAGAAAGGGTGTATATGATATATCGTTACAATGAGTAGAATGAGCACCAAAATTAGTAGGATAAGCAGCAAGCAAAATGAGCAGAATGAGAAGCAAACTAGACTTAGCTGTGGTCTAAGACCACAAACACAGCCGTGTTGTGACCCCTTAATCACATTTGACCCCAAAATATATGAAAACCCCATAGACATTGGCTAATGTCAATGCACGTGTCCACGTGGCATCACTTTGCTATGCTTTTTGTGGCAGAAGGGGCATTTGAAGGTATTTCGGTTTATACCGGAAATGACCCCTTAATGACCTTTGACCCCAAATCTGTGTACACCCCATAGACACTGTGTAATAACAATGCATGTGTGCAAGTGGCGTCACTGTCCTACATAATCTGTGGAAGGAGATGCATTTTAAAGGTATTTCGTTTTATACCGGAAGTGACTCCTTAATGAAATTTGACCCCGAATAAAAAAATACCACATATACATTGAGTGACTGCAGATCATGTGTGAACATACGGTTACTGTCCTATGTTTTTCTTAGCAAATAAAAAAATGTGAAGGTTTTTCATTTTATACCGGAAGTGACCCCTTAATGACCTTTGACCCCAAATCTGTGTACACCCCATAGACACTGGGTAATAACAATGCATGTGTGCAAGTGGTGTCACTGTCCTACAGAATCTGTGGAAGAAGATGCATTTTAAAGGTATTTTGTTTTATACCGGAAGTGACCCCTTAATGAGCTTTGACCCCACATAAAAAAATACCACATATACATTGGGTGACTGCAGATCATATATGAACATACCGTTACTGTGCTATGTTTTACTTAGCTAATAAAATTTTTGAAGGCTTTTCGTTTTATACCGGATGTGACCCCTTAATGACCTTTGACCCCAAATCTGTGTACACCACATAGACACTGGGTAATTACAATGCATGTGTGCAAGTGGTGTCACTGTCCTACGTAATTTGTAGGAGAAGATGCATTTTGAGTTGAAATCACGTTTTTGACCCCTGTGACCCCTGCGTGACCTTTGACCCCACGAGTTTCATGTGACATGTAGGGGCACGGTCAATGATCATTGTGACCAAGTAAGGTCAAAATCGATGTAAGCATGTGAGTGCTAGAGCAAATGTAATGGTTGACAGAAGAAGAAGAAAGAAGAACTAGACTTAGCTGTGGTCTAAGACCACGAACACAGCCGTGTTGTGACCTCTTATTGACCTTTGACCCCAAAATATATGAAAGTCCCATAGACATTGGCTAGTGTCAATGTACATTTGCATGTGGCATCACTATGCCATGTTACTTGTGGCAGAAGCGGCATTTTGAAGGTTTTTCGTCTCAGACCGGAAGTGACCCCTTGATGACCTTTGACCCAAAATAAAAAAATACCACATATACACTGGGTAACCACAATTCATATATGAACATACCGTTACTGTCCTTTGTTTTTCTTAGCTAATAAAAAATTTTGAAGGTATTTCGTTTTATACCGGAAATGACCCCTTAATGACCTTTGACCACAAATCTGTGTACACCCCATATACACTGGGTAACACCAATGCATGTGTGCAAGTGGTATCACTGTCCTACGTAATTTGTGGAAGAAGATGCATTTTATAAGTATTTCGTTTTATACCGGAAGTGACCCCTTAATGACCTTTGACCCCAAATTAAAAAATGCCACATATACACTGGGCAACCACAATTTATGTGTGCATATACCGTTACTGTCCTACGTTTTTCTTAGCTAATAAAAATTTTTGAAGATATTTCGTTTTATACCGGAAGTGACCCCTTAATGACCTTTGACCCCAAATCTGTGTACACCCTATAGACACTAGGTAATTACAATACATGTGTGCAAGTGGCGTCACTGTCCTACGTAATTTGTGGGAGAAGATGCATTTTAAAGGTTATTTCGTTTTATACCGGAAGTGACCCCTTAATGACCTTTTGACCCATATAAAAATAATATCACATACACTAGGTAACTAGATGTGAACATTCCGTTACTGCCCTATATTTTGTTTAGCTAATAAAAAATTTTGAAGGTATTTCGTTTTATACCGGAAGTGACCCCTTAATGACCTTTGACCCCAAATTTGTGTACACCATATAGACACTGGATGATAACAATGCATGTGTGCTAGTGGCGTCACTGTCCTACATAAGTTGTGGGAGAAGATGCATTTTAGTTGAAATCACGTTTTTGACCCCTATGACCCCTGCGTGACCTTTGACCCCACAAGTTTCATGTGACATGTAGGGGCATGGTCAATGATTATTGTGACCAAGTTAGGTCATTATTATGTTTTGATGGATCCAAGTTGTGATAATATTGGATCCAAAACATAATAATGATAAAATTGGATGCTTTACGCCCAATATTTATTGGTCTCGCTATGAGTTGTAAAATATTGGACTCGACTACGTCTCGTCCAATATATTAAAACTCATAGCTTGACCAATAAATATGGGCTCAACCGATCCAATTTTATATCAAAATAGATGTAAGTGTGTGAGTGCTAGAGCAAATGTAATGGTTGACAGAAGAAGAAAGAAAGAACCTGTAAGAAAAAAGACACAGCCGTCACGGCTGTGTAAAGAAAGAACCTGTAAGAAAAAAGACACAGCCGTGACTAACGTCACGGCTGTGTAATGAACAACAAATGAGCAGAATGAGAAGCAAATGAGCAGAATGAACACCAAAATGAGCAGAATAGAACTAAAATGAGCAGAATGAACACCAAAAATGAGCAAAATGAGCACCAACATAAGCAGAATGAGCACCAAAATGAGCAGCAATGAGCAGCAAATGAGGAGGAGCAAGTGGGAAGCAAAATGAGCAATAAATGTGCAGCAAAATGAGCGGCAAATAAGCAAAACAAATTAGCAGAGTCTATAGCCATGGTCTATGGTCAGAGGGAGAGGCCCAATGTAAAGTATGTAATATATGGCCGCTCCTTGCTTGCGGGACGCATAGGGGTGTCTGATAAGGGATGTGCCCATGAGAAGTGAGAAACTTTTACAAAATGAAGGACCAACTGAAGCCATTCATGGACAAGTTTTTTCTATCATTATACAGTAATTATACAGTAAATAATAGACATAAAATGTCGGGTATCTAAAGCAGAAGTGAAAAGGTGACTAAGTCTATCTATACGTGCGCAGGGGGTGTCTGAGGGGATGTTCCCCTGAGAAGTGAAACATTTTGCAAATGAAGCCATTCGGTAGATTTTGGTTATGTATACATTTTATTGTGTATATAATTGTGTAACAGTCAGTCGTCAGGTCACCAATAAAGGCCGATTGACCTCAGAATTGTTTTCACGGTGACGTCATCAAAACCAGCAGGTTTTTTGATCGGCAATTTCCGAAACGGCAATCGGGTCTTCGGATTTCCAAGTTCCAATGATGCAAAAGTGCCCGGATGTAACAGAGGCGGCCCAAAGATGGCAAAGATTGTAAAAGCCCAAAATTCGTGAAAAGAAAGTCCACTTGAATCCGGTGGATGGTTTTTAACTTGTAAAATTTCAGTTGGAAAAGGTTGTATTACCAAGGGGGGCTAAGACATTTGAAGCAACATGGCGTGTTATAAACGGTTGGCCTATATAGGTGTTTTCTGTGGGTCAAAAGCAACAACTTCTGGGTGGCGCGCCAACTAAATCAATCCTCTACATGGGTTCCCAAGATGGGGTCGAAGGTTACATGGGGTCAAATTTTAAATTGCTCGAATCCTGTTTTAAAACCCACCAAAGTATTTATCTAGTCATAATGATTCAGAAAAAAGTATAGTTTGACCTACCTGTGACATACGGTTCTTGAGTTATAAGCAAAAAAGGTCAAATTCTGACCTCAACCGGGGTGAACATCGTAAAAATGCTCCGATGTTAACCAAGAATGTCTCAAATTGTCCCTCTTGCAAAACCATTCAAATTTAAAGAAGTTTGCACCATCTAGGATGTTTTGTTACAAAGGTTACATAGCAAAATATGTCAGGGTCAATAGAGCTCATCAGGGGATTGACCTCTCACGCTAGGTAACGAAACATTTTTAAATGATTGCAAAAATTTCTTTATTTTGAAATGGTTTTTCAAAGGGAACAATTTGAGACACCTTTGGTTTAAATTGGAGATATACTACAGAATTAGAGTTCTAAGTCTGTGGTATAGACAGTAATGTTGTACCCCACCACCGAAATGTTACGGTTGCGCAAAGTTCACAAGAAATACTGCATCGGGACAATCAAATAAAGAACGAAACAGTTGAGAGAATTAGGTTTTTATGATGTCACAGCTCTTTTCACATCTGTACCTGTCACTTCTGTCTAGCGTTGAGAATTATCCACAAGCACCGTGTGAACAGAACAACACACTTAGTGATCGGACTCGTCTGTCAGCTACCAACGTGACGAAACTTCTCGAAGTGTGCTTAAATTGTACTTGCTTTGTATCATAGAATTATAGAAATTTCTACCAACAAATCCATGGCGCGGCTTTTATAGGTCACCCATATTCCCGATATCCCTGTATATGGAATAATTGGAACATTGGAAGCCATCAGCTTCCCACCCTCCCCTTCTGGTGGTTCCGTTATGTGGACAATACTTATACGAAATTAGAGAAACAGTTTCGCACCTGTTTGACCTTCATCTGGAGATTGGCATACTAAGTTCGGGATCAGGACCTTTTGGACATTTGACCCAAAACTCGGTTGTACACTCTTGGTACAATCTTGTATTTGCTCAATCGCGGTTCGGTGACTCTGATGTAAATTGACTCCTTAAGTATTTAGCGTCCCGGTCAAGGACTTTGACCGTGTCCAGATCAACTTGGTGGCCGGGAATTCAATGTGGGTGCGCTGGGAGACTCCCGACGATCTTGTACTCGGACGACGGTTTTCGGGTTTTCAATGACATTTCTGTCTTACCAATATGAGATTCTAAACATTGACTTTTCAAAGTTTTTCCCTGATAGGGGATGTAATATATTGGACCGCATAAACCGCATTCCGCATTATTGATCTGTACTTCTTGAGATCGAAAAAGAGGGTGGTACCAACAGACAGTTGTACCCCACCACCGAAACTTCAACCAAATTTTACGGTTTGCCCAAAGTTCACAAGAAAGACATTCCGCCTAGACCCATTGTGTAAGCAGCATCGGGACAATCGCATACAGCATGTGCAAAATTGTTAGCCGACATTTTAGCCCTCCTTGGTAACAGAGTACGTTACCAACTCGAAGGGTTTCTTTGAGCGAATAAAGAACAAAACAGTTGAGAGTATAAAGATCTTATGACGTAGCAGCTCTTTTCACTTCTGTCGATATAGCGTTGAGAATTATTCAAGCACGTTTGGAACAGAACAACACACTTTATCCGCTTGTCAACTACAAACGTGTCGAAACTTTTCGAAGTGGGTTTGAATTGTACTTACTTTGTATCATGGAGATTTGTATCAACAAATCCATGGCGCGGCTATTGGGTCACCCGTATTCCCAATATCCCTGCATGTATATGGAATAATTGGAACAGGAAGCCATAAGATCAGCTTCCCATCCCTCCCCCTTGTGGTGGTTCGGTTATGTAGACGATACTTATACGAAGTTAAAGAAACAATACGCGGATGAGTTAACGAATCAACTGAATTGTATCGATCTCGACCTCTAGTTTACGACTGAAGGTGAAGAAAAGAGGTCACTTGATTTTTCGTGACTCGCACAGTCATCCAAGGGACGGTAAACGGAAATTTAAGATCAACAGTAAACCGACCCACATGGATCAGTATTTTAACTTTGAATCAAATCATCCCGTCCAGCATCAACAAGAAACAAGAACAATACAAATGTTGAGACAAAAGGACAGTACTGTCCTACGTAAAGGGAACCTCCTGAGCCCTACGGCGAATTTTCGGCAGCTACGGAGTTAGAGTTTGTTTTCAACCCACCCAAACTCTGAGGCAACTACTCAGCCAGCCGCACTGAAAACCGCGAAGAAAGACATTACTGGACCAATATATTACATCCCCTGACAGGGGAAAGCCCAGAAGGGTCAGTGTTCAATTCTTATATTGGTGAGACAGAAATTAGATCATTGTAAACCAAGTTTTTAGAACACCATCGCCCAAGATGTCTCCCAACACATCCGCATTGAATCCCGCGGCCACTATGTTGATTAAATTTATTGACCGGTACGCTAGATACTTTGAAAGGGGTGTGAAGGAGTCAATTTACATTAGAGTAAACTAACCATCACTCAGCCATGACGGGGCCGAGTGTACGACCAAGTTTTTGGGTTGAGTATCCAAAAGGTCACTGATCCAAAACTTGGTTGCCAGTCTCCAGATGTAGTTGTGACCGAAGATTTGAGGTACGTCTTAATCTTAATGTTAATTTTGTGTTGAGATTTTAGATACAGTTGAATTTATGTAATTTTCTTATAGCTATAGTGTGTTTAAATGTAATAAACATAAATAAACTTCAATCGAGAGAGATTGTGCTGAAGGAACACTCTGTGAAAAGAATTTCACTCTAAAAAGATCGAAATTTCACTCTTTGCAGAGTGAAAATTTTACTCGTATGGGGAAAAATATGTGATTTTCACTCTTGGTAGATTGAAATGTCAATCTTTTCGATTGACCCGAAGAGTCACTCCGAGGAGGATTGACTTTTTCACTCTTTAGAATTTAGAGAATACACTACTAATATAATGACCAATATATCAATTATTAAAAACGCATCGTACATGGGAGCATGGAAACACTAAAACATTACCAACTAGCTCGAGATCAAATTAATTATTGATGCTTAATCAAAATTCTTAGTATATCTATGATTTACCTCTTATCATGGTTATATTAATTATTAGTTACGGCTTAACATGCTTTACACTCAAACATTGGTTACACATAATTTTTAATTTAGCGTATTACTTTTTAATTAGAATTACTTGTATGAATTTTGTCCGCCCGCACTACATAATTGTACAGGTTAGAGAGCAAATGTATTTTTCCAAAGCTAAATAATACATAACATTTAGCGTATCACTGCAAACGCAATCATTATATGATTTGTCACTTTCTCAACAGAAGTATACTTGCTGTCAATTTCAACCCCTTTGACGGTGTACATACAGGGTGTCCCAGAAAAAATTACCGAGTGAATAAAATTGAACGTAAAATGTAACGCATAGCCTATTTTGTTGTGCATCACATACAAACATTTTATTTGATTCGGTTGATTGGTTGCGAAGAAATTAATGATTACATAATGCGCACATCAATGCAGTTCATTCCAAGTTTGATCAATAGGCGCTTTTTTCATACTCGCTCACCGCTTCCTAAAGTTTGTGTGTCTCATTATAATATTTAGTCCACATTATCTATTTATAATTCGACGGTGTTATGTTATTCATGCTTTCACTGAAGATGAATAACAGTTTGTCCGAGAAACTTTGATTTCTGCAATTGGAAGCTTTCCAACTTTAATTCTTTAGTGCAAATATATTTTATCTTTCCAAAGAACATTTAAGCCATGAGAATGATCAAGTTCTTTGTGATTTGTGATACCATGCAACATTAATGTTGAAGTTTTAAAATATTTAAACTTTGCATTACAGTTTCTTGGAAATATTCTAAAAACAGTAATATGTGTGAGAATTTCTTTTAAGCCAGCTGGAATTTTTTATGCAATAATTCTTTATGCAACATTTATATCAACAAGTACCGAGCATGATCTTACATGAAAGCTTTCATTTTCAATATAGTGCAGGTTTTATCATTTGAACAAACCCTAATTAAATGTTCTGCAAGAAACAGGTTGTTTAAAAATAACGGAAAGGATTTCACAGAACAAAATATGAAGCCCATTGACAGTTAATTGACTATAGTGCGCAATGTGTTGAATGATCTTTCTTTCAAACTTGGAATGAAGTGAATTGTCGCATGCGTTATGTAATCGCTCATCTTCTTCGCAATTAGTCAACCAATTCGAGTTGAATTGACGTATAAGATGCAGCAAAAGATGGGCAACACGCTGGTTTTTAGAATTTTGTATTCTGATGTCTATTTCTCGACTTACGTCCAAATACATTCGCCCGGTAATTTTTTTTCTGGGACACCCTGTATTGTAACAGTACTTGAACATTCGGTCTTCATCATCTGATCTGTAAAAGGGAATATACAAAAGTACATCAATAACGTCACATTTGGTAAATAATAAACTTGTAAGTTAAGATAGATGTAAGCTTATTTGACAAAATAACCAAAACGCATGTGGAACCTTGAGAGTTGCAATGGCTCAAAATGACCAACCCCAAAATCGTATCATTTTGAAAATAAAGTCATGATGATATTGTTGTCTTTTGCTATGATATTCCGGAAGAACTGCAAAACAATTTATCTTAGGTGGCACGTTAGTCCTGATTAAGGAATTTAAAATCATCATATTTTTGCCCACAAAATGAGTATATTTAGGAAAACTGCCTCAGAACACCCTATATTAAATATCACACCTCCACATCATGCATAATCTGAATGAAGATTGGACTTGTCAGGATATGTTTATTAATGTGTAAGCAAACTTAATTTGTCATTTTCCTTTCATAAATATGATTTTGAGAAAAACGTACTTATTTACTCTGTTATACATGTATTTTCGCGTATATTTTTAAGAAATATATTCCTGACAACGAGCGAACTAATTACACATAAAAGACGGGCGTTACTAAAGAACAGATAAAATTACGTGTGTGGTTATAATCGAAAAATTGGACACAAGACAACTTTGAGCACGTCCTTGTCATGTGTTAATCAGAACAATACTATGATACAGAGTAGCAACCAAGAGTGGCAGAGGAAAGATGTGCACAGGTTACGTCAGATATACTGATAGTGCCATAATTTGCTTGCGTAAACGAGATATTTTGCCAAATAGAAAGCAATGAAGTTCAAAATCTGGTTTTATAAAAGGATAATTGACTTCGCTTATAACAGTTTTTGAATAGCATTCAGCACATATTGTTTCAAAATCTTATTTTTGTATAACTTTACGACGGTACCCAATACACTGCGGTTCGATTATCTAAAACCCTTTTTTCGGAGCTTTACATTATTTTAATATCTTGAATTTCTTACCACTCCGGAGTGGAAACAGTACGAAACATCGGGCAACGTGATTGGTCAAAAAGAGAGCAACATTTATTACGCATTGGCCAATCAGAGAATCATCCTTGATCGACAAAAAACATTCATTACGCATTGGCCAATCAGAAAATCACCCTTGATCGACAAATACCGACGTAAAAAAGAAACACTATATGCAAAATATATAATTCCCGATCATGAGAGCCAACATTTTTTTTTTATCTTTTGACAGATAAGAGCCAACTTGGGTAAGCCATATAGTGCACTTATGCTGCACAGCAAACATGATTCGACCTTTGCAGTACTTAAACCTGGTTAACAGGAAATTACTCCAGCCAAATCAATCGATAAAGTCTAGTCTATCCTCCACATTGAATAGTAGACTGATCTTATGCCCAAATATGGCACTTGCCAATCAATAATCACCCACTTGAAATCCTCTGGCTCGCTGCACTGACCAAAGTTATGGACAGATATGGGAGCTGTTTTTGCTGTTATCTGTCATTTACATATCAGGGAAGTACGAACATTTGCAGATGCCCCGCCTACTCAGTTTTTTAGCCTACATGTAATGTATACATTATTCTTGATTGACGTCATTAATACAAAAAATATCCGTCAAGTGGTTTAGCTTTAATGCCCTTCGGTGAGAGCGGTCTACAAGTGAGTGACTAAAAGTTGCATTCGATTTACACATGGAATTTTGCAGGCATGCCCTGCCCTTCCTTACTAAGACACCAAAGTGCGAATATTTCCAAATATCTAAATTAGCTAAACATTTAGGACATGTTAAAAAACTATATTTTCTAGAATTTCGGAGCGTACAGACAATATTGGCCGGTTATTTTTCACACAGTGACGTTAATTAGGCAATGGCCTATACCTCTAACAGACACTATTTGAAGAGGTCACGCGTCAATGGTGAGAGCACTGTGTATTGTGTATAGGAAAATGAACAGTAACTGCAGTATGCACAGATATTTGCGTCGAGCGTACTACGCAAAGACCACACGCTTACGACGCAAGCACACCTTTTGAGAATTTACCAATCATCTTTGGTCGCGCGATCGTATTGTTCCACGAAAAGTACGCTGATGCAACAATACGCAGAAGGTACAACCTCTCCTGAGCGAGAATTGGATAGTTTGCTATAACATGTTTCCCCTGGGCCTCATGGAAGAACAGAGGATACCTTAAAACATCCACTGAATGAGTAACCCAGGCAAAAGAAGAAATAAAACAAACAAACAAACAAACAAACATGTATAATTTCTATTTATACCTTATTACCTGTTAATATGTACACCTTTGCAAAAAGGCAGCTCTCATAATTCGTCTCGATCTTCTTGTTGAAGCTGCGAACTTTAAAAAGGAAAAGGAAACAGATAGGATGTACAACTTCTTATTTTTCCTTATAGCAAGTTAAAGATATGTATGGTGGTAGACCTGTGTGCACTGCAAAAAACACATTTTAGTAAGCAGTAATGCAAATGTAATGACTCATGTCATGCATGTAAGTTTCCCGAATTTCATCTATATAATACTCGGTACCAAATCAAGGGGTTAAGTTTTATGGTTTACAAAACCCTAATATATATTACAAATTATTTGATAAAATAATGTAGAAATCCATCCTGGCTGTGTAATTATCAACAAGATGGTGGACTATCTTAAACTCATCTGATGCTGGATATAAAATAATTAATCATTTTAATTGCCATGTATATTTCCTCATCAAAACCTTCATTTTCAAAATTAAGTTGAAGCAGCTAGCTGCTTTACATGCTTGTAGAGTTTAACATTTTTCTTTTTATGATGAAAGAATTGTTTTATTATAATAGAATACTTACAGTTGTGGCAGCGGTAGGAGATCCAGGTGAATGGGATAATGGTCGCTAACTTCTTTCGCCTGTAATAAATAGCATACACAAGTTTGGCACAGATTATACTCAGCCATTCTAACATAATTGACGAAATATTTTGGTAAGATTGTTTAAAATGGGGACTGCTCTATAATCCGAAGGTTCTAAAATCCGAAGGTTCTTTAGTCCGAAGGTTCGCTAGTCCGAACACGTGTTCATAGCATTCGTTAGTCCGAATTTTAAAAGAGGTTCTCTAGTCCGAAAAAAATTGAAAAGAGGTTCTTTATTCCGACGGTTCTTTATTTCGAAAGTTCTATAGTCCGAATTTTAAAAACGGTTCTCTAGTCCGAATATGAAAATAGTCTCTATAGTCCGAATTTAAAAAAGGGTTCTATAGTCCGAATATGAAAATAGTCTCTATAGTAATAAATGTTAAATGTTGGTATTTATACAGCGCCTTTCACATGTGAACATGTACCAAAGCGCTTTACATTTATTCCGCCGTCGTTAGAATATGTCAGCTGCCATACAATGCCCAATGCATGCTCATACCTTTGGGCGGCGCTCAATGGACAGTATTCATAACAGCTCCCCATTTCACATCTGGGTGGAGAGGAGTAATCGAGATAAAGTGCCTTACTCAAGGGCACAACACGATGGCGTCGCCGGGGCTCGAACCCGCAACCTTCCGATTATGAGTCGTAGCCCGTTCCGCTCGGCCACCGTGCTCCCTAAAGTCCGAATTTTTAAAAGGGTTCTATAGTCCGAATATAGAAATAGGCTCTATAATCCGAATTCAAAAAAGGGTTCTCTAGTCCGAAATTGTAAAACGGTTCTATAGTCCGAAACGGATACCGTGTTCTTTAGTCCGAATCAGTAAAAAGGTTCTATAGTCCGAATTTTTAAAACATTAACATATACTGCGCCCTCTAGCTAGATAATACTAAAGCAGAGTCTATGGCAAACGGGATATGGCGCTACTGCTATTAAAGGGCGCACACCACCAAATCACGATGTAATGACGATGTGATGTAGATGGATTCCGGTAAAAAACAAAAATATTTTTAGAGATATTTTGGCCTTTCTGTGGAAAAAAGAGGCATGTTATAGCTTAAATAAATATTTGAGACCTACACATGAACTTGGATCGCCCAACAAGTTGCATAACACAATTTTTTAATAAAGTAGGCCGTCGGATTGAAAAATGGCCAGAAACGGGTTTTCAGGGTCTACCCTGAACGGGTCGAAAATGAAAAACGGATACAAATGAAGAAAATATCACCAGAATAAAGGTGAACGTTAATGTATGCTACGAAAAATATCCAGAGAAACCAACCATGTTGAACTTCAGCGGATTTGTATTTAACAAGTGATGATTTGACACTGAAACAAATGATAAAAATAAAATTCGGACTATAGAACCCGTTTACCAATTCGGACTAAAGAACACGGTATCCGTTTCGGACTATAGAACCGTTTTGCAATTTCGGACTATAGAACCTTTTTTTCAAATTCGGACTATAGAGCCTATTTCCATATTCGGACTATAGAACCCTTTTTAAAATTCGGACTATAGAGCCTATTTTCATATTCGGACTAGAGAACCGCTTTTAAAATTCGGATTAAAGAACCTCTTTTAATATTCGGATTAGGGAACCTTTTTTGAAATTCGGACTATAGAACCTTCGAAATAAAGAACCGTCGGAATAAAGAACCTTCGTAATAAAGAACCGTCGGATTAAAGAACCTTCGGACTAAAGAACCGTCGGACTAAAGAACCTTCGGACTATAGAGCTTCCACCTTTAAAATAATGTTGTAATGCGTTTTGATCCAAAAAATATTAATAACTTTTTATGACCTTTATATAACCCGACATTTAATGTTATCAAAACGTTTTTACCCAATCCAAAACCCACAATATAACCTGTTTAAAACTTTTTTAAAACGTCGTGTGTTTGCTGGGTTAAAACCCTTTCACGCACCATTTTGTTTGAGCCAGGTCCCACCAAGTGCTCAGTGGCGTGCTCACACGGAGGGACCGTTTAAACAAACAAACAAACAAATATTTGGGGAATAAACCTACCTCCTCGTGCTCTAAACCATGAGCTGAATCGAAGTAATAGACATCTGCGCTTCCAGGTACATATGCTTGTGCCATGCTTTCACCTGCTATGACAAATCTAATGAAAAGAAAGGTAGTTTTATGTTTTATAATATACTCCTCAAAAAAAGTCCGGAAACTTTTAATAACGGTTAAATCAGAAATATTTCCTGTCAACAATGACACCTCATTTGTGACGATAACTTATTCCACGGCTGAGAAACTTTCTTTGAAAGATAGAAAGGTCTCAAAGAAAATGTGCCAAACTGGTCATTGCTGTGCTCATCTCATTGCTTTGAACCAATGAATGAATGAGTCGGCTAATGCATGAATAAAATAATTAATAAAAAAGTTTGCAGAATATCATTTTGAATAAAAAAATTCAGGTGCTAGGATGTGATTAAAAGTTCTACAGGTGGATCTCTCTTGCATGCTGGTCACTTCTTCATAGTGGTCATTTACAAGAAAGTTCTAATCAATCATGGTTCGATTATCAGATTTGGATAAGGCTCGAGCTATTGGTCAGCTTGAGGTTGGCATACCTCAGAATCAAGTTGCGACAACTTTTGGAGTTTCCCGCAGTAGATGATCTACAAGCTAAAAGCCAAGTTTCTTCAGACCGGAGATGTCAAAGACAGACCCAGAAGTAGCCGTCCAAGAAAAAACAACGGCTGCAGAAGACCGGTACATCAGGCTGCCAGCACTTCCAAATCGTAGACTTTTGATATTCCTTACTTATGTTTACTGATGCAAATGGCGCAGACAATGGTGGCAGACTTGGATCATATTGTTTGAGACCGTTCTGTCTTTCAAAGACAGTCACTCAACCGTGGAATAAGTTATAAGTTTTGTATTGATATGAAACAATATGTAGATAGATTTCAAATATTTCTGATATGCAGCCGTTTTTGAAAGTTTCCAAACTCTTTTGAGGAGTTTAATAGAACTACTAATATACGGTAGAGCAGACAAATCTTAACTAGAAACCGAAAGATATCAGTTTCCGTTGTTTGGCTGACGCTATAAGACGAGGTCGCTGTTTGAAAGGAGGGGGGGGGGGGTCTTATAATTTGACAATGGTAGTCATGGTAGTAGTATATTTGTTAATATTCTGAATCATCCAGGTAGATAGATAAATTAAAGATTAAATATCAAACTGATCATCTGGACTTACTGTTTTGAGTTGGCTAAAGTATCAGTTTTGAGTTAGCTACAGTGACAGTGATACTGTAGCCAACTGAAAATCCAAATGATCAGTTTGATATTTAATATTTACTAGTAGTACGTAGTTCGCAATAGAGATTCGGTGATCTAGGAATGTAAAGCCCGGTCCATGCATACGTGTACACGTGATGTTACAATTTTGAATCTGAAAGTTGTCAGGTTCAGCTCCCGTGTCAAAAGTTCGTTGTGTCCAAAAAAAAGATCGCTATGTCGAATATAAAATAAGATTCACCAGTCGAATCTTGCCATAATCCTAACCCTAAAGCTGGTACTAATCCTAGCTAACCTACTTTCATAATTCGACATAACGAACAATTCTTCATATCCGACATAGCGAACGACAAGGTGAACCTGCGACATAGCGAACCTCGATTGTATAACGGGTGGACACCAGTTGGTACATGATTCAAATATACACAAGGGGCTAAAGCGACAATTGACAGTAAACTTCGGTTGTAGTTATAAATGCGCTTTTATAAATTCGCACGTGACTCATGGGCCAAGATCAGCAAGCGTGATCAAATCCTCATGCATTGACCACTATACAGAAAATGTATTAATAATTGAATAGCAAAGTTATTACATGGGGGGATTCCGAATTTGTAATATGTGATCAAAAACAAAATTTTGAAAATATTTGACGACGAAAAAAATATCAACGACGGAAACGTTTACAATATAATCCCAAAGTTGAACAAAATATACAAGCTGCCTACAAGCTGTTATGGCAGCGCGGAAGTGGTCACGTGCGTATTTATAAAATCGCATTTATAAATATACCCGATTAAAAAAGTACACTGAACTTTTGACCAATGAGGTGTCGCACTTTTTTTTACTTGTACATAATATCGTCGTCAACGACAGAGTATAAATTCAACTTTGTGTACCTGTCATATGCGCATTCCGATAATGCGACTGTAGTATCCACGTCGTCCTCAATAAGCCATACGAATCGTTCGTCAGAACGGAAAGTGACCTGGTCCCACTTAGTAGGACCAACATAGCCGCAATCGGCATTGAAGTCACCAGCAAATATCACATCCTGCCAAGTTGAAATAGTGACAAAATAAATAATTTAAAAGGCTATTACAATTTTGATTTAAAATAAAATAATATTTAAATTTAATATTTGGTTTGTAGAATGTTTGGTGCTTTTTTCGTTTAGTTGATTTGGTTGAACTAAGTTACTTTTGAGTTTATATCAATTCAGCACATATGCTTGTTTGTTTTTCGTTTCAGTTTAACCACTTACTTCGAGTTCATTATAATTTCGTGTCAAAAAGTCATCATAGACCATTACTAGGTTATTCATCTCATTGATTGCGTCATCTGGCTTGATATGGCATCCAATCATGGCGAAATCCTGAACAGCTGTGAGAAAAAAGATTAAAATAATATCATAAACTGCATCCTACTTTCTAAATATAAATTATATTATGAAAGTACATTACAAAAGAGTGGTGATCGCCCTAATGGAGTCGCATGGAAAGATATTCAAAATTCCCGCGCCGAAATTACAATGACGTAATGGTTGTTTGTGCTCAATTGTCATCAGCCTTCATTGTATTACTGGTACGTCATTGCACTTGACAATTTCGGCGACCGGGAATTTTGAATATCGCGTGTTGAGAGACGGATGTTTTTATTCGTTTTTATGGTCAATATGAGTTTGTTTAAAGTAATACCGTGTGATTTGTGCTTGATAATTATTTTTCTTACATATAAGGCATAATGTTGTGATTGCAGAAGACCCCCTTCAAAATAAGGTTGTTTCGTAAAACTCTTATATTTCATGAACGTGGTAGGCAATTGTAAAAATTCAAAAAGTATCTGATAGCTGATTTAATTCTCAACCACATCATTTACTTAGTTGTTTACTTAGAGCGTTTTTATGTATTCGTTTAGAGGCTTTTGTTGGCTTTTCAACTTGCAAAATTGTATAATCTTATTCAAAATTGAAATTGAATCTATAACAGGAACACAATAATTATTGGAATCAAACCTACCAGCAACACTTGATCGGAAGCGAACCACGTAAGGCTCTCTTTCAAATATATCGTCTACATCGTCGAATACGTATTCCTCGATCACCTCCACTTTACTTTCTCTGTAAGATGTTTAACAATTAATATATAATATTTTACTACAATCTGGTATATAAAGGCAGATGCTTGTGAATACTATATAGCTTAATGCTTTATTCAAGTATTTCCCTCACCCTATCCCCGGGAATGTGAGAAAATTATGGAGTTGTAATTGTCTGACTTACAACCCGATTACACCCTCTCCTCCGGGAACCACTGTAGGCATTGCATGCCCCACTATCCTTTTGTTTCTACCATCTGTGGGTTGCAGAATCGGGAAATTACACAATGTTATCAGTGTCAGAAAGAAATTCGTAAGATATTTTCTTTCCATGGGTAAATTTAATTTACTTTTCACCTCTGCAATCCCATGCTTCCTGGTGTGTGAACCTGCAAGGGGTTGGACGGTAGCACTTGGGCGGGGGCCAAGCTGAACTTTAACCATAGGTAATTGACATCATGAGCTACACAAAAATGCCTGATAGCAATTGATAGGTCATCCAACTTTACGCAGGGTCAAATTTAAAACTTGCTCAAATTGTGTAAAAAGCCATTCTAATGTATCATTGCTCTAGCCACAAGGATTCGGAAAATGTATAGTTTGACCAATCTATGGCATACCGTTCTTAAGTAAATACATGTAAACAGTCACTTTTAATTCGAATTTTAACACGTTACACTTAGATTTAGAAAACAATGGCTCTAGGGGTTCTACATAAAACAGAACAAATAAGCCTTCTATGGACAATTGCAACAACCTTTCTGGCCATAACGAACCCTTTTATGTCTAAAATAATTGACTCTGGCTCTTGCGTGACTTTTATTTTAGTTCTTCGTAAAGTATTTAAAGTTCTATGTACAGGACAGCTTTTAAGCTGTCCTGTACATAGAACTTTAAATACTTTACGAAGAACTAAAATAAAAGAACCCTTCAGCTTGAAAGAACCCTTCAGCTTGTACTCTGAATCTTTTTCTCTACCCAGCCAACAATTTTATCTTGTAACAACATTGTATAAAAGTCAGCTATGTTGTAAATACGTAAATTTGTGAACTCGAATTCGTGTGGTGACTACGTTATTTTGGACGTTGATATTACGTCCTTATGATGTTGTTTCGGCGTCAAGTTGGGAACGCTTTATTCAAACGTCGAACGTTATAACAACGTTTGAATTCAGAAAGTTAATTTCAAAAGTGTTTGAGACGTAACTACCACGTCATTACCGAATGTTTCAAAAAGGCTTTTTAAAATCATGTCGAGGTACGTTGTAAATACGACGTTGGAGAGATTGCGATTTCCAAACGTACGTATCGAACGTGCGTGGAATCTTTTCAAAATCACTCTCCTGTGACGGTCCCCCCGTACGTATCGTAAGCCATAGCTATCAGAATTCGAGTGGGCCCAGTCGACCGGGAAATTTCTCGGTCGTCCGGATAAAATTCTTATTTTAGTTCACTCGCACGACACACTCACTAAATCGGACAGCCCATTTTTAGCCTTTGTTTCACTCGACCGGGATAAGAGGCGTGGTATGTCCACGTGATTAGCCCGGTCGTAGAGTACAGACAGAGTGTACTGGCTCCCAATACGACCGGGCTACCAGTTCTGTTATCATTTACCAGACAAAGAAAAATACACATGCCTCATATGAATGCATAGACCATGTGCGTATATTGTGACCATTGAACACTCTTATTGCTGGGCCTACCTATACCTTACATGCAGTGTTCAAGCGTTCATAAACACTGCATGATTAAATTTAAAAATCAAAAGACAACACAGAAGATATCGACAATTAGGCATATGCAGTATTTTGAATGTTATGCATTACAATATTATTTTACTTGGACAACCAATATCGAATAATTCATGTCATAAACTGCGTTTCCGAGTTCTTATTGCATTGTTGAATTAACAAAGTACGCAGAGGAGACTTGACATGATAGTAGTCTGTTACTGTGTTTTCTTACGAAACACATTCTAGATGTCATTGTTGGTATTATATAAATAGGAACGACTAGAAATTTAAAAATACAGGACCTATGGAGTAGACTTAAAGTAAACCTTTGTTGTCTAATCACATATCTAAAATAATGTAGCTACCAGATTTGGAAAAACGGTGCATTCATTGCATTCTAATTAGACCTAAATAATAGACCTCCAATAGTTTAAGACCCGCTGTATACTTTTCTATACGTAGAATGTTCGATGCAAAATGTTGTTAACATTATATTTTCTTTCTTTTGAGTAAGCAACACCCCCCTTTCAATTTACAATATTAAATGCACTGTTCTTGCTTCAGCACAGCGCTCTATAGGCATACCGGGCTATCACCTTTTGACCTAGCAGAAGTAGCCGAGATAATTGGACATAAATCTTCATTCATGCCTTGATCTTGAACTTTGAGAATCCCATGTCCACATCTCAGTTATATATAGTTAACTGGCCACAAGTGGTTGAAATTGGAGTTGCCATCAGGGGATTTCCCTGCTAGCTGAGCTGAGATTGATTCCAAATGCCGTTAGTTTGTGTATCATTACTTGTTCAACAACTTATTTTATTTAGTATTAATTATTGAAGTATGAACTTTCTATGAATGAAATTATCTTGTAGTTGTTTTATGTACTATTATAAACGTTTGAGTCAAATGATGTTTAGATTGTTATTAATTTTAATAATAATTATATTGTCATGAATAGTGAATAGATAATACCAATCAGGATAAACCAGGGGATTCAATAAGGCTACCCACTCGACTGGAATGTAATAAGACCAGCTTACGTTTCACTCGACCGGGCCACAAGACGAAACTCTTGTGTTTCACTTGTCAATCAATATGTTTCGCTTGTCAATACACGTTTCGCATGTATTTGGTACGAGTAATCCAACCAGCCAATCAGACCCGGTCGTAAGGTTTGCTTATTCATGATTGACACATGTGGTCACCTGAATCGGCATCCGAATCCCGCTCGTTAGCTCAAGTTTACTGCACCTTTTATAATGTACATGCGACGTCGACCGGGATATACAATCTGATTGGCTACATAAACACACTCGTACCGAATTCACTTAATACCTCCAGGGTTCAATCATAGGCCAGTTCTCGAAGCTTGTATAGAGACAAAGCCTCTCAGACTTCAAACGGGGCTGCGGGGGTGCTACCTCAATGGATATTATTATTTTTTTAAATAGATTTACCCCCTTAAGTTATACATAATAAATATGACTAACACTAAATGTGTGAAATTGGTTATAATTATGGCCTTTTTTAAAGTTACTACTGATTGGCACACGACTGATCCCGGGCTGATCATACGCCCAATGGGCTGAGTGTCCTACAACCAAGAAACCGACCCTTTATCGTATTTGCTACATGTAGGTGGGCATACCAGTTTTGAAGGTATCACGGACAATTACACGCAATATAAGATGATATGATGGCAAATGAAGTTGCTCCATTGCCGGACCTGTATAATGCTTTACTGTCTTACAGTTATATAGTCATGTTTAGTATTTTTGAGCTGTGTATAAGTGGGAAAAGGTATGCACTTGGGATTATATTCATATATTTTGGTTTATTGCAGTAGAGTTGTGAATACCCCTGTGATCATATTATGGCGTAGCTACTACCGGTTATATCAGATAGCCAACAAAATTATTATCATGCTCTTTCCACGTGCCTTTTTCACAAGCTCCACGCTCTGTGGGCGGGTCAAAAGTCCGGTCGCATGGAAATTCACCGAGTCGATAATCTTGGCCGAATGGAAAACTGTAAGACCGAGTGGGCTCATTGCGTGATTGGTTAAGATGCTCGGTCGTGCGGATTTAGCCCGGTCGACCAAGAAAAATCTCACTCGACCGGACCCACTCGAAAACTGATAGACATGGCCAACGATACGTACGTTCGATGCTACGTATGGAAATCGCAATCTCTCTGTTACCTTATTACAACGTCAGCGTCAACTGTAGTGTGTTGGCTGAGTAACAGTGTATAAGATCATCTCTGCTAGCTACATCCCACAAAACAAAATAATCCGAGGGATATTTAGATTACCAATATTTTCAAAGATAATGCAAATCATAAACCACGTACTTGTAAAAGTATGCGTATTGTTCTTTACTCGATGATCGCCCCAGACGCTCACTTACAACCAATCCGTACTGTTCACATGCTGGCCTGGAACAAGAAAGATAATTTATAACATGATTACTAATTAATATAAATCTTCTATAGATTTTTGAAATTAATGAAAAAAAAAAAAACGAATGTTTGTGTGGTTTAATGAAGACAGTGTTCATCCAGGGAATTTGGTAGAGGTTTGTAAAAGCGCTAATGCTAATAACAAACGCTATTAGCATTAAGCTCTATATCCCAGGTATTGGCGCTAATAATGCTAATTTGTAATGAGCGCTATAGCATCGGTATTAGTACTTATTTGCGCTGGTAATCGCTAATTAGCGCTAAGCGCTATTTCAAAGTTCGAAGTCTCTTGTACGCGCTATTAACACAATTAGCCAAATTAGAGCTAATTAACACGTACTCGCTGATTAGCAAAATTAGCGCTAATTAGCGCTATATCATCGGTATTAGCGCTAGTAACGCTAGTGCTGGCTAATTAGTAATAATCGGTGCGATAACACAAATCAGTGTCCTTCATTTTAGAATTCTGCACGTGACAATATTAATGCTAATAGCGTGATTAGCTCTAAATAGCATATACTCGGCGCTAATTATCAATAAGCGCCATATCACATGTATTACCGCTCATTATAGGTTGTTCAATAATTATGAGCCATGGAGAGGGTAAAATTAGGGGGGCAAAAAAAATTTGGCCAGCCAAATGGGATTGTGGCGCAAGCAAATTTTGGCCAGCCGAGAAGAGTAAGGGAAATGCATAATTGAAAACATTGACAAAATTATCAGTATGTATTACACTTACAGTTCAGAGTTCACACGAAGCTGCAAATCTTCGATGACTTTCTCTGTGCTGTCTCGGATTTCCATAACGAATACTATGTCATAGCGCTTGATTATCTGCAAAAAGATCCGTCCACGATAAGATAATAAAAAATTAGTTGAATTTCTGGTGTTGCAAGGTATAAACTACTCCATATATTCTTAATTTTTTTAAATCATTTATTTTATTGTGATATTTAAATCCCCGCACACCACATTTTCAGCTCTATTTTCTAGAGGCCTGATGGAAATGATTACACCCCGTGGCAATTGCGGAAACGTTTACAATATAATCACAACGTTGAACAAAATAGACAACACTCGAGTTGTTGACAACGTTTGCATTCAAATGTACAGGAAGACCAATCGCTATGTAGAAGGTCACTTCGAGACTTACTGTCTACAATCTATATGGCAACGCGGAGGCACTCACGTGCGTATTTATAAATACGCATTTATAAATATAGTCGAAGCATTCTGTATCAGAATTGATATTGCCTTCTTAATGTGCCACATTATCAATCATACTATTGCTGTTTTACAGGCTACCGATACATTTTGGCTATATCCATTTTCTGACAAGCAAGGTAAAGATCACATCATAGAATGCGTCTTCCCCGTGTCACTTCTCACATTTCAAGAAATAAAACGAATAGCTTTGCCATTACTATCTATGAAATTTGAAAAACAGAAAATAGTCGGTTAAAATAATGAACACATACCCTTACAAGTTGCTGTACAACATTCTCTTTAGAAAACTTCGATGCACCAAAAATTTGGATATTGAATGATGAAATCCGAAGCGGTTTTTTCATGAGCGAAGAGAGAGGTTCACTTGAAGCACTACCGATGAACATTAGTGTTGTCATCAACGCCAATAGAGTGAGCCTAGAGGTTGCCATCTTCTTAATGTGACTGAAAGAATTATAAAACAAACATTAAATTAGACTGGAACAGAAAATTTCTTAGTACAGGTATTTGGAGAGGGTGACAGCCACGAGTTACCCCAAATCACAGCGGCAGATAATGACTCTTTACACCCCTTAATATTGCGTTTTATCGTACTTTGGTTAATTCATTGCGGTTAAAAATATAATGTTATGACTGCTCAACAAGAGAGGACTTCCTTTTATTTTCATCTTTCGACATAATCCCCTTTTTTATGAACTGAGCGGTTTGTTGCCAAACCATGCATATGTACATTGTGGGAGACTACGTACATTCATGGACTTGTGTACAATAGAGATTTAATAGATTCTGAAAACAAAGAGGTATTAAACCTACATTGACTGTGGGGGATCGAACACAATAATGTATCATATTTTTAGGTAACCTACTTTTAATTATGTTTCCTGTGCGGAGACAAACATCCATACATTCGTTCTTTGTGTGCTAACAATAGTAACTAGAGGTGTAGTGGTCTTGCGACCACAAAGACAGCACTTAAAGCCATATTATAACATTTGCTGAGGAGGACGCCCTCACTGAATTGTTTAAATTCATTTTTTTACACGATTAAATTGTACTATATTAAACCAATATAGCCTGCAAAAATCAAGACTCTAGGTGCTGTAGTTTTGTCAAAATCCGAGATTTTGAATAAAACGCCGGATTCGGCGCTTTATTATTACGATGGAATTGTTAGTCGAACGCATACACGATGTTCATACCACACAGTACGTACACGGCGTGCGGGACGGTGATATACGCAACAAAAGGTCGTACTATAACATGACCGAAGGAGTGGTACGTATTGGCGACATGTGCGCTGGTAGTATTAAAATACCAATTTTCTTTGCTTTGCCGTAGTTGTTCGGCTCAAAAATAAAAGGGGATATATCTGATAGTAAAAGCTAGCATTTTATGGCAAAGAAATGCTAATCTATTTTGTTTGAAAATGTTATAATATGGCTTTAATGACCATAAGCCCCAAATTTGCGAACACCCAATAGACACTGACTAATCATAAGTCAATATAATGCCAATGCATGTGTGCAAGTGACGTCACCCGGCTATGCTGTTTGTGGTAGAAGACGCATTTTGAATGTATTGTATCTTGGACCAGAAGTGACCCCTTAATGACCTCTGACCTCAAATCTTTAAACACCCTAGAGACACTGGCTAATGCCAATACATGTTTGCAAGTGGCGTCACCCTGCTATGTTGTTTGTGGTAGAAATTTATTTATTTTATATTTCAAAATGACAGGCAATTTGACTTTGATATGAGCAGAAACGTAACTAACCCCTATTTTGCTTTTAAAAACAATAGGGCCTATTGTAACATTTCTGCAAAATATCAGTTTTCACTATTTGTGCTCCGAGCGGATGACTCAAAACAAAGGAAATTGCTACGTTCCAGCACCTATGTCACAAAATAATGTTTGTCACTCTAAATTTGGAGTTTTCATAATTATAACAAAACCAAAATTTTTGACAATGACCTGACAGTTTCGTATGTCTTGGACGACATACTTCTTCAGAGTGATTGGTATCCCATCATCCTCTGAGCTGGTTGTAACACAGCTCCATCCCTTGTGGTGTGGTCTTGATGAGAGGGTCATACACGTGACGTAAATGGTAGCCCCCCCGACCCTGTTCATGACATACGAAGCTATCAGGTCAGTGTCAAACGTTTTGGTTTTGTTATGAAAACTCCAAATTATAATTATCTACAAACCTGATGAATCTCTTCACAAGTTTGTCACTCTGTTAATTGATGTGTAAAATGACCTTCCCGCACGCCATGTACGTACACTTCTCCCGTACACATATGGCAGTGTTATTAAAAAGTACATTACAATCGTATAAAAATCATAATATTGAAAAACATTAACCTCATGAAATACAAAAAGAGCAGAACAACACTTAATAAACATTAAACACTTACAATGTATATATAGGCTTGTATAGTGAAGGTATATAGGGTGTTAATTTATTAACATTAAAACACGTAAAAATATTAAGATGTTTATGTTATTATTAATACAAGATAGTCTTTAAAGTGTGCTTTTTAACACTATCTTTAGTTTTAGTGTTTATAAATTAACAGTCCTATACCTTCACTGTACCAGCCTTAAATCATTAAAGTGTTCATTATTAAGTGTCAAGTTGCTTTTAGCTGTGTATGCCTACTTAGGGGCTGTGCTATAATCATGAGCCCCGGGGGGAATTTTCAAGCGGTGTGCAAAAAAAAAAAATGCTTGCCCCATCCCCCCCCCCTCGGCCTGCCAAAAATATAATATATAAATAGTATTCAGTTTAACCAGGGGTTTAACCAAATTACAAAAAAAACCATAAAATAACTGTTTAATACTTACTCGTACTGTCTGTTCTTCAAATAAGGTAATAATAATTATTAATTTCAACAACACTGCACTATTTTCCCTCACTTGGACCGCTTCGCTAGGTCGACTAGCGTCTTCAGCAGATGATGATGCTGTAATGATTATCGGAAATGGTGTTCTCTTTAGGCCTATATTTGATGTTGATTTTTAAAGGCTTGTGTGGGTCAATTGTCAAAACGTTAATTAAATATAAAACGTGCCCATAGATGCCCTGGAGGTCACGGGGGGTGGGGGGGGGGGGGGTAATGGTACAATGATTTGAAAATGCTCAAAATTAATGAAACAGTATCTCAAAATGTTCGTCTTGATACCAATAACAAAAAAGTTAAATTAGTTCATTAATCTAAGATGTTTAGTTTTGGAGATATGGTAGAACCATGTTCCCCCTGCCCCCACCCCCGCTAGTTACGCCACTGACTAGAGTCTATGGTCAAAGTCATCCTCTCGATTCAAGGATTCCAAAATAGTTTCCTAAATGTACCATGCTCGGTTTTTCTGAAATTTGGTAAAAATATCAAAGGCCTATTGAACACCTGTAAGAAAAAAACTCTTCTTTGGTATTTATTGGTGGGATCATGTAAAGTGTTTCTTAACATAGGCCTATGCCTAATGTCTGACAACCTCGGGTTTGATGTATTCGTGTCAATTTGTTGCCGCCAGGTAGTCGTGTTCCGATATAAAATCGTATAAATAAATAAAATAAATAATCTTTGATTTTGACTGAATGGGTTTTATTGATAATTTTATTTGTGTCCATCCGAGGATTGCAAAAAGTAATATCCCATAATTCACTGCGCACAATTGACGCGATTCCAAATACAGCGCGCCACCAACGACGGCAGTGAAAATTGGCATTTCCCGTGTCTGGGGTCGACATCCCTTTTCATCAACCATAGCTGACCATGTTTGTGATTATTAGGCCTACTCTAAAAACACAATGTTTTATAGTACTTTTTGAAATTTTTTGAGATTTTCTGTGTTGAAGTGAAATATTGCAGTTTGATATTCACAGATGTCCTTTTCTAAAACCCGCAAACTTGATGTTGATACTAGTTGTTTCCTTTTTGTTATACATTTTCTAAAACCGCCCTTTTTTGTTTTTAAACTTTACGATGCTTTTCAGCCCGATACGCGCGAGCCTAGTCAATGCGAAGTAGGCCTAGGCCTGTCCTTTTTAATGGAAAACGCATAGGTTTTATTTTGGTTATTAGAATAAATTGTTTTAATTCTTTCTGAATTTATTGTTTGTTCAATACGATAATAATATAACATCAGCATACTTAAGAACATCCATACTAATACTATAGGTGTTGCGTTTTTGTAATCGGCCTACATTTTCTAAAAATGGGTTTTTTTTGCACGAAGGCGCATAGCGGCCCGCCGCGCGGGATAGGCCTACAGCAAAGACATTCAAGTACATTTTAAAAAGATTCTTAATGTCTCATTACTTATAAACATGCATCACATTGGTTTGCCGTTTTTGTTATTATTGTAATTGTTTTTTAAATTTGTATTTTTAATTATATTAGGCTACTATCAAACATTAAAAAAATTACGATCACAATAAAAACACTTTGTAGGCATAGCCTACCGCATAAAAATAACATTTATTTTTTTTGTTAATATTTCAATTTGAGACTTTAATGCCTAAGTTCAACAATACCTCATAGAGTTCTAGCATTATAATAAAGATGAAGAAAGTTTCAAACTGCAAAAGAGTAGGCCTACGTTAATTTTAAAAGATCATTATTTTAAGGCATATCAAGAAAATACGCATGAAACAACTTCTTAACTTTAGAACCAAGTAGGCCTATGCTAGATAGACCTTTGGTGTTTTCAGTTTAAAATGATAGCCTATTGTACGTGTAATGTATAATAATTACAGTAACACAATTTTCAAAAATGCCTCCTTTGGCCCCCATGAACCAGATCGTGTCACAATTAAGGTTTAAATTTGACAATTGTCATGCCCGATTTTAATATTAATTCATGTTTCTTTTTCATATTTTATTTTTACTTCCGCTTTCTTGCATGTCATACCATCTTTATTTCATCTTTCCCATTTAATAATTCATAACCCAAGGAAATTTACTCTTAATGTAGGCCTAGGCCTACTCCCAAATAGCACACGTTGGTTGGAATGAGTTTCTTTTTAGACATATTATCGGTCGGCACAACATTGAAAAATCAAAAACTTTTTCAAATAAATATTCAATTGGACAATTTTAAACACCTAGGCCTAGGCCTATACATGTTTTTTTTTAAAGAAAAAGAAAATGAGAAAGATTAAAATCTTTCCCATTTTCTTTTTCTTTCTCGTGAAATTATAAGTCAACACTGTGAAAAGAACTGAACTGTATAGTGTAGCCCAACCTTTACGGCATTGTGGACTTTGGCCAAATTGGAAAGGTTTAAATTCGGAGGGTCGACATTTCTTGCATATTAAATAATGGATCAGGCCCATGGATCAAGGACTCAACCTAAAGTAAAGAGGTCAAATCTGGGGATGGACGCATTGTTTAGGTTAGGCCTGCTTCATTTGAGACTGAAGGGGCGAACCGGGACCCCCCCCACACACACACCGATTTACGGTGAAGGATATACTGTACAATAAGGGACAATTTGCAGTTCAAAAAAAAAAAAAAAACAAGATAACTTAACATGCTTAACAATGTAGTTTGGAGGCCATTATAGGCCTAAATGAAAATGAAAACGTGCCTATTCATACAGAAGGGTAGGCCTATTGAGGGCTGAGCCCCCAGCCCCAGTTCATAAGCCTATGTAATTTTGTTGACAGAATTGCACCACGAGAGTTTATTTTAAAAATTAACAGGTTTATTAATTTTGTTTAGTGCAAGTATATATTTTCTCCCGACATTATACATTGGGGCCAAAGTGTTTTGTTTATAGGGCTATAGAAGGAAATGGCTTCTAAATTTACGACCTTTCGTGATCATACAGTAGGCCTACATCATGCTACAAAGAGCGTTTCAAAATGTCACACGAAAAATGCTTTAAAACAATTAATTCATATCTATTAAAGTTTGTAAAAAGGTTATAAATGTAAAACATCTATAGGCCTAGGAAAAAAATTAAAAAAATAAAAACAAGACAAGCGTTCAAAACATTTATGAAAACCAAAAGCTTTTATCTTAATCATGTATCACGCATGGTAATAACTATGGGAAAAGTTATCCAAACAAGAAATAAAAAAGGCACGAATTTGTGTTTTAGATTAAATTTCCTATTTGCTATTATAGGCCTACCCAAACTCGAAAATTGACATTTTGACATCGGGTTTATAGGCTTAGATGGTCGATCAGAGACATCAACATTTTTGACATCTAGTTTTAACCGTAGATGGTTGAATAGGAATAGAGTACATTTGAAATTCGAAAACGTTTTAATCGTATTAAAAAAAAAAATGCTTTACGCTGTTCATGCTGTTAAAATATGTATTGAATATTTCGTTATTCTAAATATTGAGAATTAGGCCTACTTTACTTAAAACAAACAAGGTTTAAAAATTGGTTTTTTTTAAGGATATGCATGAGGGTCTAAGTAAGTAGGCCTATCCCCAATCATATTTTTTTTAATCAAGTCTATTATAGGCCTACTTACAACAAAGCTTAAAGACCAGAAAGTGTTTTCTTTTCTTGTAAACGAGAGCCTAAAGTATTTTCCCTAGCGCCTCGGAAAGTTCGGAAAAGTTTGAAAATAAGGGTTTAATTGATGCCCATTATTTTGTGTGGGAATAGGCCTAACACTCTGAACATTCACAGAGGTAGGCCTAAACCATGACTGTCGAAATTAACTTTAAAAAGGAGGCAGAAATGAAAAAAAAATCATCGTTTCCGTTTCCTTGGTCGATGGTTCATCGTCGACGCGTCGTGGATGTCGACTTTTACCCATGATGCTCTGCGCGAAGTAGATCAGCCAGGCGTGATCGTAGGTGGCGCGCTGTATTTGGAATCGCGAGAATTCCTTGAAGCATAATTTCCGACGGTCCAAATTTTAACTGAATTTATAAGTAGGGGCCTAACTACGCCATGTCATATATCATACCAACTGTATTCGCTTGAATGGTGACGCAGCCACAAGTCTCCCCAAAAAATATCCTGGAATCCTCGAGTTGAGTCAATAACTAGCCTTTTGTCGAGAAGTGTGGAGAAATTTGCCGGGAAATTTGACAATCTGAGTCGAGTCATTTCATTTTGAAAAGTAGAGTCTCAAGTCATGACTCATTACCATGATCCCGCGTGATCATGAACTTGAAATGAATGCAGCGCTGATATGATGACGATAAAATTTGAGACAGTGCGCGATGCATTGTGGGAATCCAGAGATGACGAACCTCAATCCATCGATATGCACATTGATCAATATTGGTGTTACTTGCTGTATTGGTAGGCTCTGCTAAATAATTCATTGAACAGCTTTCAAAAATATTACATTAAGCAGTATGCAGACTCCGAGTAATACGTATAATATTTGATGTAACATATCTACGTTATTTAATCTAGTCCCATTATATTTATGTTTAAGTTCTAGGCCTATATAACGAATGTTTGATGACGTAAAATTGATAATAATGTTACGTATAATATCTGGTAGGAATATATTATCGATTTTACGTCATCAAACGTTCGTTAGAACTAAACATTAATGGAAATAGAATGGCAATAGATTTAATAACGTAGATATATTACATCAAATATTTTACGTCTAATAAAAAGTCTGCATACTGCTTAAAATGACTCAATAACTGGCCATTTAACTTATGCACCAAGTATAGTAGAGTAGGGCAAGAAAACCAATCGTATGATGTTAATTGTGTGATATAATGTCCTCCTGATATCAAATAATTTAGATTTTTTTTTTAATTCGCGGTATAATACATTTTATGGCATATGATTAAAAATTGATATTTTTGATATGTAGCTGGGATGAAAAAATGTATATCTTCAATATGAAAGGTCAAAATTTTCAACTGATCGTGGGCCTATGTTTACTTCGAGGACTGTTAAATATCAAAAAAAAATCAAATTTTAATAATTTGTCATAAAATGTGTACTGTTAATTTATCACAAATTTCAAAATATCAAAATTATATCAGGACATTCCTTGCATTCAGAATGCAATTCGATAGGTCTGGTGTACTTTCCGCTCCCACAACAAATACTGCGCAAAGTAGCATTGGGTTAGATGTAAACTTCCCTTATCATGCTTATTGTTTTTGACAATGGTTATAATAATATTTAAAACAAAATACATTATGTAGTGAATACGGTATTTTATTCATAAACTTGTGGTGACAAAACATGATCTTTCATGTGTATTATTGTTTCTTTTATGATATTTAACATAACGTATTTAGACATCTGACTGATGATTTAAATTGCCTCAATGTAAACTTTCAAATTGTATTACTGTGTACCACCGTGGCATAAGGGGGCAAGGGAGAATATGTGGCCTGGGCGCCGTCTTAGGGGCGCCAATAACTTAGCGCCTTATATCAAATGTTCACAGACATTCATGCGCACTTCAACATAATAACAGTCATTTTTAAGATCGAAAATCAACTTGATTTACTAAATTAGTGGTATTTGCGCTAATGTTTTAGGAATTGGGGTATTCCTGCCCGGGTGCCACAACACTTAGCTACACCACTGTGTACAAAATAAGCTTCAACTCAACATCTCTACTATCCTTATTGCCTATACGCATTATTGCCTTGTTAAATAGGCCTATACAATTATTGCTTTACTATGATGTGTTACGTCAAATTATGTTATGTATTGTTAGCTTGATATTTTAATAACTTAGTTCTAAAACGAACAACATAGGTACAAAGTGCAAACTAAATTATTTCAACAAAATGATTTTAAATAAAATTAATTAATTACCTCAATTTAATTAAGTATTCTCAACAAATCTCAACAAATGTTTAATTAATATACGTATTACATTATCACGCAACATATTATGTATATAGGCCTCTAACTTTGAAAAAGTGCTGACAAAATTCATACAAGTAGTTCTAAGACCAAAAAAAAAAAAACATGTTTGTTTCCTGTAGCAGGTCTAAAAAGTCAAATGCGAAATGCAGTTTTTTTATTTTTACTTTTAAATCCATGCCTTGAAATGAACAAAAAAAACCCCTTTTTAATGCGAATTGGAATGGGAATTTACAGTGGGTCCGACACCCACAAAAAATTACATTTCTTCATATTCAAGAATAATGTTCTGATCCCCCCCCCCTCAACTTGCAAATTAAAAAAGGTATTAAAAAAATGTGTGATGTTTTCGTCAGTAGTTTTTCACTACACGCGTTTGTGTAGGCCTAATGTTTTCTCCAGTAGTGTTTTATATTATTTTTTTTTGCGATTTTCTGGGTTTTTTCCTTTTTTTCTTTCCTTTTAAGCAAAAAAAAAATCAATCAAATGCGCAAAATAAGCTGTCAAAAACGAAATACGCGCGCTACAGGAAACAAACTTGTTTTTTTTTTTTTGGCCTAGTTAGTGGTACATATTTTAGTACGCTAAATCTAAATTAATTTGTTAACACTAAGGCAAACGTGTTTGGATGTAATGTCTAAAGCAGGGCTAAGAAGGCTTAACTAACACATTGATCATTGTATTTTAGTAATGAATTAGTACATAATATTTTCATTGCATTATTAGTGTATTATTGTATTACAATATAATTATTAGGGTTGTTCATAAAAATACAACTTTATTCATTTAATTTCAAAAATTATAAATGATTACCCCGGGATGATTACATACGTGATCCTCTGAACAAAAATATATAGAAAGCTCTTCCAAATTAAAATAATTATTTATATGCATGAACTAAACTATCTAATTTATCTAAATATTTCTTATAAAAATATATCTATAAATAATCAATTCTAAATCAGCTGCAGCTACTTGACCTGAACTGCATATTACATGCCAACAAAAAATAGAAAAATTATAAAATTCAAAATGTAACAATTTATATTGAATAAGTATACCTATAAATATATAAAATTACAAAACAGTTTGCACAGAACTCACACACTATAAAAGTTAGCATAGTTCATCATTAATGTACCTTCAAACGCAAGCATTCTATTTTTGTCACCTTCTCAATAGGACTAGCAATGTACTTGCTATTAATTTTAACCCTGTGGACGGTTCACGTATTCTAACACTACTTGAGCATTCGGTCTTCATCACCTGTCCCGGCTCCTCTGATCTGTAAAGAAGGAATATACAAAAGTACATTAATAGATGACTTAACATTTAGGCAAATGAACTTTTTAGTTATGCAGAGGTGTCTGTAGTATACAAATATTCAATGCTTGAAGTGTGCAATGGTAAAAAATATAACACGATATCAAAATAATATTCATACCATTGCACACACATAAGCAGTCAATAGTTGTTTTATATAACCATGATAACGATACGGAACAAATCATTTTTCAGCCGTTGAATAGTACTAAGTATACAAACTATTCAACGGCTCAAATCAATGCCATCGTTGTAGTTAAGATGAGATGAACAGAACACTAAGTGAAATGTGAGAAGTGCAAAGGCTAAAAATTACCATAGTATTAAACAAGAACAACTTTACTTTGCAGGGTGAAATTTTCTTTTGCAATAATAATATTCATCTATAATGAACGAGGTGTGCAATTTTAGAATGTCAAAAAACATGTATGTCGTTCAGTAAGTTGTGTACACAAATACTCAATGCCTGAGCGTGCAATGATAAAAATATAGCACGATGTCAAAATATACAATTGCACAAACACAGCCGAAACTAATTATTTCATAGCCGTTAAATAGTACAAACTATTCAACGGCTCAAATCAAATTATGTCATCGTAATTATCCGTTATAATAAGAAAAGATAGACAGAACGCGAGTGAAAAGTAGTGAGAAGTGGAAAGGGCTCCAAATTACCACACCTTTAAACACGAATAACTACTCTCTAAATATCTATGATTAAAAAATTACTATTCGATTGCGATGAGGGTCACATTCAAGCTTAGATTACAATTATTAATCTAATAGATTAAAACTGAACTAATCTGAATTAGATTATAATTTTTTTACTCTTATAGATTAAAATTCAAATCCATAAGATTGATATTTAAAATATAGCATGGATTAATCTTGGATTAAAATAAAAACGTATTCAAGACTAATTCAAATTAAGATATAAAATTCAATTGGATAAAAACAAAATGGTAATTTAATTCAGATTAGCTCAATTTTAATCTATTAGATTAAGAATTTGTAAGCTAAGCTTGAATTTGTCTCTCATCGCAATCAAATAGACTAAAAAAGAGCATGGAATGGTTTTTGATGGATCACACAAATATTTTTTTTCATTGGTTAAAATTACGTTAGTCATTCATTACACTACAGTTTTTACTCAAAGACGTCTTTGGGGCTTAATATCCATGAGACTGGGAAAGATTATGGCTCGAAATATAAAAGTTGACTAATTTTTGATACAATTTTCAAAAAGTCATCAAAGCTTGATTTTTTTGGAGAAAAAACGGGGTTATTCGGTGAGAGATTTTATCCAAACTTCTTGAAAAAGGAGGATCTTTTGGTGACAGGAAAACAAAGAATGGGGTCATTGGGTAAGAGGGAGTTCAGTAAAACAAAAGGGGGTCATTGGGTGAGAGGAGGTTGAAAATGGGGGTCAATGTCGCTGTTCATCCCCGTCAGTCATTTTATGGAAGTTCCCCCACCTCGAGAATGGGGTATCACAAAAATACATTCTTTTGGCAAAATAATAAGTCAACTGGGTGAAATTTGTAGTGCCAGAGAGGACCTGACACCTCGGCACTGATCAAGTGATATTCCAGACTTGAATGACAGGCCATAAGTTGATAAGAAACGCACAAGCGTTTTAGCTTCGTCAATGGAATGGTTTCGCAGGGACCTCGTCAGACATCATTTTAATATTCATGCTTCATTAAATTCATAAACACGTTGACTTGGTAAATTGTTTGAAATACATAAGTATTCATTATGTATTATGTAGGCTTACATTAATATATATTATGCTATATTATTTATACTATATATCTCAGTTAAAACATCGTATTATTTTACATTATTCTATAATCGATTTACATTATAGTATTATTGAACTTTATTTAAGATCATTTTCTGTACTTTTTTATTAGATATATTGTATTTTTGTACAATTGGTCGATCAGACCAGACAGTCTCAATCATAACATGTTTATTTTCATCGACCCAAAGATCCTAACAAAACTATTATTTGGATCTTTGATGCTTTGATCGACCATAGCGGTATAGGCCTACATCCTGCTTCTATCTTCTGTGTGACGGAAAGTGAGATATTTAGGTCCGATTTCTCGAGGCTTCCTAAGCCAGCAGGCTAGCCCTATACCAAGTGGATCCATTTTATTAATTTATAGGTGATGTAAGATGTGAAATTGTAAGCACGTATGGGTATAAGACTAATTGGGCTTAAAAATAAAAGCCTAATGGCTTAGGAAGCCTGACCACTAGCTATTCATCGAGAAACCTATAGTACCTGCCTAGCCCTATAATCCTGTGAATTGAGAACACAATCTCTGGTTATGGTTGGTAATATGTTAAATATTGGAACAGGTTCATCAGGTTTGGTAATTATACAATCTAAAAGTTTTTGATTTGTCAAAACCAATTTGAAGAAACTTTCTTGCTGACAGTTTCGTCAGTGAACCACTGACTTTTTCGAAGCTTCATGTTGTTGTGATGATCGAACAGCTGATGACTGGCGGGAAGTTATGTCACTTCCGGTAGCGATGTTAGTCTTGCTAGCAGTCTCCAACAGTAGATCAAACACGTTTGGATGAGCACAGAAGGGAGGCGGAGAAAGCGAGTCAACAAAAAATACACAAGGTCAAAAAGAAAGAAATCCGAGAGCCATTGCAAGAACTCAGTTATTAGTGACCATGTATAGCCAAGGCTAATAATATTATCAATGGGTGGGGGTGTCAAACATCTTGAGAGAGAGAGTGATAGAAAAGCAAGATGGATCAAAGAATCAATTCAGATCAGGAGAAGGGGTGATGATTTATGAACAGAGACGAGGGGGTATACAATCTAAGTCACGTGTTTGATCCACTGTTGGAGACAGCAAGAATGTAAGTTTCTTCAAGGTTACGATAAGTTATTCATACTTTCATGTAAACTTGCAAAAAACGTGCACGACAATTAAATCTTAATTGCACGACAATGGCATGATTACAATAGACAATGAACGTGGTTTGGAACGGACATATGAATAGATATTAAAAGTATTCGATTCCAAATAAACCTTTTGGTAAAATAGACTTTTAGTCACAGGCTAATTCATCCTGATGTTGTCATGATCACATTTATATGATGTCTAACGGCTTTACATTTTCGGGCTAATTTCTAACAAAGACTGTTCTGACATCGCGCAAATAAATTACACATAAAAGACGTCTTCAAGAGGTTAATAACTTATAGTAGTATATAGCGGATGAAAGTCATGAGGATGGTGATAATCGAAAATATGGGAAACAATACAACTTTAAAAACTACACATGCTATTCAATTACATGAAGAGACATGGTGATTAAGATGTATTTCGTCCTTGTCAGATGTCAATCAGAGCAGACAACCTAACAGGCAGAAGTATTGAATTTCATAATCTGGTAAGAGATCATTGTCTTCATTCACATTAAACGGTCTTTCGGTATTCAACACATATTATTTCGACATCATATCAAAATTGGAGCGCACTGGTTTTAGCATTTCTTATTTTGAATTTCTTACCACTCCGGAGTGGCAGCAGCGTTAATCTTCAGAAACGTATAGGCCCAAAACATAGCTATATCCTTTTGATTGACAAAAACCAACGTAGAAACGAAACACTAAACATGACTAATGCCTATGAAGAATGATGTCGGTTTGTTACCCTCTTAGTATAACACAGCTTTGCATAAAGGCATCTATCATAATTCGTCTCGTGCGTCCGGGTTAGTGTTAGTACATTCGGTGTGCTGCAAACTTTAAAAAAAGGAAAAGGAAAGGGTGAGGTATGAACCAAACCATGAGTAACTTTTGCTACGCCATGTAAGTGTCTATTAAGCTTGTTAAATGTGGAATCATGTGAATGTTTATCAACTACAGGTGCCTGATAAATAGACATTAAGAATAATTTATACAGTGCCTGCACTAAAGACCATGATCCCCGAGTACAATATATTCTTGGCACACATAAGTATGTATAAGTTGCGATTTTGTATTTTTTTTTTCAAAATGGTTTTAAATGGTCCATCTAAAAAAGATAACCCAGTGCGGTAGACACAGCCCGTCACCTATTAGCAGTGATTATATACAGTATATTAGATTTTCATATCTGATACATGAACACGTGACGTCAAACTGATCTAAATGTACCCATTGGTAACAGCGGTTGAAGTGACATGAAATTGACGTCCGAGGCGTTCACGCACGAAAATCTAATCCTGTCTAGTATTAACAAAGCAAGGCTCCCTGAATTCACGATATAGAAATAATAAGATAAAGAGTCCAAATTCCGGTTTTAAAACACTGCACAATTTTGTCTAAAAGCATCTTCAAGACGAACGGCGACACTCGTACAAATATATAGTGAATAAAACACGTCACGTATCTTTTCTCCTACAATTTCACCAACGTCGTGATGTTATACGATCAAATGAGATCATTATCATAGTTTCACTACTTACCGATCACAGCCAATTTGTATCAATGCTTTTGATATACTAAGCTCAAAATTATCACACCTACAAACAAGTTTGCCAAACATGTTCCGAGGTTACCACAAAATAAACCCCATTAAAGTCTTAATGTACGATCTTTCTAAATTTTTCTTTTTTTCTTCCAAAATGATAATATGTAATCATTATGAAAGTTCCCAATATATTTGGACGCGAAAAGATTGGGAATTTGCAAAGAAACAACATCATAAACTTCACCTCTATCACTCGAAACATCTCGCACTATTTGGATTAGGACAGCGAGTGCGGCCTCAGAGTTAGTCTCCTACGCGGCCAGTTTGGTTACGCTCCATCCACTTGTGGAGGGAGCTTAACCAAACTAGTTTTGTAGGAGACAACGGTTTGCGATCGTGGCCGACATAAAATCATAATCTAAAAAATTATGATTTTATGTCGGACCAACAGAAAATCATCCCGTTTTACTACAAATAGGGCGAATTTGACAGTTTGCTCATAGATTTAAGTTAGAACATGTGTAAGTATTACAAATATGCCAAAAAATCGGGTTTGAAAAAATAAAGGTAAATTCTGAAAAAGATCGTACATTAAGGCTTTAATCACTTGTATTTAAAACCGGTTTCAACCCTCTCTAAAATATTATCTCTATATTTTATACCATTTCTTTCAGAAGTTCAATCCGCTCCACTTCCTCTATCTCCGTCAGCAAATCGTCAAAGGTCCCAACACTCTTCTTGCTTACACACTGGGGACTTTATGAAGGATATTTACACTATGTTTTTAATTTGCTTTTGACGCTAAAAGACAATATTTTCATCAAAATGAAAAGTCAAATATTGGACTTGAGTGGTACTTGGAAACCCTTTACTCCCTCTGTCAAGTGTCCAGGCAGATTTACAAATGATGTAAACAGCATGGTCAACTCCACGGTTTCTGTATTGTATTATATATCTCAGATTGTGAAACATATCACTTTGCACCACAATAGCCTCATCCCAATGACATAGTCCAATAACCTCAATTACATAATCATAGTGCAAAAATTTGACCTCAAGTTGCAGAGTATGAGTTTTTGTACCCAAATCTTCAAAGGTCATTGAATAAATGTGCAAATGTATTGGGTTTTAAGAACTGTGCCCCAAATAGATGAGCATGTTGTGGATCCTAGTGTATTCTGTCAGTCGGATTGTCCGGGACTTTTTGATCCTCCGATATATGGCAGGTTAGATATGGAGTAACATATTGCATACCAGCGTGTATAGGGATATTACAGTTTTTGTTCATTCTTTTCGGAGTGACACAATAATTCTTGAGCAGAAATTGAGAATGTCAAGTTGGAATAGCCAAGTTCAGTACACGCCGACCGACAGAGGGCTCTCATTAAACACCGCGTTTCACTTAATTCCTTAGGGAAATCCTCCCACTTATATGCCATCTTCTATTTCTGAGATCATAGCATGTATGGAGGCGTATTATGCTAGTTAAGTTATACAACCTTTTAGATTTGCCTTCTCATCCTTTATAGATGTCCAACAGTTCGTTCTAGAAATCAACAAAATAATTAAGTTTGCCGAAACGTCTTTAAAAATGTTCGTGCTTTCCACCTCACGGAAATTGACTACGTGATACCATAAATGCCAAAGTTGTCACAATAAGAAATAATGAGAAAAAAATAGATGGCGGTATTGCACGTATCGCCCAAAAAAACAGCCAAGGCACGATAATAATTTTAATTAAACGTTAGAGGGCGGAAGACGGTTACTGGGGCAGTTGCTGCAATGTACATGCTATTTTAGAATAATATTATGATTAATGCCCCTTTACTTATTTTTATCATTATTATAAAATAATATTAGCACACATAAAGCACGGGTAAGCTTTAACGCTTTATTAAAGGGATTTTAGTTGTTAAAAATGGGTGTAATATGACATTTATTTTTACAATTCCGAGTTAAGCTGGGAAAAAATCAAGCAATCGGTTAGTACACGTCATTAAATGGTCATGCAATATGTATAGCACAATTGTAGCTTCCAGAATTTCATCTATACCCAGAACCAATTAAAGTAGAATTATACAGACAGTCGGTTACCAGAACAAGAGATTTTAATCTCTTTTAACGTTTAAAAACGTTTTATGGTTTACATGAATCTGATATATAAAATACTGTTCATTTGACCAAATAACCTAGAAATTCATCCTGGCTGTAGTGACATTACCAACAAAATGGCGGACTGTCCTAAACTCATCTGATACTGGATATAAAATTATTTTCATTGCACTGCATTTCCTCAGCAAAACATTTTTTTTTTACAAAAAATAAGTTGAAACACCTTTATTTTTATTTTCATGGCATGAGAATTTTTAATTGAGCTGAATACTTACGCCTTTGGTAGGAGATCCATCTCAATGGGGTAATGGTCGCTGACGGCTACCGCCTGTAAGAGATAGTATACACACATCATTAGTACAAATCTGTGGAACCTACTCGAGTCAGCCAAGAAATCTTTTTGAAGTTATGCGAGTAATAATAGCAAAATCAAAACGAAAGGAAAAATAAGAAGAAAATCGAACTTCTTATCCCAAGCCTTGATTAATGGCCCTGTAATAATATATGAATATATGAATACAAAAGCCACCCAAGTCCATACGTTGGCCAAATTGAGTTAAAGAGGAACAAACGTTGGCCTGGTCAACTGGCCAGTTGGTAGGTGACCTTGTCCTTATAGATCACACTCCTGTATACTTGTATACATGTCTGGACTTAGGTGGTGTCTGGACTGACATGCCCTGGGCCACATAACTCAATTATGTAGTTCATTATTCCAGATGTGCTTGTTCCTCTTTAAGCATGAGAAATTGTTGCTATACATAGGCCTGTCATATGTATGAAAGAACAACTCAAATTCATTATCTGTGTTTATTGAGCATGTGAGAAATAGCATGTATGAAATAATCACCCAATTCCGTGATTTGAGTCTTGTAACACATTGATTGAAGTCCAGTATGTATAAAAGTCCACTTGTAACACATTCATTGCTGGAGAGTGACGTTTGAAAAAAAAAATGGGTTTAATAAAGGAACGTGTGTGGTTTATATTACATGGCAGAATGCTTATCAACATTATACATACATGTGTGCTTTATTTTGTATTATGTTACTAGTGGTAATCTCATTCCAACGTTGTTGTCTTTGTATATGATTCAAAAAACCACCCGAGTCCAAAATTTAAAATGAACCCTACAAAGTCCCTGAAATGCTAATCGTCATACTTTATACAGTTTAATCCACTCATTTGCACGTAAAACTTACCATATTGACCAGGTAAATCTAACTTAAGGAATTAAAATGATACACAGGTTTTTCTCTCAAAATCACTTCCCATGGACTTGGGTGGGTTTTGTATTCATGTATTCATATACATTATACAGAAGTTATTTTAGCATGTCCAGTGTAATTAAAAGGCTTTTCATATACTATTATAGTGAGGACTAATCGGAGTAAGATTTAGAAAAATGCTAGGAGTGCAATGCTTTCGGACTTGTTCATTTTTCTAGCACTTAAAGTATTTATATTTGCTTGCATTTCCAACATTGTAAGTGACGATTTTGTTATAAAATAGCAAAAATCACGGGGTATTTTTCTTGTCTAAGATAGGTTAATAAATGCGTATTTCTTGTTGGGAGTGAAATTGTACAAAAATAAATAATGTACTTGTACTCATATGTTGATGCGTCTAATGCACTCCCCTGCGGAGCTCGTACCTTAGACGCATCAACATCTCAGTACGATGCATAGGCCTATAGTTTGTACAAGTTATTTCACAACAAGTGATAAGCATTATTAACATACCGTAAAACCCCGTCTACAAGCATATAGTGTGCTTCTGATGAAAGCTACATTAATCCAGTCGCCATTATGGAGTTTGAGCAAGTAATCCAAGCATATACAAACAAGTATTATTGTAAGACCGATCTATTGTATTGGTATATTAACGCTTGCTTCGAATTAATTAAGCTTTTATAAAATAAAAAAAACACTATATATGCTTGTAGACGGGGTTTTACGGTATTAGTGTTAAATTCTGTTTCTTCACTTTGCGTCTCTGGGTGGACATTACATGAGTATAATGAAAGACAGCGATAAAAAAACAAACTAAATCGCCTATACCGTCATCTGTCAAACAAACTCGAGCACGGTTTGTTTACAAGTGTCGTGATGATGACTGATGAACGCGGCGGTATAACCGGGCGCCTTATTGTTAATTTTGCACCTTCAAACATACAAACCATCTCAAAAGTTGGGTCTTTATAGTACGAAATTCCTTTCCCGAAGGCACCATGTCAACAATGCCTAGAAATGATGCCATTTCCTGCTATTCCTTTTCTCCGATCGGCACCAAATAAATCAGCCTTCCTTTTACGCGCTATTAACCAATCAAGGATCGTAGGGAATTTGATTGACAGTGACGTCAGACGCGATTTAGTATTTCTATCACTGTCTTTCATAATAAGAACACTGGCTAGTTGGAAAGTAACAATCACGTGGTCTATACCCTTCCACGTGATACAGTTTGGTTTTATTTCTGAGCAAAAAGCAAAGGATTTAAAACAGAAACATCAGGCACAAGATCATGAACATACCTCATCCTGCGGTAATCCAAATGCTGAATCAAAGTAAAAGACATCTGCACTTCCAGGTACATATGCTTGAGCCATGCCTTCACCTGCTATAATAATTCTAATGAAAAGAAAGGTTGGTTGAGACTTTTAATACAGAGATGCTACTTGGTGTTGTTTAAAAATTCTGAAAATGCACTTTTCCCCATTCTTTTGCACAGGAAGAGTCTAGAGTAAAAGTTTCCAGAAATCGGCAAATTTTCTTTACAATTTCCTGGTCAGGAAATTTCCTGAAAAGTGGCATCTCTGATAATAATAGAACCACTGATATAGAACAGGCAAATCTTCTAGAGAACCATATAAAGGACATCAGTTTCTGAGGTTGAGATGCTATTAATTAAAGATCAAGCCACTTTTTTTTTTTTTTTTTTGATACCTTTATTATGGTAGTGTTGTAACTAGATCACAATAGAGCTTCGGAGGACCTAATAAAATCAATATAATCCGGAGTATGGTCCTAAGTCCACAGACCTCAGAGAATTGTTTGATGCCTACCCAAGACAAGGAGATATGCAGCTCAAGAAATACTTCTCGAGACACCTTAAGAGGCATTATAATGGATCGAGTGCTCATCTGTACAAGGGTGAAATAAGGCTCGGAAGGTGACTGTATATATGCGCTGGTGCTCTTCCAATGAATTACTTCTCTGTAAACTCGTGCATACGCCATGTCATCGGCCAGATAGAGTATATTAATCTTATTATTCAGCTGTTATACCTGTCATATGCGCAATCCGATTTTGCGACTGTAGTATCCACGTCGTCCCCAATAAGCCATACGAAACGGTCATCAGAACGGAAAGTGACCTTGTCCCACTTAGTTTTGCCAACATAGCTGCAATCGGCATTGAAGTCACCAGCAAATATCACGTCCTGGCAAGTTGAAATAACGGAGTGACGAAATATAAACATAATTATAAATATAATAGGCTAATACAAATCAATCTTGATTTTGCAAAAATACACAATAACCAATGGCTTGATTCACGTTCGACTTCTGGTTTATTGAAATGTGTGTTGCTTGTTTTGTTTGTTTGTTTTGGTGCAACTTACTCTTGACTTTATATCCTAAACTCTTGAGTTACATCTTAAAAACTCTTGCGTGTACACCAATTTAACAAGTGTTCATAGACACTATAATTATGTTTGTATGTTTCTTCATTTCAATTCAACTTACTTTGAGTTTATTGTCATATCGTTTGAGCAAATCTTCATAGACAATTTCTAGGTTGTTCAGCTCATTAATTGCATCAGATGGCTTAATATGAATTCCAATAATGGCGAAATCAGTAAGAGCTGCAGAAAAAGTTACAATTATATCATAAATTGCGTACTTCTTTCTAAATGTAAAATGGTGAGTTGTACTACAGAAGAATGATTTGCTGATCCAATAGAGTCAAATGGAAAGAAGGGAAAAGGAGTATTTTGTGGGCAAATTTCACCCATAACTAACCCCTTGGAAGAGTGAAATAGCGTAAAGATTCGCCTAATGGCGCACTTGGGTTTCTTTGTCTGTGGTAAATTGCATGTGCAAATCAAGGTCCTTCCTCTGAAATCCCAACAAGAATTAAGGTTTCGTGCCTTTATATATTTGCTGGTGGTAATTTTATGGAAGGCACTTTTAGGTCGTGCCTAAAATTCCACTTATGTCAAATGAACCCATAGCGCCATTAGGTGAATCTTTACGGTATCATTCTAGAAAGTGTGTATTCCATTATTGCCATTTTTCACTCCAATTTAGAGTGAAACTCACTCTTTCACCATTCACATAAAGAGAATTGTTTTCAAGTACTGTTGAAATCAGAGGTATGAAGAGTCAAAACTAAGAGAACATTATTTTCTCTGTGTGTATTAGTTTTAATTTTTTGACGTCCTTTAACTTGCAACATTGTATAATCTAATTCAATCAAGATTGAAGTTGAACCTATAACAGAAACACAATTGGATTCGAACATACCAGTAACTTTTGATCGGAATCGAACCACGTAGGGCTCTCTTTCAAACACATCATCAGCGGCATCATTGAATACGTATTCGTCAGTCACCTCCACTTTACCTTCGCTGAAAACATGGTAAGATATTTAAAGATTAAATCAGATTTTACTACAATCTGGTATATAAAAAATTGTGGGAAATCACACAATGTTATAAAATGCTACACCAACCGGTTAATCCCTATGTAATCCCAGCTTACATTCCCAATCAGTGGCAGTGCCCCACATTTTCTGAGATTAATTACTTGAATAGTTTATAACTTGAAAAGAACAAATACTTTAATATAAACATGGTTACAAACAGCATTCAAAAATAGAAGATATGTTATCGTTTTGTATCCGACCAGGGAAGTGGCACTAGGTGTGGCACTTCCCTGATCCGACATTCATTGTTTAATCCCGAAATGTTTGAAGTTCGTCATATCTCGAAATCTTAATCGACAAACTATCGAGATAATCGGGCCCTGATCAGGGAAATGCATCCGCACTAATTTGATGGCACTTTCCTGGAGAGACTTCGATGCTGGCATGACGAAATAAAATCCCTTTAAAAGGGATGTAGCGGGACAAATATGACTCCCAATGAGGGGGAACCTATTTCATTTGATACAAATCCTATTGATAGTATTATTTGCGTCAGTACACATAAAGAGGCAGTATGTAGAACACGGGATAGAACATCAAAATGACGAGATAAACACTGATTTGTAGAAAGGTTGAGGTATTTTACTCAAGAAATGTTCATAACATTTGAAACAAACGGTAGTAGGCCTACATAAAAATACAGGATAGATTGAATAGCTTACACTGAGAAATTGCATTTGAAATAACTCCATGGAAAGTACTAGTAGGGGCCTATATGAACCGATGACGGCCAATGTTACGTCATCGATTTGCCCAAGCCAAGACCTATTTGTAAAATCGACTCTTCCAGCTATTGTATTCCATAACACAAAATAGTGCATGGGATTTTTAGATTACCATTATCATGCCAAATCTTGCCAAAAATATGCAAATCATAGCACTTACTAGTTTTTGTAAAAGAATGCGTATTGTTCTTTACTCGATGTTCGCCCCAGGCGCTCACTCACAACCAAGCCATACCTTTCCGATTCTGGCCTGGAACAAGAAAAATAATTTTAACATGACTATACAGTACTCTTATAAACTCAAAATTTATGGATTTACAACAACAAAATTGCAGTTTCAGTCTGGACACTCATAGAAATGACTTGTTCGCCTTGTTGGCGCAATTTAAAAGGAGTAAGTTTGGACAACTCAAAAATAGTGTAAAAGTTGCCAAAACAAAATTCATTTTAGTTATTCGAACTTAAAAATGCTGAAAAAGCTCAAAAGTTCCGTCAACTAATCAACTTTGTTGGCATTACTTAAAAAGTTGATGTAAGTCGTTGCGTCAACTTTTTAAGTAATGCCAACTTCTGAATTCAAGTTCAGGGAACTTAGAAAATAAACAAGGTTCAAAGAATCAATTAGTTGAGTTATTGTAACTCAACATGTAAGTTGATGTAACTCGTTCATATTAAGTTACTGGTACTTATTATTTTGAGTTATTCCAATTTGGTACTTTGTTACTTAATTCACGTAATTGGATCATTTTCTGCACAATTAGCAGTATTCAAATACTTATTTTTGTAATCAGGGCAAAATTTTGTATACTGTAGCACACCTCTAGAAAATTATGCTAACCTAGTTTCATTTTCTGAGTTGTAACAACTCAATAAAGTAAGTGTAAATAAGTACGACCAACATAATGATATCGAGTCAGCGTTACTCAAAATTGTACGCGTTGGCATTACTCGGAAAGTTGACGCAACGACTTACATCAACTTACTGAGTAATGCCAACGAACAATTTATATGAGTGTAGGTTTGTGTGGCCTTTAATGTAAAGGGTGTTTAACTGTTTAAACAAATGTTGGTGGTTTATCGCGTGCTTCACCTATAAGCATGACCTAAGTATCCGCTGCCATTAGAATATTTAAGAATCATTTCTGCTTCACCAAGTCCGCAACTGATGCGCAACTGATTCCAACCGATACGCAACTGATTCCAACCCCCCCAGCAGCTCTCCATTTTACACCTGGGTGGAGTGAAGCAATTGGGAATTAAGCTATCTCGCTCAAGGACGCAACACACTGGCCGTGGTGTGGTTCGAACCCGCAACAGGAAAAAAAATCAATTTGGTAATACTTAATTTGAAGCTCTAGAGCTTTGCCAATGCGGTCTCTGGTTCAAATCAAAATAGAAATTGCTATTGACTGGTGAAAATAAATTCATAACTTATATAAAATGTTAAGGGATTTTGTTTTGTTTGTTTGTTTGTGTGTATGATGTATATCAGATATTATTTAGGTATCATAGGAACAGGTGATTTAATCTTGGAGATTACGTGCGTAAATAACCACATACAAAAAGAGTGATAATTATTTGCTTCTCATTATGTTCATCCGGGTACACAATAATAAAGCCCGGTTGCTTATGATCGAGTGGGCTTTCACAACGCCAACGGTCGAACTTAATGCACCCTCACTCTTCGCATGACCGTGTCGGACAACCACGTTGTGGTCAGGGTGACATTCCGACGTGTTTTGGTTCCGAAGGGTGTTTACTCTGAAAGTACTTTATTCCGAAGAGTCATTAATTCAAACAGTAAATTGTCCGAAGGAAACATACGTTCCGGAGCAAAGACTCTATTTTGTTTCTTCACAGAAACGCCCATTTAAAAGAGGGAACCTATTTTTTAAAGGTGTCAAAATGCTCAGGAAGATGAGCTGCTTCAAATAACAATCTGCCCTAGAAGCTATCTGACACATCAACTTTTCATAGTCTATCACTACTATTAGAATAAAAAACAAAGCAAAACAGCTTCGGCAAGTGACCTTTCGGTATAAGACCCTTAAACAATCCTCCCGATAACTTTCGGACAAACAACTCTTCGGAACAACACGTTTTCGCTTTTATTAACTTCATCATAAATACACCGTTCCGAACAACTATAAAATACTTTGGAATATCGCCCGACCCCAACTCTCTTTAGTACTTCGAAGTCAAGGTGACTAGATTTATTCTGCACGATTGAGAACTTTAAAGGGGTAACCCTATTGGTTTTGGATATGGATTGTCTTTAAAATTACATATAAATATCAAATATTGCGTTGTGAAAAAACGAGAGATTTTTCTGCGTAAATGTGAATAAATGGCAAAATTTGCAATCCAATACTAAATAAAAAATAAAATATATTTCCCCTTGCAATATGTACATTACAAATGAATGTAAAAAAGTTTGGGTTCAAAAAATGGAGCAGAAAAAGAAACCTCTCACTACCCGATTTTGAACCGGGGACCGCTCGTACCTCTAAGATACGATGCGCTAACCAACTGCGTCACGGAGGCAGCTCCCAATAAGTTGGAAGTTTTGTAATTGAGCATGTTTTGCGTGAATTCTCCGGAAATACATCGACCGTGAGTGTCAAATTTCAGGGTAGTAATGAGAAAAATAGTATCTATTGTGTGATACCAAAACTCATGACCAATGAAAAAAAATCGGGAGATGATGTTGTCGATCGGGTTACGGACCTTTAAAGGGAGTCTCCGGCAATCAATTTCTATTTCTATACAAATACAATCATAACATTATGTCTTATAATGTTAGAAAATAATCATCAAGCACGACTCACATGGTTTTATTTAAAACAAACTCATATTGACCATAAAACGAATACAAACAGCCGGATATCAACACGCGATATTCAAAATTCCCGCGCTGAAATATGCTAGTGCACTGACGTAATGGTTATTTGTGCTCAACGGTCAGCCTTCATTGTATTACTGGGACGTCATGTAGCAGGGCGGATCCAGAAATTTTCAATAGAGGGGGCGCCGAGCCACCGCCGCCGCGGCTCGGCGCCCACACAAAGTCAGGCGCTGCTCTGCAAAAATACACAGAGTCAGGCGCGCGCCGGGTGCGCCCCCTCTAAATCCGCCCTTCAGTGCCCGGGAATTTGGATTATCGCGCGTTAAGAAACGGCTGTTTAGATTATTTGTTATGGCCAATATGAGTTTGTTTAAAATAAAATCACGTGATTCGTGCTTGATTATGTCTTGATAATTATTTTTCTAACATATAAGGCAAAATGTTGTGATTGCCGGACACTTCCTTTAAATTATCAGTAAATATCATGACTTACAGTTCAAGGTTAACAAGAAGATGCAACTCTTTGATGATTTTCTCTGTGCTGTCTCGGATTTCTTGAACCAATAATATGTCATAACGTTTGATTATCTGCAAGAAATTAAGTTTACAATAAAACAGAAGCATTAGATCAATTTCTCACTAGTGGTTTCTAGTTTTTCGTCTCATTAGGGTGGGATTTTTCCCAAAAAAACGCCCCACCCCCGGAAATCAAATGGTGCGCTCCTAACCTCGTCTTGGTTTGGTACACTACTGGTACTTGGGGGAAGCATTACACACCACTGCCTCTGCATAGGCCCTATACAATTCCTCCTGAAAAGACTTTGCAATGCGACCTGTTGAATTCCATACTCAACATGTAGGCCTACCGTAAAACCTCGTCTACAGCAAAGAGTGATTTGATGAAGGTTATATTACAACGAAGCATAATAAATATCCCAATGCAATAGATTAGTCTTGGAATTAGTAGTTGTTTGTATATGAAAAACAATTAAAGCGCAGTGATTTATAGTGCGCTACGCACAGGCACAACGCCTAGACGTTGATCCACAAGCCTCGTTACACTTTACAGGTTGTCGCTGACCACTACGCCCACATCATTCCATAAACCATTAAACAACAATTTTGCTGCTTCAAGAGCGCACACCCTAGACATTCCACAAATAACCATCGCAACCAGGATCAGCTCCCCGAGTTTCGTACGCGTTACAACAAGACAAATTAGCAGTAAGTTCCTTGTCCAGGGGAATTTCAAGCTAACTCAATCTAGCCACCACCAGAGTTCGAACCCGCAATCTCTCGCACCATAGTCGAACGCCTTATCGATTGAGCTAACTTGACTTGAATATATTCAAATATACTTGTATATACTTCGGTAATTTATTTGCTAAAACTCCATAATATTCTAATCTTGACGATGGATGGCGCCTGGATTAATTTAGCTTTCAATATAAGCACTCAATATGCTTGTGGACGAGGTTTTACGGTATCATCTATTCTAAATATCTGTTGTGGATTGAAAAGTGCTACGTTTTAAAAATTAATTAACACTAACCCTCGTAGGGCTTTGTGGCAACTGTCAGGGAAAGAAGGGAAGAATAAAGAGAGAAATGCAAACAAAGAAGTTGTTTACTGTGGGTCGGATTCGAACCCGTACCCCTCGTATGCCAAGCACTAGGCTGCCGACACTTATCCACATGGCTTATCCACGAGTCTTACGCCGGCCGGGCCAGCGAATTCGTGCCCATATAGGCCTATCACTTAGGGCGATTGCGTCATCATATCGTGGGATGTACGATTGTACCATTCTGTGGGTTGTACGCACGTACGCGCAGTGAAGTTGTTTGTAGTATTTTGTTTGTAGTACTCGGGTTTGTTAGGGTTAGGCTAATACAAAACTGCTGATCCAGGCAAAATTAAACAATATGGTTATAAATGCTTTAAGGTTGACTGGTCTCTCAAACCAAATGACGTGATTTTTAGCGAACCAGGACTTCGTACTTGACACGTTTTGGCAGTTGGTGTCCTAAAACACACGCTGAAACGTGTTAAGTACGGTTTCCAGGTTCGCCAAAAAAGCACGACATTTGGTTTGAGAGTCAAGTCAACCTTGAAGCATTTATAACCATATTGTTTAAATTTTACCTAGATCAGCAGTTTTGCAATAATTAATGTTCAGACGTGACATATTTCAATCCACGACTGATGAAATTCAACATGTCACATCGTAAACATGCTAAAAACAAACTGATTTGCATCGATAGTTTGCCCTGTAAATTAATACAAATATTGCAGTGCCACTTCATTTAGAGAGAAGTGGCACTGCAAACTGAAACTGCGCGGATATTACGAATCCACATTAAAGTCATCAAAGTGCTTGTCATGCTACATAATGGAGGGAGGGGCGGACTGGGACCACTGATCATGCTGATGGTAGGCTGTGATGTTCAAATCTGAAGAAATTCCATGGGAGAAAAATGACAGGTAAAAAAGAAAAATAGAAATGCTTGGTCCTTACACTCTAATGACAGCCTATTCATTTTTTGAATAGAAAGTCTATTCATTTTTTTTAAATAGAAACTCATCAATTTGAATAGATCCCTTATCATTTTTAAATCGAATCATATCGTTTGATGCGATTTAGTATCAACATCGCAGAAAACTTTGAATCGACACACTCATCAAAATGACGTCAACGATAATGAGGGATTTCATTGGTCAAAAGTACGCACGCTGCTGTATCCGGGGTCTTGGTCGGCCGCCATTACACATTTGTACAGTACGGTGGGGACATAGGCACTAGTAAGAAATCCACTTTTATTGATATATTAATCTAGCATCTGTATTTTTGTGTTCATTATGTTTTAAAAGTACGTTAGAATCTCAATTGAAATAATAGGAAACAAAACCACGGGTGAAGAACACAGGGCAAACGCTATTTAACACCATAGATTATATATTTTCAAGCAAATACATTATAATTTTCTGCCATCCTCTTTTAAGACCGTAATTTTATAGATAATTTCTGTAATACGTGTCACCATGCTATCAAATACACTCGATGGCTATTTAACACAGTGTTGAGTCGTATAGTGTTCCTCTCTTAGCGTGAAGCGGACAAGAGATGACGCATTTCCCCAAATTAACATGACTAGAATTTTAACCAGATTCTAGTCAAATAGATTCAAATAAATTGAATGGATTCTAATCAACTGCAACTAGTAAACTATTCATTTTTTGATATATTACGTATTATTTTGATCAAATCAAATTTGAATAGTTATCTAATCATTTTGATTAGATAACTTGTAAAAAAAATGATTAGTTCCCCTCATCAAATATTTGATTAGACTCTCCGTATCATTTTGATTAGATTCTAGTAAGTCACCTATCGATACGGCAGTCTAATCAAATTTGATTAGTTTCTAATCATTTTGATTAGTTTGTTTTAAGAGTGTAGGAAGAAATTCCTTTCTGCATCCTTGAATTGATTTTTTAACTTGAATACTCTAATCAGCTAATTATAATGTCGTGTGCATATTATCTTCGAAATATATAAATTTATAATAACGAATGGAAAATAATAACCCTAGGACTACGAAGATTGTACCACCACCAACCCCTCTCCCACCTAAGATTTTTTATCCGTCATAAAATAACGCGAGTGTTGACACCCAAACGGCCCACGCTAATCGTAGATCTATCCTTTGCGCTCATTTAGTGATAAAATGTTTACCCCAGCAACTTACCGGGGGAAGGACCGACCATCAAAGATGACCATAGAGGGGGTTGGTGAAGTCCACCATTTGTTTCTATAGTTTCTACAGTAAGATCCATGATTTCCATTTCGCTCTTGTAAAATTATTCCAAGAGCTAACTTCTTACTTGTTAGTTAGGTTGAATTAATAATTTCCTTTTAAATTTAGGAGAAAATACGGTGAAAATCGCATGTTCGTAGAATTTTTAGCCAAAATTTCAAATGAGTAATTTGGAGAAAAATTTGAAAAGATAACTAGTGATCCACAATTATAGAATTCCTTGCCCGTTTTACCGAAATTTCAGGTTTGCATCTTAATCATGTTAATAAAACAAAAAGTGATTCAGTTTGGATTGGCGCAAGAAAAGTTGGAAAAAGAATGTTGGAGATATTATTATTACGGTAATTGGACAAATTCAAACCAAACAATAGTGTCACACTGATAGTACAGGGTGTCCAAAATAAGAGGCCCCTCATTGCGCCCTCTTTTTCTCCAATTTCTGAAAAGTTGATTAAATATATTTTGGTATGTAAAGCAACCTTAATCGTTAGCTTTAATAAACCAAAACAATTATTTCAATCGGCTCACAACTTTTGAAGATATGCCCTTTTGAATAGTGGTTGGCAAAATACACATTGTAAAAAATGATGGCATCAACATTTTCATATCTATAGGTTCAATAATAGATGTACCACAATGTTTTGTAAATAAAGTTAATGGTATGTCTTTTAAATTTGCAGGGGAGGTTCAGAAAAGGTTAAAAGAACAATATTAGTAAATGAGTAGTGGTGACCTAAAGGGGACCTAAAGCTGTTATGGATAAAAAATGTTAGGTTCGGCAGAAATCAGAACATTAATTTTTTTCTCTAATAATATTACGTCAACATTCAGCTTTCTTTTACTTTTTATTTGATAAAAATCGCACATCAAGTTCAAAAGTTACGGATGAAACCCTTTCAATAGATGAGGCAAAAAATGTCATAACGAGCATTTTCCTATGATATTAACACATGCATGTTATTTCTTATGTATTCTATTGCTTTAATAATCAACTAATAGATTAATTACAGGCCGAAAAACATCAATGGGATAGAACAAATTGTTGCATATATAAAATTCAAGTGAAAAATAACAATATGTAATCATAATTATTATGTTAATTAGCTAATAAATATTCACATTTCAATGCTATAACTTTAAAGTAAATTTTCTCCTATTTCATATTTTACCATAATACGGTACGTTTTCAAAAAAAAAATGTGGGAGCAAAACTATGCACCCCCTATAGACATGATAGAGCTCAAACTTAGCACAAGTCATCTTTAAAGCCATAGCTGTGCATTGGTCATACTTTAAAAATACCTTAACCTTTTTATCACCGGTCATTTTCCCCAAACTTCAGGTGGTACAAATGTGGGGACAAATAAAATTGTCATGTATTATAACGACGAAGACTATTGAGCATTTCTTTTTTTGGTTGCAAATAAATTAAGAAAATATGGAACAAGGTTGACAAAATAATTTTGCAACTTTACAATGTTAAAATTAAAACCACACAAGCAGGTTATATTATTTTTGACTATTACTTTGCAAAAAAAATTAATACTATTAATAATGAAATAATAAATGTAAATAAACGTTCAATTAGTGAATATCGCTACGGGAAATATCCCGATTGTATCAGTTTATTACATTCTGAATTAAGAATCAAAAAGCTTATGTATATAGTAAGGTAGTATTTATTCCCTATTCCAGAAAAACACAGCACTAATTTTTATGTGGTGAAAAAAATATTATCCTCTTTTGCCAAATGAAACATGACTAAATCTAATCCTTTTGTTAGTTCTAACTGTAAATAAAAGTGTAATTTTAATATTAATTTGTAATTTGAGGGAAAATGGGCATGTTTTCTAACAATTGTAGTCACAAAGTTCTAAGACTTGGCACAAGTCTAAGCATTCAAAACCTTGAGTATAGGCTAATAGTTAGTTCGTATATTTAATATTGTTATTTTTGATAACTGATTATGAAATAGTTTAGAAAATGTGTTTTCCAAAAATTAGAACTCAGAACTTGAATTAGTATTTTTCTGGAATAGGAAATAGTAAATGGTAAAGACAAAAATAGACAATGATATGATTTAATGAAATACGTAAATCTATAATGTGATGAAATCAAACCAATCAAATAAAAAAAAGAGAGAAAAAAAAAGAGAAATATAAAAAAAAGAAACCTAATAAATATGGTACGCAAAATATTGTCAATTTATACCCCAACTTACCTGACAAACACAACGGATTTGGCAGATTTTATTTTTGGGACATGTGTAAATATTACAAATTTACCAAATGATCAGGTTTAAAAAAAAAAAGTCCATTTCATACAAGAAGGTTTGAAAATAATGTGCATACATACCCTTACAATGCGCTCCACCACTTCCGATTTACCAAACTTTGTTGCACCAAAAACTTGGATATTGAAAGCACCAATCCGAAGCGGTTTCTTGATGAGCGAAGAGAGGGGTTCACTTGAAGCACTACCGATGAAAATTAGTGTTGTCATCAACGCCAATAGAGTGAGCCTAGAGGTTGCCATCTTCTTTGAGTAACTAGAAAGAATTATAAAACTGGACAAAAAAGTATGAAGTTCTGTAATTATTTTTAAAACCTAACATGACCCTATAATTGACAATTTTATTTGCAAGTCAGTCTTAGTGTGGGCATGGTAGCCCATGGTGTGCAAAAGCCAAAATTATGTCTCATTTTGTCTCGATTGTTCAACTTTCCGTTCCAAATGTTCTTCCGATTTTTCACATTTTCGTCCTGTTTAGTAATTTTAATGACACAATTATAAACTCTTTGCTGTCTCCCCCACTGTCCCCGTTTTTATCCCTGAAAATTCAGAGGGGTATTCAAAACATTGGCACTGGTTACCGACTTGTCTTTCCCCGCACACAATCATTATCTCATGCACAGCAAACACAAAATTTTGAAAACATTCACAAAATGTTGCCAGATAACCTTGTTAAAGGGGTATTAAACGTGTTTACAAATATCATTAACATTTTCCAATTTTTGCAACACATCCCATAGCGCATATTGTAGTAGTTCCAGTAACTGTAACTCGTCAGGTCCGTAGATGTCATTATGTTTATGATAAAGACTGAAGTCTTGCTGGCAGGACTAATATTGTAGTCCAAATATTAAAATCAGACCCAGAACAAAATATTAATTTCTGACATGATCGTGTTCTGGTAAGCGCATTGTAACATAATGAAGTTAATGTTATTTGTTATTTAGAAACAGTAAACAAAATATTTACCTGAAGTATAATATTAAAATTATAATTATGAAGACGTAAGAATTTGAAAGTCAAGCGGACGTGCAGATAGGCCTATATAATTATACATACAATCACAGACCCTAGAAAAAGATGTGATACAATGTAACATAGTAGTTAATACGTACCAGTACACTGCTGAGTACACTGTTGAACTACCACTGCACAGTAGGCCTACCAGTTTCAGTACCAATAATTCCTGTCCGAATGAACTAGTATTGTAGCTGTGCAAATGAGGAAGTACTTCCTGATCACTATCATCAGATGTCGTATCAATTAAACATAAATGAAACAGGTCTGCTGCAAATAGTTTGTGTGTAGCATGTAACCCGGTATGTAAATCTATTAGTGTAAATAAAATACCTTTTGATATCTACATGTACGTTATTCACTTGTAACAGTAGGGCCTACACGTACGTGTGTTAAGCTTACGAAGCCCCGTCATACAATGAATCACACATACTGTACTGGAACACACACTGAGAAACAGATACCATTGCCTGGCACGCACCAGTGCAGAGTCGAGTCGACGGTGCGCGTTCTTGGTTTAAAAACATGTAAATTACCTCAATTAGAATCGGCTCGCCAGTGATCCGAGTGTTTATATACGTCTCTTTTTATCCACGACACACATCACCATGCATAACGAATTTTCATTCCTCAGATAAATTACCACTTTAGTCTATTTTATTGAATTAATAGTTCGCGCGATAGATGACCCAGTGAAATGACCATGAACCTATACACGCGATACATGACAGAGGGCGGTACGACATGTAAAAATCATCTGGCAAACAGCAAGAATTCTGTTTATTTTATAACCACCGTACTGCATCAATTGGGGTTTTGTTCAAGTTCAACTCAAGCAAAAATCTACTAGTAGGTGAAAGTGAATTTAAAATACTGGAATAAATTACGAACTTTGCAAATTTTCATCCAATCTCATTGGTATGTCTGACGTGCTCTCATAAATTATGTCCCACAAAAATACTGTGCAAATATTGCTAACCGACGCTATCCGATTCCTTTAAAAAATACTTAGCTTTAAATCTGGCACCCAAAATATGGAAATCCATAAATTATTTCTCAAACAAGAAAGCGAATATTTTTCAAAGTAGGGTTTTTTCTCGGGTCACGAAAAATACGCTTCCTCGCAGTGTCGTATATCAGTATTTCATTTGGTCATTGGGGGAATGGGGATGCACTGACCTTTTGGCAACATAATAAATGGCGCACTGAAATGAGCTCAAATGCGCACGAAGAGCGCAAGCATTTAAGGGGCTGTGCAATAATTATCAGCCCGCCCGGGGGGGTAAAATTTTCGAACAGCTCGCCAAAAATCGCTTGCCCCCCCTCTCGGCCCGCCAAAAATCGCTTGCCCCCCCCTCTCGGCCCGCCAAAATTCTTTGCCCCCTTTGAACATGCCAAATTTTTGGGATCCCAAATTCCAAACTTTAAATGGTCTAGATGTATGTTGCGAGCGTAGCGAGCAGGAAAATTTACATATTAAAGCGTTTCCGTACCGTTTTCCTAAGCCTTTTTAGAGCGTTTTGTTAAAAAGGCGCCCCGTGAATGCGTGCCAAAAATCGCTTGCCCCCCCTCTCGGCTTGCCAAAATTGCTTGCCCCCCTTTTGGCTCGCCAAAATTTCTTGCCCCCCCAATTTTACCCTCCCCAGGGCTCATAATTATTGCACAGCCCTAACATAAAGCCAGTGGTGGCGCCACACGGGGGGGGTCAGAACTCTTGCCCCCCCCCCCTCCCTGTTGCCCCGGCAAAACACGAAAAACAGCAGTATTGACGAAGTTGAAGCAATTTACAAGATCAGTCACGTTTTTGGTTTTAAAATACACGGCTTTCGGCTTAACCACCAGCACTGGCAGGCTATGGTAGGGGCTGTGCAATAATTATGAGCCCTGTGGGGAGAGTAAAATTGGGGGGGCAAGACATTTTTTGAGGGGGCAAGCCATTTTAGCAAGCCGAGAGGGGGAGACGGGATTTTTGGAACACAGTCTTGGGACGCCTTTTTAATAAAACGCTCTATATAGATGCTTATAGGAAAACCGCACGGAAACGCTTAAATATGCAAATTTTCCTGCTCGCCGCGCTCGCAACATGTATATAGACCATTTAAGGTTTGCAAATTGGATCCCAAAAATGTGGGGTTCATAATTATTGCACAGCCCCTTATCATTTATGAAAACAGTGGCGTAGCTGGGATTTTTTCCAGGGGGGCAAGCTTGTATGGGGCGGGGGCCCAAAACCACCAAACAAAAAATGTTGCCTCATCAGCCCGAATAATAATCGTATGGTATTGTAAATCGTATGGATTCCCCATCTCTTTTCCCCTCCTCTCACTCTCTCCTTGCGCTAGGGGGCGGGGGCCCAAATGGGGAGGGGGCCCAAATAGGGTTTGCCAGGGGGGAAATTTCCCCCCTGCCCCCCCCCCCCCCCGGCAGCTTCGCCACTGTATGAAAATGACAAAGGTACCAATATCTGAGGGGGGTGTTGAGGGGCAAAGTGAATTTCAGGGGAGACAAAATCAACATATTTTGGGTTTTTAGTGGGGGAAAAACAGGGGGGAAGAGTTCTGACTGGGGGGTATTTGCCCCCCCCCGTGGCGCCGCCACTGGCTTTAATGTTAAATGCTTGCGCGCATTTGCGCCATTTATTATGTTGCCAAAAGGTGCATTCCCATTCCCCCAGTGACAAAATGAAATACGGATATACTACACTGCGAGGAAGCGTATTTTTGTTACCCGAGAAAAAATCCTACTTTGAAAAATATTCGCTTTCTTGTTTGAGAAATAATTTTTGTGGATTTCCATATTTTGGGTTATTCCAGTATTTTAAATTCACTTTCACCTACTAGTAGACTTTTGCTTGAGTTGAACTTTAAACCCAATTGATGCAGTGGTTATAAAATAAACAGAAGTTCTTGTTGTTGTTTGCCGATGATTTTTACATGTCATACCGCCCTCTGCCATGTATCGCGTGTATAGGTTCGTGGTCATTTCACTGGGTCATCTATCGCGCGAACTATTAATTCAATAAAATAGTCTAAAGTGGTAATTTCTCTGAGGAATGAAAATTCGTTATGGTGATGTGTGTCGTGGATAAAAAGAGACGTATATAAACACTCTGATCACTGGCGAGCCGATTCTAATTGAGGTAATTTGCTCCATTTTCAAAAGATTTACAACATTCGCCTTGCTTTAAACATTGAATTGCGTGTTGACGTAGTGTTTTAACGGGAAGTGATAGCTTTCGTTCGATATAAAAACTTTTCTGATTTGATGAAGGGAACATTCGGGTTTTTAACAAGAACCAATCACAGATGCTGTATTTTCCACTAATCCCCAGCTAGAAGCTCACACAGCTCTTATGATGCTGTGCACTCAACCGTGTAGTGTAAACACAGACTGTGTAGTGACAAGACATTGTTGTGCTGACTTTGCTTGGTGAAATTTGTGTACTCAGGTGTATCGATGTGGAAACTGTGCATAGAAGCGTTTATAAGAGAATAGTTTTGTAGTCACCACCTTTCCATATGCCCCCGGATTGATTTAGGCCTGTGTTTCCTCGGACTAAAGCATGCAGTAATTGGTACATGTATCAAATACAAGGAGTAGAATTCTCATCCACATCAATCACGAATCAAAACTCACGTAAAAACCCATAAACCAAATAAATCTTGCTCAAAGAATTTTATAGAGACTTTTTATTCTTATTTACACCACAAAACAAATGAAAATAAGCCTCCATTTGGACAATCCATATTTGATCGTAATTTTTCTCTCGTCTCTGTGTCATTTGTAATTGTTTGATTAACTATTGGTTGAATACAAACCAATCTATCAATTAATCATAAGGAAATAAGCTCTACATATCCGAATGTTAATGCTATAGCTTAAATTCAGAATATTATAATAGCTTCGTATACAGGGTGTCCCAGAAAAAATTACCGGGCGAGCAAATTTGAACGTAAGTCGAGAAGTAGACATCAGAATCCAAAATTCTAAACATCAGCATGTAGCCCATCTTATTCTGCATCTCATACGCCAATTTTGCTGGAATCGGTTGACTGATCACGATTATATAACGTATGTGTCAATTCACTTCATTCCAAGTTTGAAAGAAAGACCATTCAACATAATGCACACTAATTGTTAACTGTCAATGGGCTTCATATTTTCTTCTGTGAAATCCTCGTTCTTTTAAACAATATGTTTCTTGCAAAACATTTAATTAGGTTTTGTTCAAATTTGAATACCTGCACGATACTGAAAATGAAAGCTTGCATGTAAGATAATGCTCGGTACTTGTAAATATGTATTTTTCGTTAATGTTGCATAAAGAATTATTTCATAAAGAATTCCAGCTGGCTTAACAATTTCTCACACACATTAATGTTTTTGGAATATTTATGAAGAAATTGCAATGCACAGTTTAAATCAAAAAAACTTTAACAGTAATGTTGCATGGTAATGATGGTATTAAAAATCACACGTAAAGCTGTAAGCACTTAATCATTGTCATTCTTGTCTCAAATGTTCTTTGGAAAGTTACAATATAACATATTTGCACAACATGAAGAATTGAAGTTGGAAAGCTTCCAATTGCAGAAATCAAAGTTTTACGGACAAGCTGTTATTCATCTTCAGTGAAAGCATGAATGACATAACACCGTCCGATTATAAAATAGATAATTATGGACTAAATTTAATGAGATACATACACTTTAGGTAGCGGTGAGCGAGTATGAAAAAAGCGTCTGTTGATCAAACTTGGAATGAAGTGAATTGATGCACACATTATGTAATCGTTCATTTCTTCGTAACCAGTCAACCGAATCAAATAAAAATTTTCGTATGTGATGCACAACAAAATATGCTATGCGCTACATTTAAATTTATTGATTCTGATGTCTATTTCTCGACTTACGTTCAAATTTATTTGCTCGGTAATTTTTTCTGGGACACCCTGTAATCATGATAATACATGTATAGCTACAGTACTTTCCGCTATACACGGTCAATAATAATGTAAATACAGGGTGATTTAAAATGAACTGTACCCAACTTTACCCATTTTTTATATATATTCGCGGAGATTGTACATATCAAAAAACTATCATAGAAAGCAGTGATAAGTGTTCTGTAGTAGAAATTTTGAATTTTAATAATAAGTGGTATTAGTCAGAAGATATCGCATTTTCAATTTATCATCCCATTTTTAGACCAACACATGGAACTAAGTTTATCCGTGTTCTCTACCGCAGTAACAAAATTGGTGTGTTTTATAAAAATATACTTTTCTTCAAAACCATTTGAGGTAAAGACATGATTTTTTCACCAATAATAGGAAACATACTATCCTGTTAAAGCTGACAAACATAAGTTATTCAAATGTCGGTAAGTATTTTATTATTATTTTTGAATTTGGGTACAGTTCATTTTAAATCACCCTGTACTTCGAAGCTCCAATAACAAGCAGTGACGTACCAAAGTATTAGGTGGAAAATTGCAAAATCGTCCCGCTTTTTTTTAATACTCGCCTTTAATGTCAAAATGAGGCTACTTGTGGTCTTCAACAAGCTACATGGTGTATCAAAATGATTGGTGCCCATCAATATCCAGTAAGCATGCATGGCCAAGACTGTCACATCAAAATGCAACATAATATCCACCTAATTTATATATAGATTCATGTAATAAAAGGTTATAAAGGTATACATTACAGTCATTTCAAGAGGATCTAATTTTGAATTTGGATGAAGCAGGCGTTTTGTCAGACAACAACGCTGATGGGTATCCTACCAATCATTTTGATACAGCTTGTAATGTATACAGAAGTTATAGATTGTATCAATTGTATCAATTTGGAGCCAGAGGGGACTCTACTAAATTACAAGGATTTAAAAATAAATCCTTAAGGTTGTAGTTGGGTACCAATCAATTTTAGATTTAAAATCAATCTTATAGATTTTAATTTTAAATCTTAATGATTTAATTTAAATCTGTAAGATTTATTTTAAATCTAAATACTTGATTGTTTTTAATTACAATGCCTTAGGAAAACACAACACCCAAAGTACTGTAGATTTGGAAACAAAATCTGCAGCCAATGATCTCAGTACATCACGTGAAATATTTAAGGTAACAATGAATATGGTCGGGTTTAGGGTTTTGATTTAGGGTTAGGGTTAAAATGCCTTAAGGGGTGGGGTATGAACGTTTGGACAGTATTTATTTTATATCAAATATCTAATTTTAATAATTTGTCATAAAATGTGTATTATACGAAGAATGTCCTTCTGATATCAAAATTATTTGATATCAGAAAGACATTCTTCGTATTCAGAATGCAATTCGATATGTCTGATGTGCTCTCATGTCCCACAAACAAATACTGTCGAAACGCTCATTCCAGATCCCTTAAACAGATTCCCGATATTTATATTGACTCTGCTAACACAACAACCTAAGTACTGTAGCATATCAATTTGTAAGCGCTCTTTTAAAGAGAATTGGCCATTGCTCATTCTACTGTAGTGAGTATATGGCCAATATAAGTGTACTCTTTCATTTAATAACATAACTTTTGAAAAATATTGCAAGGAACACTTGAGGTTTTGACTTTTAAAACCTACATTTTGGTCAAAAAATGTGCTTGGGTAGGTAGGTTTCATCAGATTTACCACATTCGCCTTGCTATAACATTAAATTGTGTTATCTGTTGACCTAATGTAAAAAAGTGTTTTAGGGGAAGTGATAGCTTTCTTTCGATATAAAATCTTTTGATTGGCTGAAGGGAACACTTGAGGTTTTGGCAAAAACCAATCGCAGATGTCTATTTTCCACACAATCTCACACAGCTCTTATGATGCTATACACTCAACCGTGTAGATACATTTGTAAGAGAATTCGTTTTTGTAGTCAAGCCTTTTCATATGATTTGGAAACAAAATCTACAGCTAATAATGGGATCAGGACATCACGTGAAATATTTAGGGTAATGATGTATATGGTCAGGTTTAGGGTTTTGATGTAGGGTTAGGGTTAAAATGCCTTAAACAGGTTTTTGATAATTATATTGACTCTGATAACACAACAACCTACCCAGCAAACACAAAAACGTTTTTAAAACGTTTTAAATAAGTTATATTTGGGTTTTGGTTTAGGTAAAAACGTTTTAATAACATTAAAATGTCGGGTTATATAAAGGTCATGAAATCGTTTTAAAACGTTTTATATGAAAACACACTACAATAATATTTTTAAAATGTTTTCGAAATGTCATTGTAAACTATTTTTGCAAACATTTTTGGCCAAATATTTTGTCAACACTTAAATAACATTATGTTAAAATATTTGCACCCAGCAAACAGAAATGTTCTTAAAATGTTTTAATAACATTTAAATGTCGGATTATAGAAAGGTCGTCAAAACGTTATTGTAAATATTTTGGGCAAACATTTTTTGCAAAATATTTTTTCAACCCCAAAATAACATTCTGTAAAGAATGATTTGTACCAAGTTTTCAAAAATGTTTTTGGAATGTTGTTAAAACGTTTTTATACCCTTTATATAACCCGACATTTAAATGTTTTCTGTAAAACATTTGTGTTTGCCGTGCAGTAAATTACCAACAAATGTTATTTAATGTTATGAAAACGTTTTATACCATAATGTACCCTTTATATAACCCGACATTTAAACGTTTTCTGACAACCTTTTATAACCTTTTGCGAATGATGTCGAAAACGTCTTGTGTTTGCTGGGTAAGTACTGCAGATTTGGAAACAAAATCTGCAGCCAATAATGGGATCAGGACATCACGTGAAACATTTAGGGCAATGATGTATATGGTCGGGTTTAGGGTTTTGATTTAGGGTTAGGGTTAAAATGATATAATACAGCTCAATGAAATAAAAATGTGTTTTTGGTAACGATTACGGTTCCAGAATATGTTTAAAGTTATCAGGTTATGATAAGATACAGATGAAATAGGTTTGTTGGCACGTAATGTGTCTACCAATATAGAGGTACACTATACTAATTCCCTTCCCAACTCTACTTTTTTACATATTCCGACGTTACCACTCGTCCTTTTCCACTCAGCTCAAGAAAAACAGATTCAGCACGTGTTTTATCAGCTGTTTCCCAACACTGGCTACATTTAAAGACATTATCAAAGACACTATTCGACATTTCTACATCATGAAATGACATAAAGTATTTAAATAATTTGTGTCCTTTTTGATATGCGGATGAATAGGCAACGATAGGCAGACCCACTCCAGCCGAGGAGGTGTTAGTGACCTCTTTTTCTGCCCTGTTGTAGAAGCATCTTGTTCTGTGTGTTGGGCTCTCTTCACAAGCATCCAAGTGCTTGCAATTCCTGGATAAGCTAATGTTGCAGGTATTACAGCTTCTGTCTGGGCGTTCCATTATTGCTTTCACTCTGGGACTGTCAGATCTGGCAAATGAATCAAACACGATGAGAATCTTAGATTAAAAGGGCATTTCGTGACCCATAGCCTAACTAGAGTTAGGTTTTTAATACAACACATCTGTCAATAAAGTGGAGCAGTGGAGCCTGTTTTCCTGCACATGCTGGAGAAGGAGTTTTGTGTTTGGAGAACTGTGCAAGGAGTTAAGTGTTTGGAGAATTGCACAAGGAGTTAATTAAGTGTTTGGAGAAAGCAGCACCATATCTGTGCGAGGATTTTACACGCAAGGATATATAAATGCAAGTGTACAATGGCATTCGCTGATTTTCCGCAGGACAAAGTGAATAAGGATATATATATATCAGCCGTTCAAAACATTGCAAGAACTCTATGATCACCAAAAAGACTGCTTCTTAAAATACTGTTTAGTTAAAATTGTGTGAATTTTAAGATTGTGTGATTATATTGTATGTGCAATTGTTGTTATGTACACATATATTTTACTTTCACTTAAAGACTTAGATTTTGTTAACTTAATCAAACAGAGTATTGTTGTTGTGCATTGGTGTGAATTTGGGTAAAAGGTGATTTTTGGCCTTGAGTCATTAAGACTCGTAACAAGTGTTATTTTCAGAACTTGAGTGTACGACGGACGCTCTGCCCTCTAATCATAGCATGAATCATGTGAATACTAATAGTGGTTGTCTAAGAGAAAAGAGCATGCTTGACCGAGATAGAAAATAGAGCAATTCCAAATTATATTCGCACTTACTTAGAGACTTTGGATTTCAGCAATGACGTTAGTCGAGAATCGGCTTCAGTCCTGTTGCAGCTCTCATCCTCATCACTCGCACATTGTTCATCAGATTTATGTTCATCAAAGCAGGAAGCTGACGCTGCATCTTCACGTTCCTCTGTTGCCACGGCGTCCATAACGTCCATACATTTGCTACTGAGAGCAAAATTTTGAAACGAATAGCAGGAAGGTAAATAGATGGATTGGATGACTTATACTAAGAGCTGCCTGGCCAAGGGCCTGGTAACATATGCGATGTTAGATATAGAGTATTATTCCACGTGAATCTAAAGAGTTAGGACCTATAGTATTATGTTCATAAAAGTCTTCGTCAATCACGTACATAAAAGGTATTTGGTTGAACAAACTCGGTTTTTTGTAGCTCGGCGAGCTTCTGTGCAAGTTATTCTGCTTAAAATCCCGGGCTCATTAGGTATCACGATTTATACTATAAATGCTGATATTCCAAATTAACTTAGAACACAGAAACCCATGATGATAATTGGACTTTGACCGTTGTCATGCGGTCAACATAGATAATAAAATAATAATATAAATAGACAGAAATACGATACGTATAATCGTGATTGCACTTGACTTGATAGTTTACTCATACACACAGCAAAATAATCAGCTTGTTAACATCAAGGTATTTGCATAGCTGGTCACCGATGAAGTACCTTAACGTACTACATGTATATCTTTCTAAACATGATAAAGATGAGCATCCCTTTTTGACAAAAAAAACGGCGATGCCGACATATGATGAAAATGGCACCCTTTTCGAAACCTATTTTGACGCGGGTGCGTAGAAAGTCCAATATAGCGAGTGACATTCTCCAAGGTCACAACAATTTTGGGAAAACTTTCCGACAAAAGTTTTAAACAGATGATATGTGTATATAATTATTATAATTATGATGTTCAACATTAACACATTATAATTATAGTTTTACTCGATGATACATGTACTTCACAAGGACATTTCTTTTGGTGAGATATAAAACAAACGGCATTCGAGAGTTAAGACTGCGCCCTTGACGTTGAGGTAAGCATCATGTTACAACAGTATTTTCTAATCGCCAAAGAGGGCGCTTTTCACTTGCACAATTTTTTTTTAGACTGACTGTATATTTTTTTGTTTATAGTAAACCCAAGCCTAACCGATCTTTTTATTAAAGGTAAAATGTGACAGAATCCAATATATTTTGTCGACACACAGGACATGTTTTTTCTTTTGACCCCCTTATTTTATCAGCGCAACTGTGACACAAACAGAGATGTTTGCAGGGTATAATCACGACATTACGTTCATTTTCTTGACAAACTATACAAGTCAATTTATCAATAACTTCAATATGTTTCTTTTCCAGATATCGCAGTTCTTCAGAAATTCTATCACTTTCTTCTCTTGCGTTAGTTTCTCGCGTATGCGCTGTTGTATTTCTTTGTTATATTTTGTTTGCTGCTCATTTCTACGAGAAAGTTCCTTCTGAAGGTACATAATCCACTGTTTTGATTCATATTGAAATTCATTCCAGTTTACGCGTTCTTCAGCGTGATGACATGCAAGGTCATTCATAGACTCCATCTGTTTTTTCGCTCCTAGTATCAATAATTTACACCGACAATCCAACTTAGAATGTATAATAATAACAATAGACCTAAATACTGAACACAAATCTCTATCCAGTATTTTTCTCGATCTGAGTAATTAAACCATCATCATCATTTTCCAGACCATTGTTTATATCTGTATCATGTCTTATGCGACGCTCTATGATTTCCCTTGGAAGGTACCTGTATTTTATTATACGTCTTCTAGGCATCTTACTTTATAGGAGCTTTCAAGTCGCACATCTGACAATATCAAGTTATCGAACAACAAAGCCTCAGTTTGCCCAACTCTGTAGTATGCGTGACACAGCCTAGAGTCACAGAGTGAAAATATATTTATATCTCGAGGAGAGTGTCAAATATGGAACATGAGTATTGTTTAATAATACCCTCGATAGTCCTTAGGACAATAGATGTGCTGTATTAATCTCATTAGCTCACCAAGTGGTCACTTTAGCTGGAACATGAAATCAGCAAGGTCGCCCGAAGTATGCACATGTATCCAGAACATGCACTCTATCCTTTACTGTAGACGTACTAGTGACTAGTTTTGGCCTATCTGTCACGAATCACGCAATAACCTGAATCTACCTAATGAACATAATAAGCATCAGTCACAAACCCTTGAAAGGTTCTTTCTAGGGGCTAGTCTGTGGACCAATGCAGTGCAAAAACACGGATTACACACGTAGCCACGAAATTGCCGTAATTATGCAGTAGACGCTAAATCCCGGCTATTTCCGAAGGATCATCTGGACTGTTCTGCAATTTTCACGCGATGCAAATGAGCGTCCATAGTCCGTCTAGTTGCCCGTGTTCGTTAATACATAGACCTATGGTTAATACCGTACCAACCACTGTGGTACCACACGATACCTCACTCAGACCCTAATACCGCACTGACCCCGTATTCAATTACCTTCCGGTGCAAATCCCGGGGTAAAATTACATTTCTGGTATTCATTTCTGAATTGAACATGGGCAAATTTCAGCGTTTGAAGGAACGCGTTTTGACAGTATTTGCCGGCGGAAAAAATATTTATCAACGGAAACGTTTACAATATAATCACAAAGTAGAACAAAATAGACAATTTTACTGCACAGTAGTCTCTTGTTATTTACCGCCTCGCGCTTTTGCATTCAAATGTACAGGAAGACTACCGCTGTGTAGGTCACTTCGAGACTTACTGTCTGCAAGCTAGTATTATGGCAACGCGGAGGTGGTCACGTGCGTATTTATAAATACGTATTTATAAAATATATAGTCGAACCATACGTTTTGGGGAGATATAAATACACATTTTTTGTTCTTATTAACCAAACCAAACCGATCCTTTTGTTATAAGTAAAATGTGACAGAATCCGATATATTTTGTCGACACACCGGACATGTTTTTTCTTTTGATCCCCTTATTTTGTCAGTACAACTTTGGCACAAAGAAAGATGCTTGCATGGCAAAATCACGACATTACGTTCATTTTCTTGACAAACTATACATGTCAATTTATCAATAACTTCAATATGTTTCTTTTCCAGACATCGCAGTTCTTCGGAAATTCTACCACTTTCTTCTCTTGCGTCAGTTTCGTCGCGTATGCGCTGTTGTATTTCTTTGCTATACTTTGTTTGCTGCTCATTTCTACGAGAAAGTTCCTTCTGAAGGTACATAATCCACTGTTTTGATTCATATTGAAATTCATTCCAGTTTACGCGTTCTTCAGCGTGATGACATGCAAGGTCATTCATAGACTCCATCTGTTTTTTCGCTCCTAGTATCAATAATGACATAGAAGCCGTTATAAGAACACATGACAAAAGCGAAATGTGTAGAGAGATCATTAATGTAGAGGCAGGTAACCAAAATATGTTTAATATTGGTTCTAAAAGTATTGACACGGAGTATGTAATGACTTCTGCAATTAATATGTAAACTGCCTCTGAAATCAATGAAAACAACTGTAAATATCCTTCGACACACATTATAATTGAAGATACAATACCCTTAGTCAACATCATCATCTCGTATATTAACATCACCATTCTTGATATCAACAGGAGCATGTCAAATGTGAAATCAACAAGTATAAGAAGTATTTCGTCGCATACATATGGTAGGTGTATTAGCAGTATCAATAAGAAATTTATTAGTGGTAGAATGAAACGAAAATATGCTTCTTTCAATATGTAATAAATAAAATACATGAAGGTACACAAGAAAGCTCCGCTAATTGTCTTCTCCTCAAGAAGAAATCCATAGCATCTGAACATAGCTATGAAGCTTATGAGAAGCACAATGTACTTAAATTCCACACCGAAAGTCCAGCTTGTTATGTATAAAAATAGCAATAGAAGTGAATAAACGACACAGATATCCTCCTCTTTCTCGCCGATTGCATCATCGTTATCCAAATCATTGTTTTTATCCCCCTCTTGTCTTGTGCGACGCTCCAGAATATTTTTTGGAAGATACCGGTATTTAACTATGCGTCTTCTAGGCATCTTTAAGCTTACCACATCTGTTATTATTACCACACTGTTTAAGAGCAATATCTATGCTCCAGCACATAATCATAGGAAAACATTTGCACTGCGGATCACGCAATAACCTATATGCATACTGTCATTGACACTGTCAGTGAGAGTCTATAGTGATAGAAACAGATGGTAACATATCAGTTTGCTGTGACGTGTTTATACGTTACACAGACACGAGATTAACAATTATAAATTGCAGTTACATATAACATCAAGCTTAGGCCACATAAAATTAATGTAATGTTTTGATTCTCATCCGGAGAATTTTTCTTTTCAATACTAAATTAACATGGTTAATAGAAACAGAAATATACGTATAGGGTACAAGACAAAGAAATTTTAAAATTGGTCGAATGAAATCTTTTATATTAACCCCCTTTCCTTAATTATCAACTCGTCAGTAATTTATGTACTCGGAAGTTTGACCAAGTGTATGGACAGTTTAGCGCACAAAAATGAACAACGCAAATATATGATAAGGCGTGTAAACACAAATGGTTCATCAGTAGCGTAGCCAGTGCGGGTGGGGGTGGAGTGGGGAATGGTTTGGGGGAAGGGTGGCAGAGTACCCCTTGTCGAAAAATGAAGGAGAAAAGTGTCCCTCCGACAAAAATGAAAGAGAAAATTGGGAAGGCAAAGGAAAGGGGCAGGGAGCCCGCTTTCCACCAAAATTCATCCAGATCATGGGCCAAAATAGTGCAATATACAAAAATGTTGGAGCGTTTAACAATATGATAAATCCATTGTACTGATCAGGGGCGTACCATGCTCCGAGCCAACATGACTTCACTGGGACAAATGCGCCCGCAAAAATTTGAACGAATATAATTTTCTTGCATAAGGATTCCATCACTTGAAAGACTTAAATTAACAGTAAATTGGGTAAAATATCGAATTGGTTCAAACATATCCAAAAAGTATTTTCTAAAATTATTTCCAAAAATAACTGGACTATGCGCAGAATCCCTTCGATAAAAATAACTCAAATTTTTGTTTTTTCATAAAGACCACAGCGATGATATAGCGAAAAACAACAATAACACAAACAGGCCCATGATATTTATATACAACAGCTTGCAAAATTCATGTATCGATACCATCACAAATTAAGCTATACCATCACGGGGATCCTTTTTTCAAAATATGCTGGGCATCAAAAACACTATGACATTCGCCAATCTTCAGATATTCATACATGATATAGACCCAACAAACACAAAACGTTTTCTACATCATTCGCAAAAGGTTATAAAAGGTTGTCAGAACACGTTTAAATGTCGGGTTATATAAAGGGTATATTAAGAGTATAAAACGTTTTCATAACCTTAAAAAACATTTTTTGATAATCTACTGTACTGCTCAGCAAACAAAAATGTTTTACAGAAAACGTGTAAATGTCGGGTTATAATAAAGGGTATAAAAACGTTTTAATAACATTCCAAAAACATTCTTGAAAACTTGATACAAAACATTCTAAACAAAATGTTATTTTGGGGTTGAAAAAATTTTGCAAAAATGTTTGCCCAAAATATTTACAATAACGTGTTAAAAACGTTTTCATGACCTTTATATAACCCGACATTTAAATGTTATTAAAAGGTTTTGAAAAAACATTTTAAGAACATTTCTGTGTTTGCTGGGTTCAAATATTTTAACATAATGTTATTTAAGTATTGACACAATATTTGGCAAAAATGTTTGCAAAAATAGTTTACAATAACATTTTTTAAAAAACGTTATCATGACCTTTATATAACCCGACATTTTAATGTTATTAAAACGTTTTTACCTAAACCAAATGCCAGAATATAACTTTTTAAAAACGTTTTTAAAACGTTTTTGTGTTTGCTGGGTATAGAACCAAATTAGCATCAATGCTTGGTCGATCCTTATTATTCATGAAATATCAATTAATTACCTATTGTTAATTATTAAACATTTAATCTTTACATGACTGTAATGCATTGTCCAGTACAATAATACCATTACTTCTGATTAATTAATTGATAGTTCATAAATAACAAGCATCGAAACAGCATCAACGGTCGTTCCAAAGATCGAACCAATTTGGCTCTGGGGTCTTGTCAAAAATAGTCTTTCTCTTGCCACATTCAAACACAATAATAAAAAAATCATTATGTTGATGATTTATTGAAGGCATAGTTTTGTCATATTTGTGGAGGGCTCACTTCATTATAACGTTTTGTATAAAGTACTGAAAAGTATTCGTCCATTATAGCAGAGGTGCTACTGGGGCCTTGAAGTTGGGCACCCAAAAAGAGAGGGGGGCAAGATATTTTGGTAAGCTATTTGGGAATCGTGCTATAATTAGTACTGGGTTATACAACCATGATGTGTCAGATTCCTTAGGGCTCAGGCTTATTTGATGCAGGATGATCTCCTGAGCATTTTGACACCTTTTTTACTGAAATCGGCCAAAAAATGAGAAGGTGCCGGCCAAAAACTTATTTGGACAGGGGGGACTGCGGGGGGTCTGAAAATTGTCATTTTGCATCAAAAATGTTATTATATGCCTTATTCTATTGATATTGGTGTTGTTTTATATGTTATTGGTGCCAAGGAATCCATTTTTGAAAGTTGTGTAAGATTCGGGGCATCCGTATTCTTGTAAACTACCGTTTTATGTCAAAATTAGGGTATGAGGGCGCTTTGCTCTTAGCACGCGCACGCTCTTTCAACTGTAAAATTTAGTGTCGTAAGTATGAAGATAATCATAAGTGGCACCTGTTCAAGAAATTTGAACTTTTTACATGATACGGTTTGACTTTAACACCCATTTGCACATTTCATGGAACGCTGTCATTGAAATGTATAGGGGTCAACGCACTTTCATACCGTGTACATTTCAATGGAGGGCTTCATGAAATTACAAAAAATGGTGCCACAGTCAAACGAAAAAAAGCTTAACGCCCAAATTTCTTGTGAAGGTTCCACCTATGATTATCTTTATAGTTATGTCAACAAAAATTTCAATTGGAAGAGCGAATTTGAATTTAATGCAAAGCGCCCTCATACCCTAATTTTGACATAAAATGTCCGTTTCCAAGAACATGGATGCTCCAAATCTTATACAACTTTAAAAAAATGGATTCTTTGGCACCAATAACATATAAAACAACACCAATATCAATAGAATAAGGTATAGAATAATATTTTTGTTTTAAAATGACAATTTTCAGACCCCCCTCAGACCCCCCTGTCCGAATAAGTTTTTTGGCCGGCACCTTCTCATTTTCAGTAAAAAAGGTGTCAAAATGCTCAGGAGATCATCCTGCATCAAATAAGCTTGAGCCCTAAGGAATCTGACACATCACCCTTTTTTTACCCCTCTATAACCGACCCCTACTTATTGCACATCCCTAGTAAAAGTCCTTGACAGTGTATTTTAACACTATGTGTGGGCGGTATTCAATTATCTGAAATTACAACTGTCAAGTTGATGAACCCAAATTTGATGGCCCAGTTAACATCAGACGACGCTTTCTGGCTTTGTCTTAATGCATAATAGTCATCGTAACCAGAGTACACTAAATATGACCAGAAATATCTTTGACCGATACGTACAGAACCGTGACATCTAAAGAAGAGATTTTATTGCGATGTACTTTCATTCACTGCATTTTAGCGGAAAAGAAAATCAGTCTCGCTTTTGATGCGTTAATACGCTAACACTCCGGGCTAACACTGTATACGAGTACATTGTGTTCATATCACAAGACCAAAGGAACAAAATTGATCATCGTTTAACTTTTGGAACTTGGATTGTATATTCTTTCATCGACACTTTCTTCCGTCATCTTCACCTATAAGACTGAATTACACCACACCACCACACCTCAAAGTTTTGACCAACGACAGAGGTGTTTAGCAAAACGTTGTGAATTCAATAAAAATAAAGTTTTTTGCAAGACGTTTCAACAAACTTTCTCGATATGGCAGACCAGTTTCAAGCATTAGGTAACTCTTTATGGTCCGAAAACATAACTAATAATTCTTCTTCAAGTAATGTATCAGCAGAAAACTTGTATACCTATGGAGAGCGAATTGCTGTCGCTACCCTATGGGCTTCTATCGCCGTGTTAGGAATGACTGGGAACTCAATGGTTGTAATCGCTGTGCTATTGTCGCGAAAGCTTCGAACTACTACAAATGTGTTCGTTGTCAACTTAGCCGTTGCTGATTTTCTGACAAGCTTCTTTCTGACTTGGAGCGTCGTTGCACTACTTGGGAAAGATGGATGGCCGATACCAAAAGCAAAATGGTTATGTACCGCAGGAGGATTCATGATATTTCTCTGTACTGGTGTAAGTCTCTACAATCTTGCAGCTATAGCTTTGAACAGGTTGGTCCTCATCACCCAACCATTTGAAACATACAGGAAGATATACACACCCATCAATATTGTGTTAATGGCTGCTCTTATTTGGATCATCCCAGTCACTATTTTCATTTCGTTGCCTCTTGCTGGTATTGGTGGATTCGGTTACGATAAACATCATTACACATGCAGTGATCTTGACCATCATCCGAAAAATGAAATTTTCCAACTCGCTCAGACCCTTCTCTTCTACCCTGTTCCCCTCATCACCATCGTGTTTAGCTACGTGTTTGTGTTCCGGCACATGAAGCGACACTTTCGCCAACAAAGAATGGCCGAACTTTCGGATCAGACCGCAGCTTTCTCTTCATCAAATGTATCCAGCAAGTCAGGAAGCTTTGTTACAAACATCACTACAGTTTCAGAAGATTTAGATATTGAGAAGTCATCACCGGGGTCATCACCAAAATGCAACACCACTCCTGCGTCTTCTTCGCGTCGATCTCAACGCATCGATGAACTGGAAGTTGAGATCACCAAGAATCTATTTCTGGTGGTGTGCGCTTTCTTTCTATTTTTCTCGCCATACTGCATCGCCCTCTTTATCCCAGGTAGTAACTATCTACTGTTGTTTTGGGGACCAGCATTCTTGCTAATTCGACGATAAACCCTGTGATTTATTGGAGGAGACACCCACAATTTAAAGTTGTGCTTGTGCTTATGTTGCGATGTCGATATGCGGATATTCCAGAACCGTCAGAGATACTGAAAAGACTTCTTTCCAAACATTCATAAATGTACCATAATGTTAATATCGGGCATACCCAATTGAAGACAATTCAATAATTATGCTTAGGCCTGTAACACCTGTAAAATATACACATAAGTAAAATAACCTAATAGACGGTGGTTTTTATTAACCCGGGAATTATGTAGACTTATTTTATTATATGACACTTGGATTTGTCAAAATTTTGTTATTCAACCTATATGCCCTTTAGCGATCACTCAACCCTGCCTCAGTGGCGTACGTAGCATGAGTCATCCTATGGTGGTGGTGGTGGGGTGGGGGCGGAGGGCACCGACCATAAGGGGTGGGGCACAAGTCGTTTTAGGCAATTTTCCTATTAACCCATAATATGCGCAAGGACGTTTTCTTTAATTTGAGATATCAGTGACAAGAGCAGTGACGGCAAATCATGGAGAAATAATAAGTTATGTAAACGCAAACATGGTAAAGCGATGGAAGGCACTGATTCAAAAGTCACAATTTTCGCTTATGTCCACGTTTATCCATACTTTCCCATACATGCACTCTTTGAGTAAGGCTTGTTGTTGTGTAGAAAATAGAAATCAATTTGGTCATGCTTCGATGATCTACATTTAGTTTACTAAATATATATCATAATGTGTCAAAAGTGTTTTACGGTTGGGTGTTTGAATTGATATGCACAACTGATATGGAATATAAAAGATATAAATTCACAACACAAGTTTCAACTTTCACCCGATTACGACTTGTTTGTTTTGTTGTTGTTGTTGTTGTTTTCGGCTTTGACCTATTTACTTTAACTTTTCCTTTGTTAAAATTTTTATCCAAGCAGAAGAATATGAACCAATGTTAGCAAAATAGGTGCAGTGAACTTTACCATACTAGTTTAAGTTATCGAAATATTTAAAAATAACATTGAACTTGTAGTAAGACAGACATGAACAAGCAGTTTCTGGCAATTAGCCCAACCAGTACCAAAACGAACACCACAATAGCCTACTATCATGACTATATTAGGCAGATAAATCCCAGGTAAAAACTACTGCTGCAATTTCTTACCAGAACCAAACTTGGCACATATGCTACTTGGGATAATACATACAAAATAAGCCCATGGGCCAACTCAATTTTTCCTTAAATCCAAGATGGCACCCAAAATCACCAAGTGTACACGAAATCATTATTAAAAAAAATTATATTTGGCATCTTTATGTGAAGCAAAAATGCCTCAATATTCGCCTAAAATCCAGATGTAAACAAAATCCACAAAGCTATATATTAATTTTAGTCAATACACAAGTGGAAAAGAAGTGAGTTTGCTGTTGGCAGAATAACATGAGAGACTGCAGACCAGGCCCGTACGCAGGGGCGGTGGGGATGGGGGTGGGGGTGCGCAGGGGTGCGTCGCACCCCACGGTTTTTTTGTCAAAAAATGTCCAAATTTTGGAAAAAAGTCCACTTTTCACAAAAATTGCCCCCCCCCTTTGGGAAAAAGGTCCACTTTTTCAAAATCAGCACCCCCCCCAAACAAAATCCTGCGTACGGGCCTGCTGCAGAATCTACATGTAGATGTTGGTCGTCATTGTGCTTCAAAAGGAGGTTCATTTTAACCAGTTCGCAAAGCCAATAATGCGCTATTTTAATACAGAAACGAATGAGATTTTGAGAGACTTGCTGGAGTCTGGTTTATAAAACAACACATCTGTCAAATAAAGTGAAACAGTGCAGAAAGAAACCTGTTTCCTGGGGGAGTTTAAAGAGTTTGGAGAACTGCGCAAGCAGTAAAGAGAACTGCGCAAGGAGTTACATGTTTGGAAAACGGCGCAAGGAGTTAAGTGCTAGGAGAACGGCACAACGAGTTAAGTGTTAGGAGATCGGCGTAAGGGGTTAAGTGTTTGGAGAACTACGCAAGGAGTGTTTGGAGAACTCCGCAAGGAGTTTAGTAATTGGAGAAAGCAGCACTTCTGTGTGAGGATTTTATACGCAAGGATATATAAATGCAAGTGTACGGTGGACTTCGCTTATTTTCGCAGGACAGGTGAACAGCAGGGTATATATCAGCCGTCAAGAACAAGATAATCATCAAGATTCGTTGTCCCGACCATTAACTAGAGATAAAGGAAATTTTATTCCTAACTTTTACCCCTCTACCCTCCCAACAAATGTATGAAAATATCAAAAAGACTATTCCCTAGATCTTTTAGCAGATTAGCAGGTTCTATTCTTTCCCGTCTCTTTTTTTTCAAAATCTCTTTACCTTCTAATTTTGGGCCCTGGGCCCAGGTTCATCTGGCCAAACGGTATTATCCGGCACTGATCTCCAGATTCAGAGTTTTTTGCTTATTCCATGTCTCAATATAAGTGGCGACTTTACTGCCCATGGCATTTCTAACACATGCAAGGTGGTGTACAAGCTGGTTCAAAAAGAAGTAAACTCATGTTTCAGGGACTGTAACTACAGATCTATAAGGAATCCGCTGTAATTGAAAATATCATTGGAAAGAGCAAATTCTAAACGTCTAAATAAAACAAAGCATTGTTGTAATATGCTCACATCAGACCAAAGTAGCTCAAAGTTATATTTTGAATAAAACCACCCAGTTTTGTCGCTGCACGCGGCTTCACTTCCCAAGTACCTAGTGTATTGATTGGTATGCAAATGTTTTTCCACCATGGTGGGATAATTCTGAATTGACACTTAATTTGGGTGTACTTTGTCTTGGGTCCAATCTCTATCATGGAAAGTTTGCTATATCTTTCTAAATATATGATTGTGTGTAACGTTATGTTCTAGATTTGGGTTTTAGCGTTTCATATTTGAAAGAACTAATGTTTAATTGCAACATTTCGAACCCACAAACCAAAACTGGGTGCTATGATGTACAAGATTGGGCTACGAGTATGCATTTTACCAAGTTAGCAATAGGTAATTGCTTCATTTTGCATATGCATGACTTTCTTTATTATACTCAAAATCGGATTTTATTATACATGTTATAAGGAAGTTGTTTACGTGCATTAGGCTCCTTCACAGCCGGTTTCTGTCGTGTATGTTTGCGAGTGACCCACAAGCAGACTGGGTTGCCAGGGACTACAGGACAAAATACCTGTTTCTGACTATAACTATTAGCAAGGTCTAGCAAGGCCCTACCAGCTATACTGATCATGGTTAATTGGAAATCTGAAAATAAACACTTATTTTGTAAACAGATGATACTCTGTGATTATTTATGGATGGAAACTTAGGAAATTGCTTTTAATGGAATAATTGATATATTAAACATACATTTTGTTTTGTCGACAATGAAAATCCATTCACAAATAAGGTTTTTAGGAACCATTTGACATTAAATACTTGGAACAATTGCTCTGTGAAAAATTATATAAATGCACCCCTGCTGATCCAAGCTACTGATAAGCTGTCAACAAGTGACCACTAATTTAACAATTATAATGAGCAATTATCTGACCAGACAGGAACCAAGCTGGGTATAAGGTGCCCAGGCACCTGCACTGTTAACTACACTGTAAATTGGCCAGAACACATGGAACGCGTTCATTAATGTAACGGTTTTTTAACACATGACACGTGTTCAACTTATTTAGAGAACACTAGTGTTAATGTAGAGAACACAGGTGTTATTACCTCAGAACACTAGTGTAACATGTTCTAATCCTTTAAACTCTGGTGTTCAAAGTTACTATCTATGAACACCTCGGACACATGAAAGAAATGTAACAGTTTTTTAACACATGACACGTGTTCAAACATTGATTTTCAGAATGCTGGTGTTCAACCTTTATTTTACATTTTCAAAATCTCATTACTCGACAATAAACAAAGTGCATGGTAGTATAAACAAGATAATGGCGGTGTTCCGAAGAATTCCGATGAAACCAGAGAGTTTTCAGCTAAGGCAAGTCCAAGGCTCGAACCCTCGCCGATCGTATCTCCGGCTGACAGCGCAACGCATTTTAATGCGATTAAAATTGCTCGGCCATAGTCACCCTCTGGTGTCTCTCCTATGCTTGTTCATCGCTGTCAACAGATATACGGGCTCCGAGTCGCTCCCAAAGTTGCCCTGAATTTCATTCTTCTCTAAATCCTTCGAATTTACTCTCACTATCATCCCATTTGTCTTGAAAAGACAGTTTGTCATAGCGTTTCCCGGAAGCGTTTCCACGTTTCATCGCCATTGTTGTTGTTCTTGTTGTTACTTATATCCCTCCTTCAAAGGAGCACCGTGTATTTCTCGCTGACACGTCGCAGCTCTCCAACGCCTCTATCTGCTCATGCGTTCCATTTTTGAACACTAGTATTCAATATAATCATTCAGAACACTTGTGACACGTCTGATCAATACTATGTGTTCTACATTATACTAAAAGAACACTAATGTGCAAGGCTTATCATATTTTCAAATACACTAGCGTTCTAAAGAGACAATTATGAACACCTCGGACGCGTCTGAGAGGCGTCACGTGTTCGGGAACATTTGCAGTGTAGGGTTATAGTTTATACCATCACTAATTGATGTTGGGAGTGACACCAGTGGGGGGGTAAATACCAGTAATTGGGGTAGATAGTTGCTTTGGTTTTATACATTTACATTTTGGTAGAGCAACTGGGCAGTTAGTAGTAAAAATTATAATCAACACATTCAGAAAATAAAAATTGAATTGAGCCAGGGAAGCCCTGGGATTGAGTAGTCAGTCTTTTTGATTATAATTGTTAAAGGTCATCTGAGCCTGAGGTGGAATAAGTATATATATATTGTTGGATTGTCAGAATGTTCAAAGTCATGTCATAAAATGTAATCACAAAGTCGTCTAAATATAGAACTCGGTGGATGTGATTTCCATTGATCCCTTTGTTTGTACAAGTATACGTGTAAATTAAGTATAAATATTAAATGTAGACCTACAATGTATTTAACACACATTTTTCAATTTAGCTTATAGTATGCCATTGGCGGTATTCGTGGTAACAACATTTCCAACCCGGTTAGTTGTGCATACACACAAAAATTACTAGCATTCCAAGTACTTGTCAATGTAAAATTATGAAACATGAATTTCATCCATGGTGTTGTCTTTATAAAGACATTTCTTGTTAAACATAATGGAAAAAGCGTGTATTGACGGATATGCAGTTGACCGTTCTGTGACACATGAACGAATATGTACAATTATTGAATCTGTTTCCAGATTATCATAATTTCGGAAAATAAATTTATATATCAAACAGTGCAATATTATATTTTGATATAGTTATTATGAACTATTTTGCAGTGATGTTTGCGCAAGAACTGCATCGCGCACCATACGAGAGATCCAACATTTATTTGCAATTGTATACATTTAACATGTTTAAGGTGGTATAACTTTGCAAAATAAAAAAAAAAATAACTGCACACTGGTAACAAAAGTTATGTATATACATGTAATAGGGGCAAGGATTCCAATTACAGACAAATGAGTCGATTAACCCTTTGGGAATAGTTTCCCGGGGGGGCACTCAACTTTGGAGGTGACGCGTATGTAGGGCTGTTATAAGACCCCCTTTTTCAGCATCGCTGTCACCCAAAGACCCCATATTTTTTACGAACGCATGCTCTGTCACCCGAAGACCCCTATTTTTCCATTTGATCTGTCACCCAAAGACCCTTACAAGTTCAATTTGAACAGCAACTTTCATTTATCACTGATTTTGTTACTTATTTTGAAAAAACAATGAAATTTGAAGCCATTTCTAACTAGTGGCGCTGTTTCGGCTCTCACCCAAAATTTTCAATTAAAAAAAAGTCCGATGTTCTCACCCAATGACCCTATATTTTTTACATTTTGCTCTCACCGAATGCCAAAAATCATGCTCTCACCCAATGACCCCATATTTTTGTACATTTTGCTCTCACCGAATGCCCCTTAGTGCGAAAGTGCCAGCCCTACACCTATATCCATTTCATATTGAAGTGCCCCCCCCCCCCGGGAATAGTTTGTTTTATAATCTTCTCTCGCGGGCAAAGATACTTATGGACATTGCACATGCACTGTAAGATAAGACACGTATTGCACAATAATGAACATAAATTAAATCCTCACTAGTCATGCTAGTATTATGATTATTTGTCATCCCTATCTCGTTACCCATGGCCGGTTAGCTCAGTTGGTTAGAGCGTCGTGCTAATAACGCGAATGTCGTGGGTTCGATCCCCATACTGGCCAGAATTACAGTTCTTTTATTGCATTATGTCTACTGGAAGAAAACAGAATGGGTCATTTGACAAAATCTTTTATTTATTTACTCTTTTGTTGTTGTTGCTATTTTGCCCATTTAAATAAAGATGACCGGATTGACAGCCTCAATCCGGGAGCCTTTAGTCACCACCCCCTCCCCTAACATATTCTCTTAAATTGGCCGATTGAAATATGCCAATCTTTTAACGATTGATGATAGGAATCAATCTTTATAGATTGAAAAATAGATTGAAATGTTTTTTTGTTTTCAACTCTCTTGTTGACCGATTTCACTATCTAATCAAGTGTTACTCCTAATGTACTGCCAAATGACATGTGTTGCATAACTATGTTTGGAAGGAAAATCAATTCTTTCTACTGAAAATTCAATCGAAAAAGATTTGCCCTTAACTTTAATCGCTAAAAGATTGTAAATGATTGAGAATCACTCCTTTTGATTGAAAAAAAGTTTGAAAAATTCAAATCACCCGACTGAATATACAATCGAAAACGATTTGTCCCTAATTCGTGACGGCGAGATTGAAAATTCAATCTTTTTGATTGAGTATTCAATCGGGCAATTTAAGAGAGTAGCTCATATTTTTTCTCATCCGGTTATATAAAGAGTATAAAGGGTACAAAGACCAGGGAAATATTTTAGAATTGTTTTTAGTAAACGCAGCACAATACTAAATTTGACCATGGATATCTCGGAGTGTCCACACCCGTTATACCCAGCAAACACAAAACGTTTTTGACATCATTCGCAACAGGATAGAAACGGTTGCCAGAAAACGTTTAAATGTTGGGTTATACATAAAGGGTATAATTTATAAAAACGTTTTCATGACATTCATTTTTTGAAAACTTACTGCAAAATATTCTAATGCAACAATTGGGTCATTATGTTAAGAAATGAGGTTTAGGGTTCAAGCAGAGGATGATTTAAGCACTACCCAAAACTCCACTGGGGTCAACTTGGGGTTAGCACAGCTGTGTGAGTGATCATGACCATGACACCACTGTTTGCCCACTGCATAGACGTACATGGTTAAATTTGAATTTGGACTGATATATTTACAATAAAAACACATTCAAAATGTTGGTCGATTTCACATTTTATGTAATATCTACAGAAGGTGTGAATTAGCCTTTGTGCATATATCACTTTTGTTCTGAAATCGACCAAGTAATAATGACACACACAGTTCTAAAACAACATCTTTTGCACAGAATTCAATGGGATTTGAAAAGTAAAGTGGCAGTTGAAACTCTAGTGATAACACATTTACAGTGCATGATGGGGCTTCCTTAAATCATCCTCTGGGGTTCAAGTTTAGATTTGTATACATACAGGCCCTTGGCCCCTTACACTTCACTTAGTAATGATAACATGTAGGTACATTCTAGCGGTACCTCTTTTTCTTATCATAAAATACCGCTTGTCTTGAGTCACTGAAATTCCAGTGCAATAACTGGATTCCTTGCCCCTATAGACGAATCCAATTTCACGCATTCCTTCTCCTCAATGGCTGCCAAAGTTGGGTCCCCGTCGGCTCCATCTCACCTAAAATGTGAAATGATGCGGCCTTGGAGGTATTTTAAACTGCATTCTATCACCTGTGTTACACGTAGACAAAAGAATAATGACAGTGTACAACACAAAAGAATCTAACATCGAATTTTAAGCGGCTTTAATCCACCCATTTGGGCAGTCACTACACCAGTTTGGTGCATGCGGGGACCCGTCATGGCCGACCCAATCCTGACCATGACTTGGCTCGTTGGATTCGTCTATATAGACGAATCCAACGAGCCAAGTCATGGTCAGGATTTGGTCGGCCATCTACGGTCCCCGCAACACCCAAAAGCCGGTTAAAAATCGATGTTAGATTCTTTTGTGTTGCAAACTGTCATCATTCTTTTGTCTACGTGTAACACGGGTGATAGAATGCAGTTTAAAATACCCTCCAAGGCCGCATTATTTCACATTTTAGGTGAGATTGAGCCGACGGAGACCCAACTTTGGCAGCCATTGAGGTATAGGAATGCGTGAAATTGGATTCGTCTGTAATATAAGTAACTTTTGTTGCCAGTGTGTTATTATTTTGTGAGAAAATGGATGAAAATTTATCAGCCGTGTGCTCTGTGCAGCTACTAAAATGAATATCTTTATTCAAATGGACATAACTCGGGTTTACGTGGCCATGGTGGAGCAAATACAAGTTTTTTTTATATTGACAATCTGCTCTTTTTAATGACATTTTCATTTACAGCGGATTCTTTATCTGTTACAGCCCCTCAAATACGGAATTACTTATTTTTGAATCAGCTTGTAGGTCATGATATAAACGTTGCAACAGGGGCTAACTCAGCAAACACAAAAATAGTTTTTACACGTAATAAACATGTTAAAAACACATTAGGTTTTGTTTTTTTTTTCGCAACATTTTTAAAAATGTTTGGTTATATAAAGATCACAACTTACACATTAAAACGTTTTATATGAAAAACACTACAACATTTTAAAACTAACGTTGTCAAAACCTTTTTGCAAACTATTTTGTCAACTCTTACAATGTAAGTAACATAGTGAATGGTTTGCATCAACTTTTCAAAAATGTTTTTTGAATGTTATTAAAACGTTTCATACCGTTTATAATAACCCAACAATAAAACGTTTTCTGTCATAGGTTTTGAATTTACTGGGAACCTGCAGGATAAAGGTCGCTAGATGAAGCTGCTTTTTCCCTTTTTAACGTTGACAATCCGATTAATATTAATGAAAAGTTAGTGAAAATATCCCTTGCAAGCCTACATAATATTATCTAAGTTAACTTTTAAGCAACACCAGTGTATACTAAACCATTCGTTATATCAGGCCGCCCGATATACTGTGGTCCTCCAAAATCTTCATCTTTCTTTCTGCACAGCCGTCTGAAAACGCTACTCCCTACTACTCCTTATTCCAACAAAAATACAGCACTTATTTTTTTTTGAGATTAAAAATATTATCAACTTCTGCCCTATAAATGCAACACAGCTTAATTTTAAGCTTAATTATTCATTTAATACTAACTGGCAATAAAAATTAATGAGTTTTCACATGCGGTGACAATCAAGTCTAAAGACTTCAACTTATGCATTCTAATTTTTGGAAAAAACATGTTTCATTCATATAACCAATCATTTAATTAAAGTAACGCAAACAAATGAAAATTATAGAGAAATTTCGGCATGTAAGAAAGATTTTGAATTAGACTTGTTCCAAGTCCAGATGTTCCAAGTCTTTGATTTTTGTGACTCGATTGTCAGAAAACCATGCTGAAATGCATGTTTTTGGCACTTTTTCAAGAAATCTGTAAAATAGTGAACTATATATTTCATCACCAGTACCAAATGAACGATTAGGATTAAGCTATGTTTCATTTGGCAGAAGTTGATATTTTTTTTATCCCAAAAAATTAGTGCTGTATTTTTCTGGAATTGGGGAGTATGGGGAGTAGTGGAAGACGCGTGCATCAATTTTAACCAAATTCGCTACAAGAACCACTGACCCAAGATATTCAACAACAACAACTTAGCGAACTTTTAAGAAATTATCGTTTCAAATATAAGTTTTGGACCACCCTGTATTATACGTTGAGAAATGCAACTGAGAAATGCAGCCCATATCTCTAAATTGCATATATATATTGACAAAAGTCCATTCCCTACTGCATTAATCTGCGGAATAAGCAGTAATAGTTTGTGTGTTGGTGGCTTCCTTTTTGCCCATGATCTCTCTGCTGTCCTCCATGCCAAGTTGCCTAAAGTTGCTTTATATGTAATTTTGTTTCTTACGTGTTACTTGCTGTAAATGCAATTCGGCCGTTTGGCCACGATGTTGTACAGGTTATAACAAAATTATCATAAATTCATATCATAATGTGGTTATAGTAGGACTCTTATTATATTACAAGCACTCTCAGAAAAACAAATACAAAGGAATGTGGATAATATGGATACACATCTTAACACTCTATTTATTAATGCTATTGAGATCAGAATAACAATAAATCGAGAAGCAAAAAAAAAAAACAAAAACAGTATCCTCCCAGAGCCCTAACGCCTCAAACATAACCACTTTCATCATTGAACAAAAATCACGTTTTAAGTTTTAAAGTGAAAGCCCCGCCAGAGCAGTTCTTCTGGGGGTGAAACAAACCTGCCTGGTTATCAAATTAATCACTGACAAGGTTATCTCTGAATTTGACATGTGGCCATGCGTTTTAAGTTGGGCCCATTTCGTGTGACACACTTTAAGTTTGCGCAAATCGCGTGTATTTTCGTTTCAATGGCTATAACTTTTTCAAACTATGCATTAACCCCACAAAAGTATACATTTTCTGGGAGCAAATTGCCTGAGGAGTTCAAAAATGCACTTAAAATTAACATAGGATGTACCCCTAAAAGGTTATGAATTTGAGAACCTCCAAAATTCATGAAAAAAATACTATTGGAAAAATTTTTTTTGAAGAAATGCTGCATACCCTACAAGATTAATTATTGCAGATTTGAATTCCTCACAGTCAGAGCTTTCCAAGCATATATAACTTTTTATACCTCGGCAATGTTTACCATATTTTGCGCCGGGCTAGAAAAATGACCCAACAGATTTCATTTTTTTAACAGAAAATTTTACCTTGTCATGTTCTTACTGTAACTCACCCTTGAGGACACCAGACATGTATTATAATTAAATGGTCTAATTCAATTTGATAAGGCATACAGAAGCAGCAAACCTACTAAAATAAGTATTAATACCTTGTATTAAACTGCGTTATCTCGTTGTATACAAATGCGTCGACTTCAGTGAAAATTCTCCATTGTTTGTACAAATTTGCTAACAACTTTACAGAAGAGTTATATACTAACTATACAAAACAATTCAAACCATTGCTAAAAACAAAACTTACATTTTTTGTACTGAAACAGGTGGTTAACAAGCAAGCTGTAATGATTGTCATGTTCATTATCCAGATTTATAATGCACTTGTACACATATCTTCATGGTCCTCTTTTTTTCTTTGCTTTGTTAAAGACTGATACCACAATATTTTCAAACACACTTCTGCTGTGGTACAATGGCCTTCTCTCCTTGCTCTCTTCCTTAGCAAACCTTCCTTTTTCCTTTAACAACCTTTGTACCTGAGTGCTATACATATTAATTATGACCATAATCTGACTGCATATAATTGTTTTCAAGAGGAACCACGCCATCTGATATGACATGAAGCAAGAAATAGGAATATAGCATCAGATGATGGTTGAATTTCAGTGACAGCTAGGTCCTTAACAATCAAACCGGTATAACCTGTGTCACATTTGAATCTGTTTCTGTTTGATCTGCAGAGTCCTCTGACACCCCCTCATCCATATCATCACTTGCATTCACTCCATCGCGACAAATAGGCCTTGTTTCTCGTGGTTTTTTATTATTTGCTCAAGTCATAACCAAGTTTGTCAGTAATGTATGCAAATGCTTTTTAATTGGCTTGATTAGGCTAGGTATACATGTATGAGGTTCAGTTTCAGAATCTATGAATCAATTTGAGGCCTTGACTGCAAAACTATGATCGCCCTGGTCAAAGAACTTGACGTACAGTCATAGTTCTACCAATGCAACGTAGGCCTGTAATTTTGAAATAATTCTTTAATTAAAGGTAATTAACACTCATAAACAAACATCCAAATGATCAAAATCTGATTAGTTTTAGTAATTAGCCACAGTTTATGTACTCAAATGTAATAAATCCTAATATGAACATGATTTAACTTAGTTACACCACAGATGCCAATTTTGCTGCGCCAGATCCTCCTGCGCCAGATCCTCCTCCACCCCGGAGCTTCGTTAATTAACAAGTAATTAACAGAACATAATAATTTTTTTACATGTGTTATCACTTCTATCCTCTTGCCCTGCATGAGTGCTTTAATTTAATACCAAATTTAGCTGTATATCTTGCATAATTATAGAGAAAATTAAATAGATGATGTCATTTGTGCCGCGCAGATGTCACAACTCCACCTATATATGGGCCCAGTTCAAAACGCATGGCCATGTGCTAACTAATTCAATAACATTAAAACATCAATTAGCACCTGTCAAATTCAGAGACACCCTTGTCACTGATTAATTTGATAACCAGGCAGGTTTGGTTCACCCCAGAAGAACTGCTCTGGGGGTTAAAGAAAATGGTATATAGGCCTGAAATATATAGGCCTACGTTCTATTCAGATGTCCAAATGTCTTCCCTACCACAGATCTATGGGACGCTGCAACACGCAAGCGATAGCGTATAGCCAGGATTTTCTGTGTGAGGGGCAAAGCCAAATTCGTCCCCATTTGGGTTTTTTTGTCCCATTTTTAAACATTTTAAGAACACTATAATTGCCGTCCCCATAGTATCCCTGAAATATTTCCGGGGGCTCTATAACACTACAACAATATTTTTAAAATGTTTTTAAAACTGTTATTGTTAAATTGATTGATTGATTGATATACCGGGAAAATATATTTTTTATAATATTATATTCTATTCTATTCTATTTATTTTTACCATTTTTATAATTAACGTTAAATTCACACCAATGGAGTGTCTACGAAATGCAATTCACTTTGCATCGTTATAGGTCCGTATCCACAAAAGAGTTAGACCGGGTCTAAAGTTAGACCTGGTGGAATTTAGTCCCACGAGAAACGACATTTTCTATACATTTGTTGAAGTTATTTTGTATTATTTTTGAACATTGCATTAAAGTCTTGAGAATTTGCTAGCTATACTCTAGGAAGGAAATAATTGAGTAAAAGACCATTCCTGATGGAACTTAATCCCGTTAGACCAGGTCTAACTTTAGACCCGGTCTAACTCTTTTGTGCATACGGACCTATGACTATTTGGAACGTCATTTCGTAAACTCTTTTATGTTTCGTACTGCTATTCTCCTACTATATACAATAAAAATATTAATTTTCGACAAGAACAAATTGTAACTACTGAGAACATCAATTTAAAAGATAAGGAATGTCTGGACCTGTATAGGCCTATAGACCTATATACCTTGATGCCTACTCCTATAGGCTACATCATGCATTTCTATAGTAAAATACACTAATATTACACGTACTTTGAAAAGACATGGGAAGTCAATATAATTTATAAGTTCTTCTGCTTGACTCCTGATCCCGGAGGAGGGGGTTCTCCATGGTTGAAGCAAATTTGGTTGAAGGTATACGGGGATGTGCCACGGTTTTGGGGTGCCTTTTCAGTGATTTTGGTATATCGATGTGTGGGTTTTCAGCGTAGACCAATGCGGGTGTTTTTTTTGGGTGTTTTTTGGTGAAAAATTGATATAGGCCTACTGATGGGTGGCAAAAACAGGAAAAAGTAGGTATAGAGAAAGTCAGCATCCGAAAGTCTTTGTGGCACATCCCGCATGATCTCCGTACACATTTTTTGAAGGCCCCCCCCCCGGCTCATGAGCATGCCATTTTAAAGCTTTAGGCTATATTGAACGTTTATACTATACACCGGGTCCCAATAAAATATTCGCAAAACATCAAAACCGCTTATCCATAAAACGGCTTATCCATAAAACACAATTTTGAAAGTCCATTTTGCTTTGTAAACTTTTAATAAACTCAGATAAGGCTCTTCACAATTGAGTTTGAATTTACTGTTTCCCTCCCGCATCCAAAATTGAGAATTGCAAAATATTTAATTATTTGATTTTTATATGACGTTTTCTTTGACAGTAAAAATTACCTCGTATACCTTTAAAAAAAATCTTTAACAGTAAACTAAGAATTTAATGTGAAGGGCCTAAGGTTCAGTGGTTTTGAAAACAACATAACATATTATTATCATCTAAACCAGTTCCAAGTTTCTTAACAACACAGTAATTTTTGAAGAAAAACTTTCACTCTGTGAGAAAAATGTTAAAATCAGTGAGTATACAATATTCGGGTTTTGTGTCAGATTCACAAAGCCAATTTACAGACTTGTCTAAAATAAAGCATAACAGTACTTGTATTCTTGCTAATTATACTTTCAACAATTTGATGGCATTAATAACCGGGAATAATAATTGCCGGTTTCTTTCAAACAACTTATTTTCACAACAAATTTCATAGCATAAAGTAGACATTTAAAGGCCCATTCAGTGATTTGCTCAACCGGACTATCATAAATATCATCAAAATTCATATTTTGGTACCTTAGTCATTGTGTGCTAACATAGCCTGCTAGTGGTTCAGATGAAAGCTGGGTAGGCCTATTTAAGACAAAATAAGGCATTTACATGTATTAAATCTGTTATTATATACTGTCAGTATAAATTAGCTACATGTATTTGAATGGGGCTTCAACTTCGTCAATACTGCTGCCAAATTTTTCATTTCAAAAACATCAAATGACAATTTGAATGACTTTCCAAATTCACTTTTAAGCAATTTATAGGCCCCATAACAGTTTTAATTATTTTACAATTGTGCTGGGATCACTGAATGGGTCTTTAAATTTGCAAATTCTATTTTAAAACAACAAAGAGTGCTAAATTAACAAATGTAGCCTATAGATACTGGTTTTGCAATAAATGTGTTTTTTAACTTGCACATCAGAAATGTTCGCAAATTAACAGCCATTGTCGCTAAGAGTGGGGCAGAAGGCTCATCAGGCAAACATTGACAGTATTGGTACAATATTCATGCATGGTTGGGCCAACTCAATACTAGTATATGTGTTACTGTTTAATATTATTATTACCATGGTTTAATGGTACGAATTTCCATCTTTGGAAATAAGTCTTTTCAGTGTATCTGAAGGCTCTGGAATCTCTGCATATCGACATCGCAACATTAATCCAAGCACAACTTTAAAATGCGGGTGTCTTCTACAATAAATCACAGGGTTTATCGTCGAATTAGCAAGAATGCTGATCGCCAAATACAAAAGTAGATAGTCATTACCTGGGATGAAGAGAGCGATGCAGTATGGCGAGAAAAATAGAAAGAAAGCGCACACCACTAGAAATAGATTCTTGGTGATCTCAACTTCCAGTTCATCGATGCGTTGAGATCGACGCGAAGAAGACGCAGGAGCGGTGTTGCGTTTTGGAGTTGACTTCTGAATGTCTAAATCTTCTGAAACTAGAGTGATGTTTGTGATGAAGCTTCCTGAGTGGTTTGATACATTTGATGACGAGAAAGCAGCGGTCTGATCCGAAAGTTCGTGCATTCTCTGTTTGCGAAAGTGTCTCTTCATGTGCCGGAAAACAAACACGTAGCTAAGTACGATGGTGATGAGAGGAACAGGGTAGAAGAGAAGGGTCTGGGCGAGTTGGAAAATTTCATTGTTCGGATGATGGTCAAGATCACTGCATGTGGAGTGTTTTTTATCGTAACCGAATCCACCAATACCAGCAAGAGGCAACGAAATGAAAATAGTGACTGGGATGATCCAAATAAGAGCAGCCATTAACACAATATTGATGGGTGTGTATATCTTCCTGTATGTTTCAAATGGTTGGGTGATGAGGACCAACCTGTTCAAAGCTATAGCTGCAAGATTATAGAGACTAACACCAGTACAGAGAAATATCATGAATCCTCCTGCGGAACATAACCATTCTGCTTTTGGTATCGGCCATCCATTTTTCCCAATTAGCGCAACGACGCTCCAAGTCAGAAACAAGCTTGTAAGAAAATCAGCAACAGCTAAATTGACAACAAACACATTTGTTGCAGTTCGAAGCTTTCGCGACAATAGAACAGCAATTACAACCAATGAGTTCCCAGTCATTCCAAACACGACGATAAAAGCCACAGAGTAGCGACAAAATTTGCTCTCCATAAGTATACAAGTTTTCCGCTGATGAAGAAGAATGATTGGTAACGTTTCCGGATGACAACGAGTTACTTGTATTAAATTCTTGATACTGCTCCGCCATCTCGAGAAAGTTGATTGAACTTAAAAAGGTTTTCAAAATCTTGATTTCTATTGAAATATTAGTCCGGGAAATAAATATCCAACCAATTTAAATCAAGAAGTTGTGAGCAGTGCTTTGAGGTACTAGTATAGTATCCGACCAATATGCTTGTGAGATAGTAAAAGTCTTGCCCCTATAAATGATGAGGCCGTTTCTCGTGATAGCATAAACAAATAACAACTCCCAAGGTTTTGCCAAACACCTCACTCGTTGTTCGAATGTTTACGCTATATTTTGTGTTGTGGTCAAACACTGTCCTTTATTGGTGTTGATAATTGATGCGAAGCAAAGGAAAGATAAACAGTTGAAATGGTGACCAACGATCACGCCGTTTCAGTCCAATATGTGAAGGAAGCAAATGCTGATGAAGAAAAGTGGAATCCCAATTCAAAAACGATTTTGTTTTACTATGAACATGAACAAAATGATGTAGAGCCACGTGCGTGATTTTCAACAGTACAGACAGTGCAGTCTTGAGCGTATTACATCAAAAACAAAACTGACAGGTTTCTCTTGATCCATGTATTATTAACGAATAAAAATGTAACCACAACATCTCTAACAAAATATCGACTCCAGGTGTCACGGTTCTGTACAGAATGTATCCCAAGGTACTTTTATCTCATTTTGTGTACTCTGGTAGCGATGAATAATCCGCACGACAAGGCAAGAAATCGCCACCTGATGTTAATTGCAATTGGGTCATCAAATTTTGGTTTTGACAGTTGAGGTTTCTGGTAATTGTTCCGGTGTAATTGTACACCGAACCACACATGGTGTTAAAACATACTTATAGGCCAAGGACTCTTGCCATGCAGCTCCATGGTCTGGACACAAATATATCCCAGCAAACACAAACACGTTTTAAGAGAGTTTATCCGATAGACTCAGATGGTAGGTGGAAGATGGGGGTCAGCAAATTTTGTTCATATTTTGTCAATCAAACATGTGTCCATGAGTTTTAACAGTGGAGGTATTAAAAATTTTGAGGACCCCCACTGGGAGATACTGGACCCCCCTCAAAATGAACCCCTGGGATTGTCTTCTCAGACACAAAAACTTCGAAATTTGCGCTAACTTTCGACTAGAGCCACGTAATAACACCAATTTGCAGACAATTTATTTATACTTCACAGTATTAAATTATGCACATTTTGTCTCGACAGAGCAATTACAAATTCTTTAGAAAAAGTTTGGATTGTTCCATTTTGAGAGAGGGGTGTAATGGCCTTTTCAGCAATTTTATAAATGTTAAAAATCCCAATTTTGAAGCCAAGTTTACAAGATGATTGTGAGAGTTCCCCAATATTTTTGTAAAAGTTATTGATATGTTGGATAAAGTAAATATAGGCCAAACAATTGAGCAAATAAAAATCATGGAGACTTTTTCTGTTTTAAAATGAGCACATCTTATTTTATGCCCTTTTTCAGAAAATGCAACCGCGATATTTCTAAGCTAAAAACTCATGTTCGGTGATTTTCCATGTTTGAAAAGAAATTGGATAAAAAGTGAGCATATTAGAAGTAAACAACATCAACAATACTGTTGCCTAATAAGTTTGGGGCCTAAATTTTGCTGTAGAAATGCTTAGAAAAGGACTATTCCATTATTTGTTGGGTGTCAATACCCCGTGTTAGTACTAAAATTACCTTTGTTTTGATTTAAAAATTGCATCATGCTTATATGCATCCTCAAATGAATATTATCTCTTTCTTCCAAGGTAGATATAGCCTACAATTATTTTCTATCACATGTAGTGAACAACAAAGACAATAGTAATATTGGAATGATACATTCATCAAGTAGGGGTGTTATTATGATTAACATAAAATGCTTATCTATCTATGATTTTTAATTTTTGAAATACCAATCATGCTGTTGACATTCAATTGATTTTGGGATTTGTATTGAGGTTCCTATGAGTGCTCTCTCTCTCTCTCTTCCTCCTCTCTCTCTCTCCTCCTCTCTCTCTCCATCATATTGCATAAAAATCAACATTTTTAAGTGGCATTTTCTACCATGCGTGGCAATATTTTTTAATTTCTACATCCTCTCTAGTTGTATTAAATAAAGAATACATTTTCATTTAAGGGCTCGGATTTTTCCCAAAAAGACCTAACCTGCTTTGGTGTTTTCGGGAAAAAAAATCTATATCAGATTAAGGTCAAAATTTTCAATTGATTGTCGGCCTTAAGGTGGTACTACACCCTTGGCCAATTTTGTGCCTATTTTTGCATTTTCTCACAAATTATAGCGCATTGGTGACAAGTAAGATATGTATATTATAGGGGCAAGGAGTACTAACTACTGCACTGAAAATTTTATTTCAGCACAGACAACGGTTGTGGAGTTACAGTCAAAAATGAGGGAAACCAATATTTGATCAATAAATCAATAACTACTTATCTTGAGTCACTGAAATTCCAGTGTAGTAACTGGATTCCTTGTCCCAATAATATACATAACTTTTGTTACCAGTGTTTTATTAGTTTTTGAGAAAAATGCAAAAATAGTCACAAATTTATCAAGAGGTAAATGATATGTACCTTAAGTACATATCATCATATTTATACACTTTACTTTGAGGACTGTTAATTTTTAAAAAATGTATAAATTTTAAATAATTTGCCATAAAATGTGTATTATATCACGAATTTAATATATATATTTTACATTATTTAATATCAGAAGGACATTCCTCGTATTCAAAATGTTCTAAGGTCCCAAAAAATAATTAAAAACATCCCTATCCGAGCCCTTAAGCTTTAATTTCATGGCTATCTTTACAGAATCAGATTTTTTATTGAAACTGTTGAAAAGTGACGCTACTATTTTGATACCAAAACTATTATCAAAACTGGCTCCGTTCGCAGTAATTCGGAGAAGGTCTACCTTTCTTGTATGAAATAATTTCATATCCATTTGAGTGATTAATAAAATAGCATGTTTTATTTACCGGGACATTTGCTCAATTCACTGGGGAATTAAAAATTAGTATAAATGGCTGTTGCCATGGAAACTGTCTTCTCTTTGAATTCTCCTAATATATGTAGCCTAAAATTAAAGAATCCATGTATATCAATAACATAAAGTGTAATACAAACGTTTTAAATTGTAATGCAAGTAATATGAAAATGGGTCAATTTTTGGCCAAAATCCCCCAAATTACTAAAAACATGCATTTTATGCCTAAAGAGTACTTATGAATTTCAAGAGGTCATAGGTCACAGAAAAATATTGTTGCTGTCATCTGGAATAAGGGAGGCAACAAAAGATGGCATAGTGGGGTTTATCTTGATGATAATGGGGATGGAACCTTCCGAGTGGATCGAGCAGCAGATTATGCCTGCGCCTGTAGCGGTTTCCAGTTTCCGTGGCAACAGCCATTTATATCCAAAGGGCAATTTTTTGGAAAATTTTAAAAGAAAATTTAACAAATGTTACGGGGAAATTCGCTTAAAAATGACTGAATGAGTATAAATGGTTGTTGCCATGGAAACTGCCTTCCCTTTATTATTATTCGAATAGCTTACACTGTATATCAAAAATATAGAATAAACCAAAATATAAAATGTAGAAAAAGAGCAAACAATTTATCTACATGTTTCATTTTTAACAGTATGTTATTTTTCTATTTCATCATTAATATCAATATTGTTATGTAATTTTTAAACTGTTGTCTAGCTTTTTTCTATAATATGAGGTTTACGGGCATGGTTCAAAGTGTAGAGTAAATTTGGTCAAAATGGATTTTTGCCCGGTAGGCCCAGATGTTGAGATAGGCCTAAGTCAAATAAAACACATACACGCACACCCCCACACCTGCCCTAAGAAAAACAAGACATGACCAATTAAAGCCCACTACTAGTATTATGATTTACCCCCCCCCCCTCCCAAGGTTAATAGGATTTTGTACTTTTGTGTCACGGACCCTTTGTAGGCCTAGTTCCTATACCCAAGTGCTGATACATGTAAAATGATTAAAAGTCAGAATAGGAGCTTGTGATCATCATAATAATCGTGATAACGCTCAAATATAGGCCTATATGTTCATGGAGCATTATTTACTGGTGATTTTACCAATATGCTGTAAAAAAAGAAGCACCCATGAACTTGGTTTGTATTCTTAATGTGGTGCTCAACTCATCAAAGCAATAACTGACTCAAGATAACTGACTCGAGATAAAGGACTGGTCAACAGTGAAAAGATCATACGTTTGATGTTTGTGTAATATACAGCATCATTATACCAATGCCATACCGGTTTATGGGGAAAATATATGTTTGTGTTTTCTGAAAAGTAAAGAAGTCTCCATAATTTTTATTGCATGATATAAATAATCTATGTACAAAGCTTCTCTCCTGTAATGAACAATATGAAAAAAATTGGGGAACTCTTACAATGACGTCACAAAGTAGAGGGATATTTCACTTATTTTTTCAAAAGTTGTAAAATGTGAAATATGGCCCTCCCCTGTAAATAAATGGAATATCCCGATATAAATATTTGTTGTTTTATACTTTTTTAAGAAGACAAAGGATGAAAGATTTGGTGTACAAAAATTTACTTTCATAAATGCTCGTCTTAGGTGCAAAAATATTGTTCAAAAATGGTATAAAACCGCATTTTACAAGTCCGGGAAATGCGCGTTTGGGAGTTCATGGAGCATTATTTACTGGCGATTTTACCAATGTGCTGTAAAAGAGAAGCACCCAGTTACTTGGTTTGTATTCTTAAATGTGGTGATCACCTCTTCAAAGCAATAACTGACTATTGACTCAAGGTAAGGGACTGATACAGTGAAAAGATCATACATTTGATGTTGGTGTACTATACAGCATCATTATACCAATGCCATATATTGGGGAAATACATGTTTGTGTTTTCTGAAAAGTAAAGAAGTCTCCATGATTTTTATTGCATCATATGAATAACCTATGTACAGAGCTTCTCTCCTGTAATGAACAATTTGAAAAAGATTGGGGAACTCTTACAATGACGTCACAAAGTAGATGGATATTTCAGTTTTTTTCAAAAGTTGTAAAATGTGAAATATGGGCCCCCTCCCCTGTAAATAAATGGAACATCCCAATACAAATATTTATTGTTTTATATTTTTTCAAGAAGATGAAGGATGAAAGATTTCGTGTACAAAAATTTAATTTCATTAATGGTCGTCTTAGGCGCCAAAATATTGCTCAAAAATGGTATCAAACGGTATTTTACAAGTTAGGGAAATGTGTGTTAGGGGCATATTTTAGGGGGTCCCATATTTCCTAGGAGGGGTATACCAGATTTTTAAACCTGATTAATGTGAACACTTATCCAAACTTACTAAATTGCCAAAATATGGTTGAAATTTGCTGACCCCCATCTTCCGCCTTTTTCCCATTTCATCGGTATTTCTCAGAAAATCTCTCTTAAAAACGTTTTAAATAAGTTATATTTTGGCTTTTGGTTTAGGTAAAAACGTTTTAATAACATTAAAATGTCGGGTTATATAAAGGTCATGATAACGTTTTAAATCGTTTTGTATGAAAACACACTACAACAATATTTTTAAAATGTTTTCAAAATGTTATTGTAAACTATTTTTGCAAACATTTTTGCCAAATGTTGTGTCAATACTTAAATAACATTATGTTAAAACATTTGAACCCAGCAAACACAGAAATGTTCTTAAAATGTTTTTTTCAAAACTTTTTAATAACATTTAAATGTCGGGTTATATAAAGGTCATGAAAACGTTTTTAAAACGTTATTGAAAATATTTTGGGCAAACATTTTTCGAAAAATATTTTTCAACCCCAAAATAACATTCTGTTTAGAATGTTTTGTATCAAGTTTTCAAGAATGTTTTTGGAATGTTATTAAAACGTTTTTATACCCTTTATATAACCCGACATTTAAACGTTTTCTGTAAAACATTTTATTTGCTGAGCAGTAGATTATCAAAAAATGTTTTTTAAGGTTATGAAAACGTTTTATACTCTTAATATACCCTTTATATAACCCGACATTTAAACGTTTTCTGACAACCTTTTATAACCATTTGCGAATGATGTTGAAAACGTTTTGTGTTTGCTGGGATGACAAACATGACAAAATATTTAATAACTAAAGTTGGTTTTCTTTGAACTGTTCAACTTGGTACACGAAGAAAATTTGAAAGCGCTTTGTCCGCGGTGGAAGGCAGAGTCCCGCAGAGATGCCCCTCCCCAGAATTCGGAGATGGTGGGTTTGAGCATAAAATCAAGGTACAAAATTATAAACCAAACGTATTAAATGATAAACAAGATTTAATAAACAACTCGATCAGCATGGTCAGTTGAACAGCATGTGTCAAAAGTGTATTCTTGTTTACATAATGATATTGGCCCTTCACAATTGATTTTGAGTTTTCCCTCCCGCATCCAAAATTGAAAATTGCAAAATATTTAGGCCTAATTATTTGATTTTTATTTGACATTTTCTTTGTTAAATGACATTTTAATTACATTAATTTTCTACTTTCTTAATTACTTTGATCCCCGGGGGGGCACTCAACTTTGGAAGTGACGGTATGTGCCTGTCAATAGGCCCCCTCTTTTGAAGTCGACTATACCCGATGTCACGATGACCCCCTTTTTTTAAAAGCCATACCCGATGACCCCCCTTTTTTTTGAGTTGCGGCTACCCAATGACCCCCTTTTTTGGTTGAGGCTACCCAATGACCCCCTTTTTTCTAGAATAGCATCATCAAAATGGAACAAAAAAATGCCGAAACTGTCAAATTTTGCTCAATTTTTTCAAAATTATGCCGAAATTTTCAAAATTTTGCTCCATTTTTCAAAATTTTCTACCCGCTGACCCTTTTTTAAATCTTATACTCGATGACCCCTTTTTTCAAAATATTGTACCCAATGACCCCTTTTTTTTATTTTGTTTGTACCCAATGACCCCTTTTTAAAATAACGCTTTGTACCCGATAGGCCCCTACTTCGCGACTCCGGTAGGCACATACCCGTCACTTCCAAAGTTGAGTGCCCCCCGGGCTTTGATCATCCTAACTATGATGCTGAATAAACAAAGAACACCCCTGCATTATTATCAACTTATAAAATCAACAATATTGATCACTGCGATTATTAATATCCGCATAGTGCCAAAATATATACTGTTGATATTGCCAGTGGCCTGTGACCACTCGTTTCAAAATAAAGAAAATAATAAGAATTACCTCGTGTCTTTTTTGTCTATACTTTTTTAAAATCTCAAACAGTTAAACTAAGAATGTGAAAGGCTTAACAAAAAAGGCTTACCAAAAAAAATGACAGGTTGAAAATGTTTTTACTGAATATTATATCACTGTATGTGAGATATGTTGGGGATACTGGAGTAATTGTGCCCCTGGGGTGAGGGGGTAAATGTGACCCCTTTGTCTTTATCAGGGTGTCTTTATACTAAGGTTTGGTCAAGGTGACTAAACTTTGTACTGTATGAAAGAGTGGTATTTATGCTACTATTTGGTGAAAAAATTATTCAAATAGCATTAAAATCTTTATGAGGGGGGTCTATTCCGGGGGAGGCACTCGACTTTGGAAGTGACGGGGATGTGCGGACAGCAGTTCGAAACTAGAGGTCTTTCGGTGAGAACGTAGACACCGAAAACTGAGGGTCTTTCAGTGAGAAGGCCCCAAAAAGAGGGTCTTTCCGTGAGACTGGGGAACATCTTACCAAAAAGAGGCCATTCAGTGAGACTGAAAAATGTGGGTTGAAATATAAACTGGGGTCTTTTGGTGACAGGAAAACAAAAAGGGGGTCATTGGGTGAGAAGGAGTTCATAAAACAAAAAAGGGGGTCATTGGGTGAGAGGGAGTTGACAAATGGGGGGTCAATGTTGCCGCACATCCCCGTCACCCATTTTAGTGAGTCCCCCCCCCCCCGATCGATCCGCGAGGGGTCTATTTAGTGAAGCGACATCGCAAATGGCTCTAAAAAAGTGGCAAGTCCTTTCGTATTCATAGGGGTGGTATTTATTGGTTGTATCACTGACTATTTTGTATGTGTTTGACATGAAAAGTAAATGATTATTAATTGCTATTTACCAAATCAATCAAATTTATTTCCATCAAAATTAAAACATACAAATAACAAAACATGATAAAAAACGATGGAGGAGACACAACTAGAAGCAAAAGCCTGAAATATGTTGTGCCCCCTGAAACACTTAAAAGAAAGGCCTAAATATATATAAACACAGTATACACAAAATGAAAAAATACAATACACCAAACCTGAAGGGAAAAAAGAAAATACACTTGATTTCTCACCTCACACCCGCACACTTCACCACAAAAAAAAAGACATAATAACAATATTATTTTACAAAAAGTCATAATAACAATATCATTTTACAAAAATGTTTATTTAATGAGGTAAATTTGCATATTATGTAATACCCGGCTTGGGGTAAATATAGCACTGTTCATGTCTCATGCAAATTACTTGCATCTGACACCCCCCTAAAAGGCTATTTTGGTCATTAATCTGTTATATTTTGATCAAATTAGCCATTTGGTCATAATTGAAAAAAAAAGATGACAGGCCTTATGTTTAAGTCAAAACAAGGAAGTGTAATGAGCAATCAGATTCGGCTGCAGTTTCGGCATGCAAAATTTAGCATAATGTTAACTGACATGTACTTCAGTAAAAAATCTCACCAAAAATGTAGTTGTGGATATATAAAGGTATAAAAACTGAAAACAGTACAAAAATAAAAATGAATATAGTAGGCAACTATAAGAAAAAGAAATACACTTAAAATTATAAAATAACCACAGGACTTTTAAATTTGAGTTGACAAATTAATTCAAAACGTATTAGTTCTACCTTTTGAATGAATAAAAAACATATAGAACATCATAATTAGGTGTAAGTTTTAATTTTATGCCTTTGTAATTTCAAAATAAACTCCCTTTTTTACTTTGCGGCAACAAATTTACACAATTTTAACAAGTTTTGTACAAAATGCCTTAAAATGCCCTTTTCTGGAAAATTAAGCAGTTCAAATGGCCTGAAATTATTGCAATGACAATAAAACATGTTGTAAATTGTTATCAGGAAGAAACTAATTAACATAATGTTAATTATTATGCAAATTGTAATATATTTTCAAATTATATATATCACATATTATAGGTACCCATATCCACTCATGCAGGAGTTTTACTTCTTCAGTTCATACTTAAAGAATTACTTAGTACATGGTAAAAATGCAAAAAGGGATCACAATTACCCCAGTCTCCCCTACATATTCTTGCATGATATGTGCTGTTCATCTGCTGGATTATAGACTAATTTCCGCATTTCTCCAACATATCCAAATGGAAAAATAAGGGATAAACAAAAAATTTGTTCCGTGAGTGACTTCATTTATTTGCAAAATCATTCGATCATATAATCACTTTATAATCACTTTAGTCATAGGGACGCACCATTTGATTTTCAGGGAGAGGCATGGGAGTTTTTTGAAGAAAAAAGAACTTCGCCCACTAGTCAGTAAATTTAGATAAAAAAATTACTTCGCCCACTATCAGACAAAAAAACATTTTTGCCTCACTGATCATGCTGATGAGAAAAAATATTTTTTGCCCCACCCAACTTTGTATAAATGTATACATTAGAATTGAAAAAAAAAAGCCGCCGAAGGCGGTGAAAACAAACAAACCCATTTCGCCGCCTTCACCCCCACTCACCCCCACACACCCCCACACATTTTCGATTACTGTTATAATTATGCACTTAGCTAAGATAATAGAAAACAAATTACTTGCTCATAAAATATCCTCCGAAGAAAATAAGTGAAACAACAACACCAATAGTATGTGTATGTTGCAAATTGGTCCTGTAGAACTGGAACGAAAACGCTAAATGATTTCTCAATTCCCAATTCTAGAAAGAATCTTGTCCATACTGCATGATACTAGTAAGGTTAGCTTTCCATTTCCGAGATTTCCTTTCATCATGAATGTACTGCTTACGGTGTCGGCATAAATCACGTTAGTTTATTGACTTTATTCTGCATCTATTCTACATAAAAAACAGACTTCAAAGCTATAAATATAAATGTTAAGACAGTTAGGGAACATAATACTGACTCTTCTAAAATGCCTCTAGTTATACCAAATAACATGCGTGTTCTTTGCTTCCTATTCTAGATTTAAGAAAAAATAGCAACCGTGTTGTCCAGGTGTAAAATAATTATTGCTATCATTACATGTATATATTTTTTACATTTAAAAACTTCTCATTTAACTGGTACAAATTAGAAAATTATGCATTTTCATCATGATATAGTTGTGGTATTATAATATAATAGGAATGGTTAGACTACCTAAATAAATATTTATGCAATAATCATCATTTTTCCTTATAGAGATTGAAAGGATTTTATGCCTTCAAACACATACTTCAACAGAATATCATGGTGAAATGTTTAAATTGTTTGAAACAAAGTTCAAAAGGCACAATGAAGCCTTATACTAGCATATAACATATTTTTATTTATCAAAAATCGACTATGGCATAGTCTAGAGCAATCTAAGCTAAAATCGACTATGGCATAGTCTAGAGCAATCTGAGCTAATCTGCATTTCCATTCGATCTAATACCCATTTCCTATATTTATGTTGAAAGTGAACAGCCGGAGAATTAACGACCAACTCTTTAATGACCATTCTCTTCCATGCGCATGAGCACGCCCTTTTAAAGGGGATTTTATGAGTGAAATCAAGTCATGCAAGTCATGCAAGTTCAGCATATAAATGCTCTGTGGAACCAATTATGTGTTTTGGAACAATAGCTAACAATTACCCGATGGACATTTTTTTTCCTTACTGGAGATAAGAAACAATGCTCCACAAGGAAAAATGCACCACATCACATGGCATGGCATTAGAAATTGTTGTGATAAATTGATTGCAACAATGAAATAAAGGTCCCCAAGGGATCTACCCTGTGAAGTTGTTGTTTTGTGGGTTTTTTTATGTGTGGTCCTACTGTTTATGCCGTGTGGAGCCATTCATGGGTTCAGGTACAACCTTATGGAGATAAAAATAATGTGCTCCATAAGGGGAAAAAACAAGTGTGTGATTTTCATCAGGTATCGAGTTCGCGATTGGGTGGGGGTGATGGAATTAAGAAATTATATGACAATTTTTCTGTGCAAAAGGAGTTAGGATTGATTTGAAATGGTTGCACAATGACGATGTCCATCTTAGTCTTACGATTGTTTTTTTTTTTTTTTTTGAAACATCTTTATATTTGGACATATTCAAAACTTGCAACTCAAAATGCCATGACATAACCTGTTATAATCTTAAATATCCAATAAAATCAACGAAATAGATTGATTAAAATGCATTCCCCCATTTTAATGTACCTGATATGGTCAGCGAATTAAACACTGGTTCTTATTTTTTTTTTCAGATAGGGTTGGACCTGATTTAGTGGTGTGATCTCAGTAAAAATAACAAAACTCTAGGCCAAATTCACCTTGTTTTGAGTAACTTAAGGCTGAGCTGGATTAAAACAGTCAAACTGCATACGTCATAAACAGTCATCTATGAACATTTTATGAATCATTCTATGAACAATCGAAGCCGTTGAACATTTTCAAATTTATGATTAGTGAATGTCATTGTCTGGTTATAAAATACGCCAAGATTGCGGATTACTTGAGATGGTATCTTGGATGTACCTATATGGTGAGAGTAAGCTGTGGAAGAAGTTTGAGGCTGTAGACTGAGCCGGCAACGAAGAATTCCGTTTTGGAATCATTCAATTTGAGGTAGTTGGAGGCCATCCAAGATCGAATTTCATCAATGCATGATGTTAGATTGGCCAGAGTTAAATCGAGTTCACCAGAGATACGAGGATCGAAAGACGTATACATATAACCCGGGCATATAACTGGGTGTCATCAGCGTACAAGTGGTAGTGAATACCATATTTACGTGAGATATCACCTACTGGTGTAGTATACACTCTAAATTATAAAGACTTAAAATTTAAATCTTAGTTGAGACTTGTAAATTTTTATTTCTTTTAAGATTTATTTTACGCGGGGTTTGATTTAAATATTCTTTGGGATCGGGAAAAAGAAAATCTATTTTTAAATCTTTCGAAAGACTTAAACATTAAACCAATCACAACGCGATGGTGCGTGCACGTGATCAAATCGAAACGTTTTCATGGACTGCTCAGCCGCCATCTTTCTTTTGCGATTTCGTGTGGTGGCGAGCGAATGAATGAAGTGATATGGACGAATTTGTTTTGCAGAATGGCATCCCAGATGCTGTAATTGCCAATGTCAGTGACTATAACTTCCATGAAAAAGCTTATACATTGTTGTGCACGAAGGGCCAATGTGAACATTATTTTCAATCGCCGAGGTAGTAGTCTGTGCTTCTGCTGTATAAGCTTACCTATACACATAATATAATTTATAAATGGGTAAGCTTATTTCCGTGAAGGATCACACTCGGCCACTGCAGTGACACTGGAATTATCACTGGCACTGCAGACTATTGCTTGAACTTTATGAAAGAAGTAGTCCTGACTTGGTATTACTGCCGTGAATAGACGTATTGCTTGATAAGAAGTCACACAGACTTGTATTTAATATCGATATTTAAATCCCCATAAAGATTTATATTATTTTGAAATAAATCCCAGATATGCTTAAAAGTAAATCTTAAAGGACTTGAATATTAAATCCAATGGACTTGCATTTTTAATCTTTCAAGGATTTGACATTTTAAGTCTAAGGATAGTCTTATTTTTTAATCCGAAGGTTTTGTTACTAATTACAGTCCGCCTTGGATTTAAAAATTAAATATTTTAGACTTGAAATAACAAAATGAGTATTAACATTTGCTCTTTGTAGATTTAAACTTTAAATCTGAAAGTTTTATGTTTTAAATCCCTTGGGACTGAAATTTATAAAAATTTGTAAAGACTTATTTTAATCCTATATTGATTGGTCCCTAACTACAGTCTCTGAAAGTTTTGAAAGTAAGTCTTTTGGATTGAATTTAAATCCCTGTAATTTAGAGTGTAGATGGTAAATTTCAAAGGACCGAGTACCGACAATTGAGGAACTCCAAATTCAACAACAACGGATTCAGATAGATGACCACCTATGTTGACTTGACTTGTCCATCCTTGCAAATAGGAACTGCACCACTCTAATTCCACACCGCAAACTCCAAAACGCTTATTAATTTATATTTATTTATTTATTGTTGTTTGATTTAAGAAATCTTATCCTGTTTTGCAAAATGAATCATAGCTATATCCTAATCCTTTATTAGAACTATATAATTAACTGGCAATAGAACGCAATGGAAGTTTGAACCTATGTCCGTCTTTGTTGAGAGATGGCTAGTTAACTTTGATTTGCATGGGCCTGGTTCAAACTTCCATGAGTCTACGAGACTGTGATCAAGCCCAAGGTCAAAAAGGACACAACAGGATGATCCAGAGGATGATAAACATCACAGTGTCAATCCTAATGATGAAAGATGGCGTAGCTATCTGAAAATTCCAAAAAACGCATTGATTTGTGTTTTGATTCAAAGTTTTAAACTTTATATTCAATATACCAACATCAGATGAAAATATGCATTAGTAAAATCAGATACGGAGGACATTCTTGTCCTCGGTTCCTCTTTATGCATGAGCTCCGTATGAGCTGTTTGATCAGCGATGAGTTTAGTCGATTGATGAGCCACATACAGTTACTTGGATGCTTTCCGTATGTGTTCTTGGCTCTGTCACTTTGCTTATTTATTTGTTTGCTTTTGTATTGTAGATCTGGATTTGTTTATAATATATAATATATGTATGTGTGAAATTGCGCAATAAGTTTATGTAATATTAATTTGTAAATAGAGGCCTGATATACTTGTCAAAAGATCCCAATCGTCATTCTGATATCTGTCTCTGTATCAAATCCTATCTCCGTTCAAAATACTTCCATACGTCTTCTACTCCCAACACCAAACAAGCCATAAAAGACACAGCACCCAGTTGGATTAATGCAATCCCGAAATGCCCACTGACGTCATAGATCAAGCCTACAAGGATATCAAATGTATTATGTAACATAGACAAATTTAATAAGAGCATTATTTTGTGGCATTTTGACAATTCTAGAAAAGGGGATCATTGGGTAGCCGCACCTAAAAAAGGAGGGTCATCGGGTATGACTTTTTAAAAAGGGAATCATCGGGTATAATACACTTTAAAAATGGGGATACTGACAGACACATCATTTCTAATAAAAATGGATATCATTTTCTCACCTGTGATGAATCCATTAATGATGTAGCCAATGCCGTAGGACAAGTGGATCCAAGCAACGGCAATTATACTTTCATCTGTCTTGATGGAGTCATTAGCAATGACATAAACTTGTGATCCAACTATACCGAGACCTGCACCGAGTACAAAACTAAGCGAAGATAAAGCCACAAAAGAGGTTGCAAAGAACATCGACACATAGCACACAGTAACTATAATAGATCCGATATATAAAAGCAGCCTGGGAGATGTCTTACCCTGAACAATTGCCATTGTTATTCTGATAAAGAATGCTCCTATACCACTAATGGAAGCCGTCACAGTGGCTGCCTTAGGCGTCAAACCTTTACTTTGGCCAAATGATACCAAATATACAACCCATCCATTTTGACCATATCCACAAATAGCCTGAACAATAAGAACAACTATAAACGCCCTATTGGTTAATAAAGAGCGATTAAAGATGTCTTTGATGCAGTTGTTGAAGGTGAAGTCCTTGGTGTTATCTTCTAATGATTTCACTAAGCTACCGTAGAATGCTGGATTATGGTTACTTCGGCAAGCTTTCAAAGGCTTGAGTAGTGTTGCTGCTGCCACGTAGTGCAGGTTTAGTCCTCCAAGTAGAAGCATTGTCCCTCTCCATCCATAAGTGTCAATGAATTGTTGAGTTATTGGCGCAAAGGTTATGATACCGAGTGGAAATCCACTGGAAACTATACACAAAGCAACGGCGTAATCAGTGCTGAAATATGATGATAATAAACCTAGTGCAAACGTCACACCTATACATGCAAAACCTGTAGGAACGTACACATTCAAATTAAATAGCAAGCTTCTCAATTTAATTATAGAAATCTAATAAGGTTTGGGGTGATCTGAAACGAATGGACACTTACATAACATACTACTTAATTTGTCTTCAGTAACATATGAACTAAGAAAAGAGGATAAGCAAAAAAAACACCAAAAAAAACACCCAAAAAAACAACATAAATCAGGCGTTTAATCAACACTCACATAATCATTACACTTTCAGATGAAAATTTCACATTGCCACGACGCTAGAACCAGAACAATGTCTACGATTCAAGATCATTATCAGATATTCATTTTAATAAAAAGACCGACACTTCCTTTGTTCCAATGTTATCCATGCCTGTGCAACAGGGCATAGATATTCTCCTTATGCTCTTTAGTCTTCAGGGCTATCTCCAAAACTACACGGGCCCCAGGGCTCATATTTGGCACACATAATGGCCCTACGCCGTAGATGTGCCTTCTGACCCTTTTAGCCCCAAAAGTCGAAGGTCGCTGTTCCCCAAAGTCATCCAAGTATAGTTTTTTGGATTATCATCAAACTTGGTGGATGAGATCACCATCGAGTGCCAATAATTGTTAAAGTCATGTCAAGGTCATCCGAGTATAGATTGCTGGATTGCCACTAAACTTGGTGCATGGGATCACAATCGAATGCCAAAAATGGTCATGGTCATGTCAAAGTCATCAGAATAAAGATTGTTGGATTGTAACCAAACTTGCTGTATGAGATCACCATCGAGTGCCAATAATGGCCAGGGTCATGTCAAGGTCATCTGAGTATAGATCAAACTTGGTGGATGGGATCACCATCAAATACTAAAAATGGTCAAGGTCATGTCAAGGTCATCAGAGTATAAATTGTTGGATTGTCATCAAACTTCGTGGATGTGATCACTATCGAGTGCCAAAAATGGTCAAGGTCATATCAAGGTAATCCGAGTATAGTTAGTTTGATTGTCATTAAACGTGGTGGATATGATCACCATCGGGTGCCGGAAATGGCCATGGTCATGTCAAGGTCATTCAAGTGTAAATTGTTGGATTGCCACCAAACTTGGTAGATGTGATCACTATCGAGTACCAAAAATGGTCAAGGTCATTTCAAGTTCACGGGGGTTAAGGTGAGAATAACAGACATATATATTCGTGTTTGCTCAAGCACAACAGAGCCATCTAGTTAATACATTGTTATTGTTTTCAGTTAAAGTATCAACTTGCCTGTTAAAAACGTGCCCAGAAGTAACATGAAAATATTAGTGGCAAGCGAACATGCTATCAATCCCATAGTAGACAAAACACTGCACGTTATTATGATGGTACGAGCTGCAAATAACCTTGTTATGGGGAAGATGAAAAGATCTGTAAGAAATTACAAAAACCGTTGTGTAAATTGTGTAAACAAGCACTACTCCCCACGCACAACCCTTCGAACACTGATGAATCATAGTTATGAACTTGGCGAAACAAACCAACTTTTAAAATAAGAAAATATATTAAACCTTACTCAGAAAATATCCTCCAAAGAAAATGAATGAAACAACAACACCAATAGTTCGTGTGTAGGTTGCAAATTGGTTCTCTAGTACTGGGACCAAAACGCCAAATGCTTTAGCGATTCCCGATTCCAGAAACATTATTGTCCATACTGATAGTAAGGCTAGCTTTCCATTTCCAAGATTTCCTTTCATCATGAATGCATTGCTTACGGTGTCGACATAAATCACTTTAGTTTATTCTGCATATATTCTACATAAAACAGACTTCAAAGCTAATATATGTTAACATGGTTAAGAAAGTTGTACTGGCTCTTTCTACCAGTATATTTTTAAAATGCTTGTAGTTGTTCAAAATCACATGCGTGCTCTTTCATGTCTTTGCTTTTTTTTTTAAATTAGCAACCACGTTGTCCAGGTGTAAAATAATTAATGATATAATTATTTATTTTTTACATTTAAAAAAGATTATATTAACTGGTACATATTAGAAAATTATGCATTTTTTATCATGATATGGTGGTGGTATTATCATATAATAGGAATGGTTAGCGTCACGATATTAAATATTTATGCAATAGTCATTACTTTTTGTTATAGAGATTGAACCGATTTTGTGCCTTCAACCACATACTTCAACAGAGTGTCATGGTGAAATGGTAAATTTGTTTGCAACAGCACAGATTACGAATTTCCCACAAATGTATTTATGTATTTATTCATTTATTTTAATTCGGAATTTGTCAGCATAAGTTCAAAAGGCACAATGAACATATTATTAAGACATTTTATCCAGAACGAGTCATGGTGCAGTCAGAGGTTTACATCCTACTCTTTTCGAAACTGATAGAAATACAAATGTTTGTGTCTTAAAATGTTTTGCATTTCAATCCAACTATTTCGTTGATTCTATTGGTTATTTTATAATATAACATGCTCTGTTTTAAATATAAAGGTATTTCAAAAATCAAAACAATCGTAAGACCAAGATGGTCGCCGTCATAATAAACGCGTTTTAATTGCTTTCAAATCAATCCTAACCCCTTTTGCACAGGGAAAATTTCTTCCTTTAATGTTACCTCTGGAAAAAAAGAAACACACACTCTACCTAGCACTTGTTCAGTGCCTGTATGGGACTATGACAACACCTCTCTGACATTTACAAAATCCACCAGTTATGGAACATATTGCAGTAGCAATTGGGATCCGAATCATCATTCTGGTATCTTTCTCTGTACAGTACAAATTTTACTTCCACTCAAAACACTTCCATACATCTTCTGCTCCCAACACCAAACAAGCCATAAAAGACACAGCACCTAGTTGGATTAATGCAAGCCGGAAATGACCGCTGATGTCATAGATCAAGCCTACAAGGAAATCAAATATAAAATAGACAACATGAAATATAATAATTTCCCGCATTATTTTGTAGCATTTTGATGATACAATTCTAGAAAAAAGGGGGGGGGGGGCATTGGGTAGCCGCACCTAAAAAAGGGGGGCCATTAAAAAATGGGGGATATTGACAGACCTTGAAATTGACAGATTATATTTCTAATAAAAATGAATATGATTTTCTCACCTGTGATGAATCCATTAATGATGTAGCCAATGCCGTAGGACAAGTGGATCCACGCAACGGCAATTATACTTTCATCTGCCTTGATTGAGTCATTAGCAATGACATAAACTTGTGATCCAGCTATACCGAGTCCTGCACCGAGTACAAAACTAAGTGAAGATAAAGCCACAAAAGAGGTTGCAAAGAACATCGCCACATAGCACACAGTAACTATAATAGATCCGATATATAAATGCAGCCTGGAAGATGTCTTACCCTGTATAATTGCCATTGTTATTCTGATAAAGAATGCTCCTATACCACTAATGGAAGCCGTCACAGTGGCTGCCTGAGGCGTCAAACCTTTACTTTGGCCAAATGATACCAAGTATACAACCCATCCATTTTGACCATAGCCACAAATAGCCTGAACAATAAGAACAACAAGAAATGCCCTATTGGTTAATAGAGTGACCTAAATAAATATTTATGCAAAGGTCGTCCTTTCTTGTTGTATAAATTGAACCGACTCTGTGCATCCAAACACATACAGAATATCATGATGAAATGTTAAAATTGAATGAAATAGAACAGACAACGATTAAATCGGCATTTGCCAGCAAGAGTCAAAATAGCACAATGAAGCCTTATAGTATTAAGACATTTCATTCTGAACGAGTCATGGTGCAGTGAGGGGTTTACATCCTACTCTTTTCGAAACTGATAGCAATACAAATATGTTTGTGCATTAAAATATTTTGCATTTTAATTAAACTTTTTCGTAGATTTTATTTGTTATTTCAGGCGTTTTGTTTTACAAGTTTTTAAATTGTCCAAAAATAAAGGTATTTCAAAGGTTAAAACAGTCGTAAAACCAAGATGGTCGCCGCCATTGTGCAAAATAAATAAAGGCATTACTTTCAAATCATGTCCTAATGGTACTCTAACGCCCAAAGGGCTTTTGGCGACTGGAAGGGTAAGAGAGAAGGAATAAAGCGAGACATCAAAGAAAGACGTTGTTTGCTCTGGGTGGGATTCGAACCTAGATCCCTCGCATGGCCAAGCACTATGTCAGCGACACTTAGCCACGGGTCTTCCGCTGGCCTGGCCAACGAAAGCGTGCCTATATCAGATCACTTAGAGTGATGTGCTGACGAGTGACGTAATCACCTTAAGTGATATATAGGCACTGGGATGCGCACGCGCATCTCGATAGTTAGCATAATGTGCTTACTATCGAGCGCTTTTGAAAACATGAAATTGTATCAAAGTCCGGCGCTTTACCAACTGAGTTAATGGGGTTGAGACACACATTTTGCAGGTTTACTTGTTCGTATATAACTATGTGTATCGATGATTTGCTCAAAACCCTTTACACTTTTGTGGATGGGGCTCTTCATGTTTGCATGTTTTAAAATCGCTCGATAGCAAGCACATATGCTAACTATTGAGTTTTTACGGTAAGTCATAATTGGTGTATAAATGCGTCTGCAAACCAATAATCGTATACTTGTTGGTAATACTAGTAACCATAAATTGCTACCATAAAAATACATCACAGTGTCAGTATCGCTGATGAAAGATGGAGGGAATCATTTTCTTGTGTTTGGATCAAAAGTTTTAAATCATCCAATGTCCCAACATAGATGAAAATATGCATTAGCAACTTGATACGGAGTGCATTCTTGTCTTCTGTTCCTCTTTAGGCAGGAGCTCCGTATGAGGGCTTCAATCCGGGTGTTTGATCGACGATGAGTTTAGTTGATTGCTGAGCCATATTATACAGTTCCTTGGATGATTTCCTTGTCTTTTCTTGGCTCTGTCACTTTGCTTATTTATTTGCTTGCTTTTTTATTGTAGATTTGGGTTGTTTTTATACGTGTGAAATTGTGCAATAAGTTAATGTAATATTTATTTGTGAATAATGGAAATTTGCCTGACATACTTGTCAAAGATAAAAAGCAAAACATAGATGAACTTGAATGAACATTGACATTCACACTTTGAATGCACTCCGACTGCATCCAGTTGCTACAAAGAATAAAATATAGTGACTACGGAACGCTATTGAAAAGCGTTATGGAACATATTGCAATAGCAATTGGGATCCGAATCGTCATTCTGGTATCTTTCTCTGTTCAAATTTTACTTCCGTTCAAAATACTTCCATACGTCTTCTACTCCCTACGCCAAACACGCCATAAAAGACACAGCACCCAGTTGGATTAATGCAAGTCCAAAATCACCGCTGATGTCATAGATTAAGCCTACAAGGAAATCAAATGTAACATAGACAACATGCAATAAGAGAATTTTCCGCATTATTTTGTAGCATATTGACGATACAATTCTAGAAAAAAAGGGGGTCATTGGGTAGCCGCACCTAAAACAGGGGGTCATCGGGTATGACTTTTTCGGGCATATTCGACTTTTAAACTGGGAGATATTGACAGACCTTGAAATTGACAGATTAGATTTCTAATAAAAATGGATATGGTTTTCTCACCTGTGATGAATCCATTAATGATGTAGCCAATGCCATAGAACAAGTGCATCCACGCAACGGCAATTATGCTTTCATCTGCCTTGATGGAGTCATTAGCAATGACATAAACTTGTGAGCTAGCTATACCGAGACCTGCACCGAGTACAAAACCAAGCGAAGATAAAGCCACAAAAGTGGTTGCAAAGAACATCGCCACATAGCACACAGTAACTATAATAGATCCGATATATAAAAGCAGCCTGGGAGATGTCTTACCCTGTATAATTGCCATTGTTATTTTGATAAAGAATGCTCCTATACCACTAATGGAAGCCGTCACAGTGGCTGCATTAGGCGTCAAATCTTTACTCTGGCCAAATGATACCAAGTATACAACCCATCCATTTTGACCATATCCACAAATTGCGTGAACAATAAGCACAACTAGAAACGCCCTGTTGGTTAACAAAGAGCGATTAAAGATGTCTTTGAAGCAGTTGTTGAAGGTGAAGTTCTGAGTGTTATCTTTTAATGATTTCATGAAGCTACCGTAGAATGTTGGATTGTGGATACTTCGGCAAGCTTTCAAAGGCTTGAGTAGAGTTGCTGCTGCCAGGTAGTGCAGGTTTAGTCCACCAAGTAGAAGCATGGCCCCTCTCCCCGGGCCCCTCTCCAACCATAAGTGTCAATCAATTGCTGAGCTATTGGCGCAAAGGTTATGATACCGAGTGGAAATCCACTGGAAACTATACACAAAGCAACGGCGTAATCAGTGCTGAAATATGATGATAATAAACCTATTGCAAACGTCACACCTATACATGAGAAACCTGTAAGAACGTACACATTCAAATTAAATAGCAAGCTTCTCAATTTAATTATAGAAATCTAATAAGGTTTGGGGTGATCTGAAACGAATGGACACTTACATAACATACTACTTAATTTGTCTTCAGTAACATATGAACTAAGAAAAGAGGATAAGCAAAAAAACAACAACAAAAAACACCAAAAAAAAACATAAATCAGGCGTTTAATCAACACTCACATTATCATTAAACTTTCAGATGAAAATTTCACATTGCCACGACGCTAGAACCAGAACTATGTCTACGATTCAAGATCATTATCAGATATTCATTTTAATAAAAAGACCGACACTTCCTTTGTTCCAATGTTATCCATGCCTGTGCAACAGGGCATAGATATTCTCCTTTAATATGCTCTTTAGTCTTCAGGGCTATCTCCAAAACTACACGGGCCCCAGGGCTCATATTTGGCACACATAATGGCCCTACGCCGTAGATGTACCTTTTGACCCTTTTAGCCCCAAAAGTCGAAGGTCGCTGTCCCCCAAAGTCATCCAAGTATAGTTTTTTGGATTATCATCAAACTTGGTGGATGAGATCACCATCGAGTGCCAATAATTGTTAAGGTCATGTCAAGGTCATCCGAGTATAGATTGTTGGATTGCCACTAAACTTGGTGCATGGGATCACCATCGAATGCCAAAAATGGTCATGGTCATGTCAAAGTCATCAGAATAAAGATTGTTGGATTGTAACCAAACTTGCTGTATGAGATTACCATCGAGTGCCAATAATGGCCAGGGTCATGTCAAGGTCATCTGACATAGATCAAACTTGGTGGATGGGATCACCATCGAATACTAAAAATGGTCAAGGTCATGTCAAAGTCATCAGAGTATAAATTGTTGGATTGTCATCAAACTTCGTGGATGTGATCACTATCGAGTGCCAAAAATGGTCAAGGTCATATCAAGGTAATCCGAGTATAGTTAGTTTGATTGTCATTAAACGTGGTGGATATGATCACCATCGGGTGCCGGAAATGGCCATGGTCATGTCAAGGTCATTCAAGTGTAAATTGTTGGATTGCCACCAAACTTGGTAGATGTGATCACTATCGAGTACCAAAAATGGTCAAGGTCATTTCAAGTTCACGGGGGTTAAGGTGAGAATAACAGGCATATATATTCGTGTTTGCTCAAGCACAACAGAGCCATCTAGTTAATACATTGTTATTGTTTTCAGTTAAAGTATCAACTTGCCTGTTAAAAACGTGCCCAGAAGTAACATGAAAATATTAGTGGCAAGCGAACATGCTATCAATCCCATAGTAGACAAAACACTGCACGTTATTATGATGGTACGAGCTGCAAATAACCTTGTTATGGGGAAGATGAAAAGATCTGTAAGAAATTACAAAAACCGTTGTGTAAATTGTGTAAACAAGCACTACTCCCCACGCACAACCCTTCGAACACTGATGAATCATAGTTATGAACTTGGCGAAACAAACCAACTTTTAAAATAAGAAAATATATTAAACCTTACTCAGAAAATATCCTCCAAAGAAAATGAATGAAACAACAACACCAATAGTTCGTGTGTAGGTTGCAAATTGGTTCTCTAGTACTGGGACCAAAACGCCAAATGCTTTAGCGATTCCCGATTCCAGAAACATTATTGTCCATACTGATAGTAAGGCTAGCCTTCCATTTCCAAGATTTCCTTTCATCGTGAATGTACTGTTTACGGTGTCGACATAAATCACTTTAGTTTATTCTGCATATATTCTACATAAAACAGACTTCAAAGCTAATATATGTTAACATGGTTAAGAAAGTTGTACTGGCTCTTTCTACCAGTATATTTTAAAAATGCTTGTAGTTGTTCAAAATCACATGCGTGCTCTTTCATGTCTTTGCTTTCTTTCTTTTTTAATTAGTAACCACGTTGTCCAGGTGTAAAATAATTAATGATATAATTATTTATTTTTTACATTTAAAAAAAGATTATATTAACTGGTACAAATTAGAAAATTATGCATTTTTTATCATGATATGGTGGTGGTATTATCATATAATAGGAATGGTTAGCGTCACGATATTAAATATTTATTGAACCGATTTTGTGCCTTCAACCACATACTTCAACAGAGTGTCATGGTGAAATGGTAAAATTGTTTGGAACAGCACAGATTACGAATTTCCCACAAATGTATTTATGTATTTATTCATTTATTTTAATTCGGAATTTGTCAGTAAGTTCAAAAGGCACAATGAACATACTATTAAGACATTTCATCCAGAACGAGTCATGGTGCAGTCAGGGGTTTACATCCTACTCTTTTCGAAACTGATAGCAATACAGATGTTTGTGTCTTAAAATGTTTTGCATTTCAATCCAACTATTTCGTTGATTCGATTGGTTATTTTAGAATATAACAGGCTCTGTTTTAAATATAAAGGTATTTCAAAAATCAAAACAATCGTAAGACCAAGATGGTCGCCGTGATAATAAACGCGTTTTAATTGCTTTCAAATCAATCCTAACCCCTTTTGCACAGGGAAAATTTCTTCCTTTAATGTTACGTCTGGACAAAAAAGAAACACACACTCTACCTAGCACTTGTTCAGTGCCTGTATGGGACTATGACAACCCCTCTCTGACATTTACAAAATCCACCAGTTATGGAACATATTGCAGTAGCAATTGGGATCCGAATCATCATTCTGGTATCTTTCTCTGTACACAGTACAAATTTTACTTCCACTCAAAACACTTCCATACATCTTCTGCTCCCAACACCAAACAAGCCATAAAAGACACAGCACCTAGTTGGATTAATGCAAGCCGGAAATGACCGCTGATGTCATAGATCAAGCCTACAAGGAAATCAAATATAAAATAGACAACATGAAATATAATAATTTTCCGCATTATTTTGTAGCATTTTGATGATACAATTCTAGAAAAAAGGGGGAGCATTGGGTAGCCGCACCTAAAAAAGGGGGGCCATTAAAAATGGGGGATATTGACAGACCTTGAAATTGACAGATTATATTTCTAATAAAAATGAATATGATTTTCTCACCTGTGATGAATCCATTAATGATGTAGCCAATGCCGTAGGACAAGTGGATCCACGCAACGGCAATTATACTTTCATCTGCCTTGATTGAGTCATAAGCAATGACATAAACTTGTGATCCAGCTATACCGAGTCCTGCACCGAGTACAAAACTAAGCGAAGATAAAACCACAAAAGTGGTTGCAAAGAACATCGCCACATAGCACACAGTAACTACAATAGATCCGATATATAAAAGCAGCCTGGAAGATGTCTTACCCTGTATAATTGCCATTGTTATTTTGATAAAGAATGCTCCCATGCCACTAATGGAAGCCGTCACAGTGGCTGCCTTAGGCGTCAAACCTTTACTTTGGCCAAATGATACCAAGTATACAACCCAACCATTTTGACAATACCCACAAATACAAAAAACAATAAGAACAACAAGAAATGCCCTATTGGTTAATAAAGATCGATGGATGTTGAAGTTCTGAGTGTTATCTTCTAATGATTTTATTAGGCTACCGTAGAATGCTGGTTTGTGGATACTTCGGCAAGCTTTCAAAGGCTTGAGTAGTGTTGCTGCTGCCACGTAGTGTACGTTTAGTCCACCAAGTAGAAGCATTGCCCCTCTCCAACCATAAGTGTCAATGAATTGTTGAGCTATTGGCGCAAAGGTTATGATACCGAGTGGAAATCCACTGGAAACGATATTCAAAGCTACGGCGTAATCAGTGGTGAAATATGATGATAATAAACCTAGTGCAACCGTCACACCTATACATAAGAAACCTGTAAAAACGCACACATTTATTCAAATTAAATAGCAAGCTTCTCAATTTAATTATAGAAGTCTAATAAGGTTTGGGGTGATCTGAAAAATGACACTTATAAAACATACTACTTAACCTGTCTTCACTAACACATAAACTAAGAAAAAGGAGAATAAGCAAAAACAACAAACACCAGAAATGATAAATCAGGCGTGTGATCAAAACTCACATTACCATTTACTTACAGATTACAGATTACACATTATACTTTGAAATGAAAATATTGAATTTTGACATTGCCACGACGTTATAACAATGTCTCTACGAATCAAGATCAACATGATCAACTTGCCTGTTAAAAACGTGCCCAGTAGTAACATGAAAATATTAGTGGCTACAGAACATGCCATCAATCCCATAGTAGACAAAACACTGCATGTTATTATGATGGTACGAGCTGCAAACAACCTTGTTATGGGGAAGATCAAAAGATCTGTAAGAAATTACAAAAACTACTGTAAAATTCGAAATGATATCGTATATCTTTAAATAATAAATTTCGAATATCTGATGCACATCATACTTCAACTTAAAGCATATTATGGTTACCCCATACAAACACACCCCCACACACACCCCACACCCCTCACCCCCCCCACACACACACACACACACACACACCCGCACAGACACCTTCGTTGAATAGTTATGCAAAAGAAAAGAAAAGAAATTTAACCTTACTCAGAAAATATCCTCCAAAGAAAATGAGTGAAACAATAACACCAATAGTTCGTGTGTGGGTTGCAAATTGGTCCTGCAGTACTGGAACGAAAACACCAAATGCTTTAACAATTCCCGATTCTAGAAAGCATATTGTCCATACTGATAGTAAGGTTAGCTTTCCATTTCCGAGATTTCCTTCCATCATGAATGTACTGCTTACCGTGTCGGCATAAATCACTTTAGTTTATTCTGGATCTATTCTACATAAAACAAACTTCAAAATTATGAATATATGTTTACATGGTTACGAAAGAATGTACTGGGTCGTTCACAATAACATGCGGAATACTGAAGAAGTCAACCGACCTGGTTGACAAAACTGGCTAATACCGTTAGTAGAAAATTGGATTTGACTACATAATTAACGAACTTTAATAACATGCGTGTTTTCAATTCATATTCTAAATTTAAAACAATTAGCAACCCGGTTGTCCAGGTGTGAAGTAACTACTCCCCATTCTAGAAAAATACAGCACTAATTTGTTTGGATTAAAAAATTATTATCCAGTTTTTCCAAATGAAACATAGCTTAATCCTAATCCTTTAGGTAGTCCTAACTAGCAATAAAAGTCCAATTTTAATGTTTGGTCAATTTTTGGAAATAAGGGCCAAAAATATGCATTTTTAGGGTGTTTTTCGACCTTTTTCGTATTTTTTTTTTTTCGTAGTGACAATCAGGCCCAAAGATTTGAACAAAGACTAATTTTAAGTTATGCATTCTATTTTTTGGAAAACACATTTACCAACCTTTTTCATAACCAATTAGTAAAAATAACATATAATATTAAAATTATGAGCTAACTCTTAGCCTATATTCAAGATTTTGAATGCTTAGACTTGTGCCAAGTCTTACAGTTTTTTTACTAGAATTGTACCGTACGAAAACATGCAAAATTGCATGTTTTTGGACCATTTTACCTCAAATTGCAAAAATATTAAAATTTGACTTTTATTGCCAGTAAGGACTAACTAAAGGATTAGGATTTAGCTATGTTTCATTTGGCAAAAGAGGATAATATTTTTAATTCCAAAAAACTAGTGCTGTATTTTTCTGGAATAGGGAGTAATGTGATGAACATATAACTTTAAAATTGAGTACCTAATCATTAGAGGTATCATTAATGTGGTACAAATCAGAAAATTATGCATTTCATCATGATATGGATTGGGTATTATCATATAATAGGTATGGTTAGAGTTGCAGAGATTGAACCGACTTTGGGACTCGAAACACATACTCAACAGAATATCATGGTAAAATTTTACAAAAATACGTAGAACAGATTACGATTAAATCGTAATTTGCCAGCAAAGGTTAAAATAGCACAATGAAGCCATAAAGTATTAAGACATTTCAGTGGAACGACACATGGTACAGTCAAGGATTTACATCCTACTCTTTCGAAACTAATAGCAATACACAAGTCATCATCATCAACATCATCATCATCATCATCATCATCATCATCATCATCATCATCATCATCATCATCATCCTAAGCCATCGTCGACCCACTGCAGGATGAAGGTCTCTCCAAGGTGACACCACTCTGATTTATTCCACGTCTTTTTCATCCAGGTTACATCAAAATATTTTGGAATTTCATCTCTGCGTCTAACTTTCTGTCTTCCTGGGTGCCTAGTACCATTTATAGGTATCCATTCTGTAACCAGTTTGGTCCATCCTCCATCTGATGTTCTAGCTAGGTGACCAGCCCAAGACCACTTCTTTTGTTTCACAGTCTGGATGACATCGGTGACCTGTGTCATGCTTCTGATCCACTCATTTGTTTGTTTGTTTGTTTGTTTTTGTCTCTTTTTATGGTCCCTATCATGCTCCTTTCAATACTGTGTTGAGCCACTCTCAACTTCTGCTCCATTCTGAGCCATATGTCATGGCTGGGAGACCACACTGGTTGTAGACTTTCCTTTGAAGACATAATGGCATATTGCTCTGCATCACCTCAAGTTTCCAAAGGCACCCCATCCTGCTCTTACTCTTCTTCTAACTTCGTCAAAGTGGTTGTAGCTCATTTTGACAACTTGCCCCAAGTACACATATTCCTCTACTAGCGCTGTTTGGTGAATGTAGATTTGCTTCTTGATGACAAATCTGTTGAACATATTTTTGGTCTTGCTCATGTTGATCTCCAGCCCTACTTGGTTACTTCCATTGTTGTTGAGGGCTTGCAGCATAGACTCCAGATCATCAGGGTTTTCTGCAAAGATTATAATTTCATCTGCAAATCTCCGGTGGCTTATCCTCTCCCCATTGATGTTGATCCCTTTCTTTTCCCAATCAAGCTTTTGTATGATGGCTTCATGTTATCTCCCTGTCGAACCCCCCGGTGAATGTTAATTTTGTTGCTCTCAGAGTGTAGCCGGATGGTAGCTGTTCCTTTGCTGTATATGTCCTTGATTTTGTTGACATATGCGCTCTCGATTCCCCGACCAACCAGTGCCTGTATTGTAGTACAGCTGGAATTTCAATGCTGGCGAATAGTCTACAAAAACCAAACACAATGGTTGCTGATATTCATTTGCTTTCTCTATGGTCTGGTTAACTACATGTAGGTGATCTGTGGTGGAGAATCCGCTTCTAAATCCGGCTTGTTCTCGGGGCTGGTTGAAGTCCAAGGTAGCAGTGAGCCTATTTGTGATGATTTTGGTGAAAAGCTTATCTATCACTTAGGGTGATTGCCTTATCACATCACCTGGAATGCACGCACGCGCAGTTTATATATCAAGTAGTATTTTAGTAAACATACAAGTAGTGTTTTGTAGTACCCGGTAGTGTTAGGGTTGATATATTTTTCCTTTTTGACCACTGGAAACAACCCCCCCCTCTTACGCGAACTTCTTCCCTTATGGAAGTCACACTTTCATGTAAACTTTCTTAGTTTTTTTTCCTTATAATTCCTTGTGAATAATAGAAATTTGCATGACATATTTGTCAAAAGATAAAAAAAAAACATAGATGACCTTTAATGAACAATGGCATTCACACTTTGAATGCACTCCGACTACATCTAAATGCTACAAAGAATAAAATAATAGTGACTACGGAACGCTATTGAAAAACGTTATAGAACATATAGCAATAGCAATTGGGATCCGAGTAGTCATTTCGGGTGTCCTCTTCTGCCAGTATCAAATCCTACTTCCGTTCAAAATACTTCCACACATCTTCTGCTCCCAACGCCAAACACGCCATAAAAGACACAGCACCCAGTTGGATTAATGCCAGTCCAAAATGCCCACTGACGTCATAGATTAAGCCTACAAGGAAATAAATGTAACATGAAATAAGATAATTTGAAAGTTTCCGCATTATTTTGGGGAATTTTTTGATACAATTCTAGAAAATTGGGGTCATTGGGTAGCCGCACCTAAAAAGGGGGTCATCGGGTATAACTTTTTTAAAAGGGGATCATCGGGTATGTTCCACTTTTAAAATGAGGGCTATTGACAGACACATACCGTTATTTCGAAATTTAAGTGCCCCAACCATGAGGGGTCAAATATGACTTTTAAACAAAAGATTGTATTTTTCTTGGTAAACAAGCAACAACAACATAACAATGAAATAGAAGAATATTTTGACTTGCTCCCGATAAACGATCGAATTTTAAGTAGTGTTGAAGTCAAAAAATTCGTCTAATTTAGTATATACCACATAAAAATTGATATCATTTTCTCACCTGTGATGAATCCATTAATGATGTAGCCAATACCGTAGGACAATTGCATCCACGCAACGGCAATTATACTTTCATCTGCTTTGATCATGTTGACAGAGTCATAAGCAATGACATAAACTTGTGATCCAGCTATACCGAGTCCTGCACCGAGTACAAAACTAAGCGAAGATAAAACCACAAAAGAGGTTGCAAAGAACATCGCCACATAGCACACAGTAACTATAATCGATCCGATATATAAAAGCAGCCTGGAAGATGTCTTACCCTGTAACATTGCCATTGTTATTCTGACAAAGAATGCTCCTATACCACTAATGGAGGCCGTCACAGTGGCTGCCTTAGGCGTCAACCCTTTACTTTGGCCAAATGATACCAAATATACAACCCAACCATTTTGTACATACCCACAAATAGCCTGAACAATAAGAACAACTAGAAACGCCCTATTGGTTAATAGAGAGCGATTAAAGATGTCTTTGAAGAAAACGTTGAAGGTGAAGTCCTGAGTGTTATCTTTTAAGGATCTCATTAAGCTACCGTAGAATGCTGGATTATGGATAATTCGGCAAGCTTTCAAAGGCTTGAGTAGTGTTGCTGCTGCCACGTAGTGCAGGTTTAGTCCACCAAGTAGAAGCATGGCCCCTCTCCAACCATAAGTGTCAATGAATTGTTGAGCTATTGGCGCAAATGTTACGACACCGAGAGGAAATCCAGTGGAAACTATACACAAAGCAACGGCGTAATCAGTGCTGAAATATGATGATAATAAACCTAGTGCAAGCGTCACACCTATACATGAGAAACCTGTAAGAACGTAGACATATATTTATTCAAATTAAAAAGCAAGTGTCTAATTTAATAATAAACATCTAAATAATCTTTGATCTGAAATGGGTGGACACTTACATATCATATTACTTAACTTGTCTTCAGTAACACATGAACTAAGAAAAGAGGATAAACAAAAACAAAAAACAAAAAACACCAGAAATGATAAATCAGGCATAAAATCAACACTAATATTACCTTTACACTTTCAGATGAAAATATTGAATTTTCACATTGCCCCGACACTAGAACAAAGTCTACGAATCTAGATCATTATCACATATTAATCATTTTCATACAAAGACCGACACTTTTGTTCCAATGTAAATATATTGTTGTTGTTTTTTAGTTAACGTATCAACTTGCCTGTTAAAAACGTGCCCAGAAGTAACACGAAAATATTAGTGGCTACAGAACATGCTACCAATCCCATAGTAGATAAAATACTGCACGTTATTATGATGGTACGAGCTGCAAACAACCTTGTTATGGGGAAGATCAAAAGATCTGTAAGAAATTACAAAAACCGTTTTGTAAATTGGAAATGAAATCGTATATCTTTAAATAATATCTTTCGAATATCTGATGCACCAGTGCGTAATTAAAATCAGATCATACTTCAACTTAAAACATATTATGCCCCCCCCACACACACCCCCCCCCCCCCACACACACACACACACACACACCACACCCACCCACGCACATTCACCTTCATTGAATTGTTATACAAAAGAAGAGAAATTAAACCTTACTTAGAAAATATCCTCCAAAGTAAATAACTGAAACAATAACACCAATAGTTTGTGTGTTGGTTGCAAATTGGTCCTGTAGTACTGGAACGAAAACACCAAATGCTTTAACGATTCCCGATTCTAGAAAGAATATTGTCCAAACTGATAGTAAGGTTAGCTTTCCATTTCCAAGATTTCCTTCCATCATGAATGTACTGCTTACCGTGTCGACAAAAATCACTTTAGTTTATTCTGCATCTATTCTACATAAAACAAACTTCAAAATTATGAATATATGTTTATATGGTTAAGAAAGATGCAATGGCTCTTACTAAAATGCATATAGTTGTTCAAACATAACATGTTCATAACATGTGTGTTCTCTGCTTCCTATTCTAGATTTAAAACAATTAGTGACCGCCTTGTCCAGGTGTGAAATAAAAATAACTGATAAATAACTGATGTTATGATCATATAACTTTAAAATTGAAATATTCATCATCAGAGATATCATTAATAGGTACAAATTAGAAAATTATGCATTTCATCATGAACTGGATTTGGTATTATCATATAATAGGAATGGTTAGAGTGACCTAAATAAATATTTACGCAAAAGTCATCCTTTCTTGTTGTATAAATTGAACCGACTTTGTGCCTCCAAACACATACAGAATATCATGATGAAATGTAAAAATTGAATGAAGTAGAACAGACAACGATTAAATCGGCATTTGCCAGCAAGAGTCAAAATAGCACAATGAAGCCTTATATTATTAAGATATTTCATCCAGAACGAGTCATGGTGCAGTGAGGGGTTTACATCCTACTCTTTTCGAAACTGATAGCAATACAAATATGTTTGTGCATTCTATTGGTTATTTTAAAATATAACAGGCTCAAATATCAAAACAATCGTAAGACCAATATGGTCGCCGTCATAATAAACTAATTTTAATCACTTTCAAATCAATCCTAACCCTTTTTGCACGGGAAAAATTTCTTCCCTTGTTACCTCTGGACAAAAAGAAACACACACTCTACCCCCACCCCATCACGAACTCCATACCTGATGAAAATCACACACTCTTTCTTATGGAGCACATTTATATCCATAAGGTTTTACCTGAATCCCACATACGGCATACACAGTGGGACAACACATAAAAAAAAAAAAAAAAACTTCACAGGGTAGACCCCTGTCTATTACTATATTTTATTATTGCAATCAATTTATTGCAACAATTTCTAATGCCCTGTTGTACATTTATCCCTATGGGGCGTTGTTTTTTGTCTCCACAAGGAAAAAATTGTCCATTTGTTAATTGTTCCAAAATACACTATGGTTTCACAGAGCATTTTTATAAGCTGAACTTGCAGAACCACTGGTTGATTTTACTAATAAAATCCCCTTTAAAAGGGCGTGCTCGTAAGTATGGAAGAGAATGGTCATTAAAGAGTCGGTCGTTAATTCTCCGGCTGTTCACTTTCAACATAAAATATAGGAAATAGGTATTAGAGCTAATAGAAATGCAGATTGCTCAAGCTGGAGATAAACAATCAAATAACTGTTCAGATACATCACATAGTACAGATAAAGCTCACAATGTACAATTCAAAACTCTAGGCCAACAAAGGCTGAACTAGAGTAAAAACAGTCAAACCGTGTAAGTCATAAATCATGTAAATAGAGTATAAATGAATCAAAGAAAGGAGCACTAATTACACCTAATTATTGATGTGTAAAAAGACAGACATATGCCAAATTCTATATAAAACAGTCATCTATGAACATTGTATGAATCATTCTACCATATCAAAAAGCGCTCTTTTTTAAAAGTCATAGTTCATTGAATTTACAACCGTATGACAAAACAGGCGAAAATAGTAACCTTTTGCACAAGATTTGACAATTTAAAGAGAATTGACCATTGCTCATTCTAGTGACGCTAGTATATGGACAATACAAGTATGCTTTTTCATTTAATGACATAAAATTTGAAAAATATTGTAAGGAACACTTGAGGTTTTGACTTTTAAACCCACATTTTGTCCAAAAAAATGTGCTTGGATAGGTAGTTTTCAACAGATTTGCCACATTCGCCTTGCTATAACATTGAATTGCGTTATCTGTTGACCTAGTGACGAAAAGTGTTTTTAGGGGGAAGTGTTAGCTTTCGTTTAATATAATAAATCTGATTGGATGAATTGGGGAACACTTGAGGTTTCGACAAAAACCAATCATTACATTGCTATGCACTCAACCGTGTAGTGTAATCAAAGACTTGTGGAGACATTCACTGCTTGTTGTTCTCTGCTTGGAAGCTCTTGGACGAAAATGTGTGCTCAGGTGTATCGAGGTGGAACCTGTGCACATGATGGTTTATAAGAGAATCGTTTTTGTATAGAAACCTTTCCATATGGAACAATCAAAGCCGATGAACATTCTCAAATTTAGTTTGATATATGGCTTTGTACTATGGTGCAAACTATATCACAGAATATCTGTATAAAATTTATATTTATAATAACTATATCACGATACAATTATGAACTGTATTATTTTATTTAAATTATGACCAACAAAATCATATTAATTCATTTACAATTATTGGTAATATTAGTTACCATAAAACAAGGTAAACTGCTCCCAGATAAATACAGCACTAATCTTATTTATTTATTTATTTATTTATTTATTTATTTATTTATTTATTTATTTATTTATTTATTTATTTATTTATTTATTTATTGTTGTTTGATTTAAAAAATCTAATCCTGTTTTGCCAAATGAATCATAGCTATATCCTAATCCTTTATTAGAACTATATAATTAACTGACAATAGAACGCAATGGAAGTTTAAACCTGTGCCCGTCTTTGATATAAAATTTATTGGTCGAGCTATGAGTTTTAAAATATTGGACGAGACGTAGTCGAGTCCAATATTTTAAACTCATAGCAAGACCAATAAATTTTGCATTGGGTGACAAAAACATCCAATTTTATCATTATTATGTTTTCAGAATCTTATTTTGTATTTTTTTCCCATTTTTTTATTTTATTATTTTTCTTGATTTGTTGGTGTTTTTATTGGGGGGGGGGGGGTCAAAATCGACTGATCCAATATGCCTAGAGCTAAAAAAAAATGAAAAAAAAATTGAAAAGAAAAAAAAACCCAGATTTTTAATTTTTTTGGCCCTATTTCCGGAACTCCATAAATGTCCATAACATTTACATAATTATATGAGGGTCCATTTCACAAACATTTACAACGGCAACGCTTCGTTAGGTCGCAGCTTTTCGGAAGTCTCAAAATTCTTCGTACTTATGACGCATTGTAAAATACATTTCATTGAAATGATTTACGGCCTACTTTTCACTAGAGATTGATTATTCTTGTGAAAAAATAGATATTTAGACTGCTACATTTGTGATTGTACAGGCATGGCAGGGACCCTTTGTAAAGTTACGATTATCAAAATGGTATTCGTAACTTGTGAAATGATTCAAACAATGGGGGTATAGTTCTAGTCATTGCAAGTGTTTATAACGAAATACGAAAGGCAATAATACCTGATGCAGTGCATGCAAGAGCCAAAAGCAAGGTTGAAGAATTTGGAACGACTATATCAGCGGATTTCATGTCTAAAACCCTACCATTTCTGTGTTAACATCACACACTGCAGAGTATTCTGGTAGTAGTAATTAGTCAAACAAGTGACATTTGGCCGGTATAAATCCCCAGGTTTGGTCAGAAAATGAGATCCGAAAACGCGAGGCGGTAGAATTCGGAAGCCATGAAGCTGTTGTTATTGGTTGTGTTTACAATGTTTGGCGCCCGGTTTTACTACTTACCATAACTTTTGTACGGAGATTTTACCAAACCACATTATTATTAGTTGGAAACAAGTAACAAAAATGCCACATTGTTGCATTTCCATGCCTAGAACCATTGCAAACTTCTGTCGCTGCAGCAATACCTGCGGCGCTACGGTGTGACTGTGAGTGACCTGATTTTTTTTAATTTTCAATAAAAAATGATCGCATACGATCGGCTCTATTTAAAATACGTTCAAATTGGCGGCAATATCGGCGATTTTAAAAATCACGGGGGATTAGAATCCTTGTGGCGCTAAAAGTGGATGCAAAATGCGTCCAATATGCTATTTTTTGGCGTTTTAAACTGTGTGGAGAGGTATAGGAAGCATGATTCTGAAAACATAATAATGTGGAGAGCTGGCTAGTTAACTTTGATTTGCATGGGCCTGGTTCAAACTTCCAGGAGTCTACGAAACTGTGATCAAGTCTCGGGTCAAAAAGGTCACGACAGGATGATCCAGAGGATGATAAACACCACAGTGTCAATCCTAATGATGAAAGATGGCGTAGCTATCTGAAAATTCCGAGAAACACATTTTCTTGTGTTTTGATCAAAAGTTTTAAACTTTATATTCAATATACATGTACCAACATCAGATGAAAATATGCACGAGCAGTTGCAAGATCAGTTGTTGAGTATGCCAGCTGCGTATGGAATCCTACCACCAAGAGAAATATCACCAAGGTTGAGTCTGTGCAACGCAGCGCTGCCAGGTACATCATGAACGACTACTCCCGAGAAAGCAGTGTTACATCCAGTGTTCGAATTAAGCAATTTTTGAGGTTGTCCGCCGGACAACCTCAAAAAATTTTGTTGTCCGAAAATATTTTGGTTGTCCGAAATTTTAATGAACTTTTAAGCTTAAAGTTGCAAGTTTAAAACATACACTGCCGCCAAATAATTCACACATCACACACTTTCCCCAAACTCACCTTGTTGCTAATAAAATATCAAATATATCCAAGAAAATACAAGTTGTACGTTCATCAATTATTTATCATCAATAAATCCATGTTTGTGCCGTATTTTATGCTTAAAGTCCGTCAGAATTCATGATTGTTTTCAAGAATTTTAATATGTACGCAAAATTCTCCATTGAAATATACCTCATTAATTATTCATGAGCTCATAGGGAAATCCCCCAAAGAGACAATGGGTGTTTTGAAACTGATCTGATCTGAATATTTTTATGCACATTATAATTCACAGAGGAGTTATAATTGCCTCGTGTCTTATAATAATATCATCAATCACTTAGCAACGGTCAGAGGTCAGAATTTTTGCCTGGGTTTTTGCTGACAGCCAGTTTTTCTTTAGACATGATTTTACTATTGCAAGAGCTTGACAGATTCGGGAACCATGCCAGCCCTCGACCGACCATGTGTCAAAATTCCCAAACCAGCTGTTTACATTTACCCATGCACATGTCCAAGGTTGGGTATTTATAAAATACTGGCTACAAATTATGGGTGTTTTTTACTACATTGGTCATGATTTCTTCTGAAAATTTCAAGATGATATAATACAATGCATTTTATATTAAGCTTATTCAGTAACAGTGGTGCACATTTTTTATGGTTGTAACTTGTAATCCAGACTTGTAATCGAATGCAAAGGACTGAACTTCCCCCGATGCATAAACTTTTTTTTCCGATATCGAGGGGCTCGATAAAGTAAACAGATATGGCTGCGATTGAGTTTCGCAGCTCATGGGCTGTGGAACCACGTTTAAATTCACGTTTATTTTATTCAAAAATAGTTTCACATTTTAAATATTACCATCGGCTAAAAGATACTCGTACAAAGGAGAGTTTTGGCTACAGATTTATGGTTGTCCGGCGGACAACCGAATCAGTATTTTTGGTTGTCCGGCGACTTTTTTAGTTGTCCCGGGCGAACGGACAACCAAAATTTCGAACGCTGGTTACATCCATGCTGAATGACCTCGGATGGGAATCTCTACAACAACGAAGAGCAATCTCCAAAGCCACCATGATGTACCGAATCATCAATCATCTCATTGACATTCCTGACAGCCAGCTGATACCCTCAAACACCACCACCAGGGGCAACTCTCAGACACTATTGTCGAGTCGCCAACCCTAGACGTCTTCAAGTCCAGAGTGTGTGGCGTCTCCTTCACCTAACCAGTCCAATTTCCAGTCATCTTTTTAAGCTGCACATTCACCTTGTATATAGGATCAGCACTCTTTGTCTGCACTTACTTGAATGCACCACAACTAATGTGCGAGTATACTCCAGCGGAGGTTTCTGCACAGTATCGGAAGATGATGATGATTCAGATACGGAGGACATTCTTGTCTTCTGTTCCTCTTTATGCACGAGCTCCGTATGAGCTGTTTTATCGGCGATGAGTTTAGTCGATGGATGAGCCACATACAGTTACTTGGATGCTTTCCGTATGTGTTCTTGGCTCTATTACTTATCTTATTTGTGATGCAATCAAGCAAAATCAGTCGGAACTCGGAAATATTAAATTTTCAGTTTTTTATAGGATAGTAAAAAGCATTTACAAAGCTGCATTTTGCAGAAAACCCCATTGATACGAGCAATTAAAGAGTTCCCAAAACAATAGGAAACAAAACGAAATATTTGTTTTGTTTGCCTATATCTCAAAATCAATATTTCCGAGTTCCGACTGATTTTGCTTGATCGCATCACATTTATTTGATTGCTTTTGTATTGTAGATCTGGATTTTAATATAATATATAATGTATGTACGTTTGAAATTGCGCAATAAGTTTATGTAATATTTATTTGTAAATAGAGGCATTTTGCATGATATACTCGTCAAAAGAAAACAAACATAAGTGAACTTTAATGCTTTAATGAACAATCATATTCACACTTTGAATGCACTCCGACTACATCCACCTGCTACAAGAATTAAAATATAGTGACAACGGAACGCTATTGAAAAGCGTCATGGAACATATTGCATTAGCATTCTGGTATCTTTCTCTGTATCAAATCCTACTTCCGTTCAAAATACTTCCACAAATCTTCTGCTCCCAACACCAAACACGCCATAAAAGACACAGCACCTAGTTGAATTAATGCAAGTCCAAAATGCCCACTGATGTCATAGATCAACCCTACAAGGAGAAATCAAATGTAACATAGACATCATGAAATAAGATAATTTGAAATTGTCCGCATTATTTTGTGGTATTTTGATACAATTCTAGAAAAAAGGGTGACCCCCTTGGGTAGCCGCACTAAAAAAAAGAGGGTCATCGGGTATGACTTTTTTAAAAGGGGACCAACGGGTATATTACACTTTAAAAATGGGGATATTGGTAGACACATCATTTCTAAAAAAAATGGATATGATTTTCTCACCTGTGATGAATCCATTAATGATGTAGCCAATGCCGTAGGACAAGTGGATCCATGCAACGGCAATTATGCTTTCATCTGCCTTGATGGAGTCATTAGCAATGACATAAACTTGTGAGCTAGCTATACCGAGTCCTGCACCGAGTACAAAACTAAGTGAAGATAAAGCTACAAAAGAGGTTGCAAAGAACATCGCCACATAGCACACAGTAACTATAATAGATCCGATATATAAAAGCAGCCTGGAAGATGTCTTACCCTGTATAATTGCCATTGTTATTTTGATAAAGAATGCTCCCATGCCACTAATGGAAGCCGTCACAGTGGCTGCCTTAGGCGTCAAACCTTTACTTTGGCCAAATGATACCAAGTATACAACCCAACCATTTTGACCATACCCACAAATAGCCTGAACAATAAGAACAACAAGAAATGCCCTATTGGTTAATAAAGAGCGATGGATGTTGAAGGTGAAGTTCTGAGTGTTATCTTCTAATGATTTTATTAGGCTACCGTAGAATGCTGGTTTGTGGATACTTCGGCAAGCTTTCAAAGGCTTGAGTAGTGTTGCTGCTGCCACGTAGTGTACGTTTAGTCCACCAAATAGAAGCATTGCCCCTCTCCAACCATAAGTGTCAATGAATTGTTGAGCTATTGGCGCAAAGGTTACGATACCGAGTGGAAATCCACTGGTAACGATATTCAAAGCTACGGCGTAATCAGTGGTGAAATATGATGATAATAAACCTAGTGCAAGCGTCACACCTATACATGAGAAACCTGTAAGAACGCACACATTTATTCAAATTAAATAGCAAGCTTCTCAATTTAATAATAGAAGTCTAATAAGGTTTGGGTGGTCTGAAAAATGACACTTATAAAACATACTACTTAACCTGTCTTCACTAACACATAAGAAAAAGGAGATAAGCAAAAACAAAACACACCAGAAGTGATAAATCAGGCGTGTGATCAAAACTCACATTACCATTTACTTACAGATTACAAATTAGACATTATACTTTCAAATGAAAATATTGAATTTTGACATTGCCACGACGTTATAACAATGTCTACGAATCAAGATCAACTTGCCTGTTAAAAACGTGCCCAGAAGTAACATGAAAATATTAGTGGCTAAAGAACATGCCACCAATCCCATAGTAGACAAAACACTGCACGTTATTATGATGGTACGAGGTGCAAACACCCTTGTTATGGGGAAGATCAAAAGATCTGTAAGAAATTACAAAACTTACTGTAAAATTCGAAATGATATCGTATATCTTTAAATAATACATTTCGAATATCTGATGCACATCATACTTCAACTTAAAGCATATTATGGTTACCCCCCCCCACACACACACACACACACACACCCACACACCCGCGCACAGACACCTTCGTTGAATAGTTATGCAAAAGAAAAGAAAAGAAATTAAACCTTACTCAGAAAATATCCTCCAAAGAATATAAGTGAAACAATAACACCAATAGTTCGTGTGTAGGTTGCAAATTGGTCCTGTAGTACTGGAACGAAAACACCAAATGCTTTAACGATTCCCGATTCTAGAAATAATATTGTCCATACTGATAGTAAGGTTAGCTTTCCATTTCCGAGATGTCCTTTCATCATGAATGTACTGCTTACCGTGTCGGCATAAATCACTTTAGTTTATTCTGCATCTAATCTACATAAAACATACTTCAAGGTTATGAATATATGTTTACATGGTTAAGAAAGAATGTACTGGCTCGTTCACAATAACATGCGTTACTGAAGAAGTCAACCGACCTGGTTGACGAAGCTGTCTAATACCGTGAGTAGAAAATTGGATTGACTACATAATTAACGAACTTTAATAACATGCGTGTTTTAAATTTAGAATAGGAATTGTTCAATTTGCCCAGGTGTGAAGTAACTAATGTGATGAACATATAACTTTAAAATTTAGTAACTGATCATTAGTGATAACATTAATGTGGTATAAATCAGAAAATTATGCATTTCATCATGATATGGATTGGGTATTATCATATAATAGGAATGGTTACAGTTGCAGAGATTGAACCGACTTTGGGACTCCGAACACATACTTGAACATAAGGCCAAAAAAAGGTGTTGTGTTGCCCTCACAAGCCAAAAAACGGGAGGGTCGGACGGTCGGGGTTTTTTTTTAAATGTAAAGACGAATTGAAGATCTTGAGATAAATGGTACACCAACACATATTTAGGATATTTACTCTGTAAAGTTTAGGCAGAGTTATAAGGGACGCACCATTAGATATTATCGGGGGGGGCTAGGGAGTTTGGGTCAGGCAGAAATTTTTTTTTTTTTTGCCGCCGAAGGTGGCGAAATTTTTTTTTTTTCGCTGCCTTTGGAGGCAAATTTTTTTTCGACGCCTTCGGCGGCGAAGTTGTCTTTTTTCAATTTTAATGTATACCTTTATACAGAGCTGGGTAGGGAAAATTTTTTTTTGCTCATCAGTGAGGCAAAAATTTTTTTTACTCATCAGTGAGGCAAAATTTTTTTTTTTACTCATCAGTGAGGCAAAACTTTTTTTTTCAAAAAACTCCCTAGCCCCCCCGATGATATCTAATGGTGCGTCCCTAAGCTGAATATAAACCACACAAAATTCGCTAAACCATCTACGCTACCGGCCTCCACCCTTTCTCCATATATTTTTTGCAAGGTTTTCGTAAAAGATACAGCTTTGACAAAGCTAAATATGGTTTTAGAACCAGCAGTTGCAGTCATACATACCGCGAAATGCATGGTAACGGTACATGTACCATAAACAACACGAATTCAAAACACAACGATTGACCCCCCGGTGACCCCAGACCGTGCGAGATGCATCACGTACTTTTTAATTTTGAAAATATATTTATGAACATTTGGAAGCGGTAAATACCATATAAATCATTTTAAACATTAAATTCTTTCAAATTGGACTTTATTTTGTCCACTATATATTTCAAACTTCAAATAATTTTACTTTGTGTAGCAAATATGATTTTGAATTTCCAATTCATTATCCAAATAAATACAATGTTTTAGGACAGACTTGTTGCAGTCTAAAAAGTTTTTTTTAATTGAATTATCAGTATTGTAACATGGTAGACTTGGAACAAATCTTAATTTATTTTTATTCTAAGAAAAAAACATAGATTCTAAAAGTAAGCATTAAAATTTGCAAAATTAGGGCTAAATTTGGATTGGTAATGATTAGTAATATTAAATCCTACAAGTGTATCACAGATGGCAGATATCAAAAATTGTTTAAATGATTTTAATTAGCATTTTTATAGAGAAAAACTGGCATCATTTTCAGTGATGTGCGCCCTTATGTAAATTTCCTCATACGATATCTGGCGATTTGCACGATGGTCGAATTCAGCACATTTGAAGAGCAAGCGTTTGAACTTGAAATTCAGTGTACTGTGAAAGGCGAATAGATTTCATGATGGAATTTGAATGTCTGTGATACTAGTGATGTGAGTAATTATGATTGTGTGTTTGTGGGGGGGGTATAGACCTGTATGTTAAGCTTATAGATTTCATGCACGTGAAAATGCAATGCTGTTGATAATGCACTTGTCAATAGAAACCCTGACCCTGTGATACTAGTGATGTGAGTAATTATGATTGTGTGTGTGTGCTGAGGGGGGGTACATAGGCCTGTATATTCAGTATTTAAGCTTATAGATTTCATGCACGTGAAAATGCAAGGCTGTTGATAATGCACTTGTCAATTGAAAGCCTGACCCTGTGATACTAGAGATGAGAGTAATTATGATTGTGTGTGTGTGCTGAGGGGGGGTACATAGGCCTGTATATTCAGTATTTAAGCTTATAGATTTCATGCACGTGAAAATGCAAGGCTGTTGATAATGCACTTGTCAATTGAAAGCCTGACCCTGTGATACTAGTGATGTGAGTAATTATGATTGTGTGTGTGTGCTGAGGGGGGGGGTACATAGGCCTGTATATTCAGTATTTAAGCTTATAGATTTCATGCACGTGAAAATGCAAGGCTGTTGATAATGCACTTGTCAATTGAAAGCCTGACCCTGTGATACTAGTGATGTGAGTAATTATGAGTGTGTGTGTGTGCTGAGGGGGGTACATAGGCCTGTATATTCAGTATTTAAGCTTATAGATTTCATGCACGTGAAAATGCAAGGCTGTTGATAATGCACTTGTCAATTGAAAGCCTGACCCTGTGATACTAGTGATGTGAGTAATTATGATTGTGGGGGGGTGCATATAGGCCCGTATGTTCAGTAGTTAAGCTTATAGATTTCATGCACGTGAAAATGAAGACTGTTGATAATGCACTTGTCAATTGAAACCCTGAGTCCCTGACCCACTCCAACCCCTGGCTGCAGTGCAGAGTACCCGGAAAAAATAGCCGGGCAGTTTATTATAACAGACGGGCATTGACACAAAGTTTGTCCCTGTAGGGCCGGCCATGTGTTGTTTCCCGTCGGTCCGGGACTTGGCCGGGAGTTTTAACATTTTTGAAATTTAGCCCTGGTATAAGTCCCAGCCACCCATCCCCGTGGTACCCTGGCCATAAGGGGGGGCTGAAATTCACAGCTGCATATAGCCATATCTTTGATAACATGGACAAGTATAGTGATGATGTACATTATACAAATGATGAGATATCCTCTAAATAGGCACAATTTCACGGCTTTACCAGACGCGTAATGTTGCGAGTAAATTAAACGCCATTTTGTGTGTAGGAAGTTGCAATTAAAAAAACTGCGATAATTTAAAATGACTGCAATTTGCATTGAAAAGCAAACCACCAAAAATTTCTCATTTGTAGATGTACACACATTGGTATGCATATAGCCTCTGGCATTGGCCAATTTGTCCTTGTACTATAAAAAGACCATGCACATTCTTCATATGAATCACAGGCCTATATTCACATAGCCATACATGTACCTGTACAGATGTACACACACCCACACAAACAACTGTATTTTATCCAAGGTAATTGCAGACCCCTCCTACATACGGTACCCTATAACCCTAAACCCTAAACATGGGCCATAACACTAACCGTAATTCTAATCCTAACCCTAATCCTAACCCTAATCCTAATCCTAACCCTAACCTAACCCTAATCCCAACCTTAACCCTAACATACCCTTAACAGGCAAACCCTAATCCTATATCAATTCCTAACCTTAGTCCAAATCCTAATCATATAGCCTTGGAAGGGGGTGCTCCTTTTGGAATGGATAATAAATTGGACATTCAAAATCATACTTGTTACACAAAGTGAATTTAATTTCAAGTTTAAAATATATCTGGACTTAGTAAAGTCCAAAATGAAAATCATCTCTGTTGTAATATGTAATCTGACAAGCAAAATGGATAGCAATTATCCATGCTGGTCAGCACTGGGATGGATAAGAGCTATCCATTATTTTCCCATTTCACTTGTATGCATGGATAACTGCTATCCAAGCATTGGGCCAAACACATGTAAACTGAGAGGCAAAATGGATAGCAATTATCCATGCTGGTCACTCAGCACTATGGATAAGAGCTATCCAATGTCCATTTCACTAGGGCTATCCATGCATGCATTGGTCAAACATGGATAACTGCTATCCAAGCCTTGAGCCATACACCTTAGAACATTAAATTCTTTCAAATTGGACTTTATTTTGTCCACTATATATTTCAAACTTCAAATAATTTTACTTTGTGTAGCAAATATGATTTTGAATTTCCAATTCATTATCCAAATAAATACAATGTTTTAGGACAGACTTGTTGCAGTCTAAAAAGTTTTTTTTTTATTGAATTATCAGTATTGTAACATGGTAGACTTGGAACAAATCTTAATTTATTTTTATTCTAAGAAAAAAACATAGATTCTAAAAGTAAGCATTAAAATTTGCATAATTTTGGCTAAATTTGGATTGGTAATGATTAGTAATATTAAATCCTACAAGTGTATCACAGATGGCAGATATCAAAAATTGTTTAAATGATTTTAATTAGCATTTTTATAGAGAAAAACTGGCATCATTTTCAGTGATGTGCGCCCTTATGTAAATTTCCTCATACGATATCTGGCGATTTGCACGATGGTCGAATTCAGCACATTTGAAGAGCAAGCGTTTGAACTTGAAATTCAGTGTACTGTGAAAGGCGAATAGATTTCATGATGGAATTTGAATGTCTGTGATACTAGTGATGTGAGTAATTATGATTGTGTGTTTGTGGGGGGTATAGACCTGTATGTTAAGCTTATAGATTTCATGCACGTGAAAATGCAATGCTGTTGATAATGCACTTGTCAATAGAAACCCTGACCCTGTGATACTAGTGATGTGAGTAATTATGATTGTGTGTGTGTGCTGAGGGGGGGGGGGGTACATAGGCCTGTATATTCAGTATTTAAGCTTATAGATTTCATGCACGTGAAAATGCAAGGCTGTTGATAATGCACTTGTCAATTGAAAGCCTGACCCTGTGATACTAGTGATGTGAGTAATTATGATTGTGTGTGTGTGCTGAGGGGGGGGTACATAGGCCTGTATATTCAGTATTTAAGCTTATAGATTTCATGCACGTGAAAATGCAAGGCTGTTGATAATGCACTTGTCAATTGAAAGCCTGACCCTGTGATACTAGTGATGTGAGTAATTATGATTGTGTGTGTGTGCTGAGGGGGGGTACATAGGCCTGTATATTCAGTATTTAAGCTTATAGATTTCATGCACGTGAAAATGCAAGGCTGTTGATAATGCACTTGTCAATTGAAAGCCTGACCCTGTGATACTAGTGATGTGAGTAATTATGAGTGTGTGTGTGTGCTGAGGGGGGGGTACATAGGCCTGTATATTCAGTATTTAAGCTTATAGATTTCATGCACGTGAAAATGCAAGGCTGTTGATAATGCACTTGTCAATTGAAAGCCTGACCCTGTGATACTAGTGATGTGAGTAATTATGATTGTGGGGGGTGCATATAGGCCCGTATGTTCAGTAGTTAAGCTTATAGATTTCATGCACGTGAAAATGAAGACTGTTGATAATGCACTTGTCAATTGAAACCCTGAGTCCCTGACCCACTCCAACCCCTGGCTGCAGTGCAGAGTACCCGGAAAAAATAGCCGGGCAGTTTATTATAACAGACGGGCATTGACACAAAGTTTGTCCCTGTAGGGCCGGCCATGTGTTGTTTCCCGTCGGTCCGGGACTTGGCCGGGAGTTTTAACATTTTTGAAATTTAGCCCTGGTATAAGTCCCAGCCACCCATCCCCGTGGTACCCTGGCCATAAGGGGGGGGGGGGAAATTCACAGCTGCATATAGCCATATCTTTGATAACATGGACAAGTATAGTGATGATGTACATTATACAAATGATGAGATATCCTCTAAATAGGCACAATTTCACGGCTTTACCAGACGCGTAATGTTGCGAGTAAATTAAACGCCATTTTGTGTGTAGGAAGTTGCAATTAAAAAAACTGCGATAATTTAAAATGACTGCAATTTGCATTGAAAAGCAAACCACCAAAAATTTCTCATTTGTAGATGTACACACATTGGTATGCATATAGCCTCTGGCATTGGCCAATTTGTCCTTGTACTATAAAAAGACCATGCACATTCTTCATATGAATCACAGGCCTATATTCACATAGCCATACATGTACCTGTACAGATGTACACACACCCACACAAACAACTGTATTTTATCCAAGGTAATTGCAGACCCCTCCTACATACGGTACCCTATAACCCTAAACCCTAAACATGGGCCATAACACTAACCGTAATTCTAATCCTAACCCTAATCCTAACCCTAATCCTAATCCTAACCCTAACCTAACCCTAATCCCAACCTTAACCCTAACATACCCTTAACAGGCAAACCCTAATCCTATATCAATTCCTAACCTTAGTCCAAATCCTAATCATATAGCCTTGGAAGGGGGTGCTCCTTTTGGAATGGATAATAAATTGGACATTCAAAATCATACTTGTTACACAAAGTGAATTTAATTTCAAGTTTAAAATATATCTGGACTTAGTAAAGTCCAAAATGAAAATCATCTCTGTTGTAATATGTAATCTGACAAGCAAAATGGATAGCAATTATCCATGCTGGTCAGCACTGGGATGGATAAGAGCTATCCATTATTTTCCCATTTCACTTGTATGCATGGATAACTGCTATCCAAGCATTGGGCCAAACACATGTAAACTGAGAGGCAAAATGGATAGCAATTATCCATGCTGGTCACTCAGCACTATGGATAAGAGCTATCCAATGTCCATTTCACTAGGGCTATCCATGCATGCATTGGTCAAACATGGATAACTGCTATCCAAGCCTTGAGCCATACACCTTAGAACATTAAATTCTTTCAAATTGGACTTTATTTTGTCCACTATATATTTCAAACTTCAAATAATTTTACTTTGTGTAGCAAATATGATTTTGAATTTCCAATTCATTATCCAAATAAATACAATGTTTTAGGACAGACTTGTTGCAGTCTAAAAAGTTTTTTTTAATTGAATTATCAGTATTGTAACATGGTAGACTTGGAACAAATCTTAATTTATTTTTATTCTAAGAAAAAAAATAGATTCTAAAAGTAAGCATTAAAATTTGCAAAATTAGGGCTAAATTTGGATTGGTAATGATTAGTAATATTAAATCCTACAAGTGTATCACAGATGGCAGATATCAAAAATTGTTTAAATGATTTTAATTAGCATTTTTATAGAGAAAAACTGGCATCATTTTCAGTGATGTGCGCCCTTATGTAAATTTCCTCATACGATATCTGGCGATTTGCACGATGGTCGAATTCAGCACATTTGAAGAGCAAGCGTTTGAACTTGAAATTCAGTGTACTGTGAAAGGCGAATAGATTTCATGATGGAATTTGAATGTCTGTGATACTAGTGATGTGAGTAATTATGATTGTGTGTTTGTGGGGGGTATAGACCTGTATGTTAAGCTTATAGATTTCATGCACGTGAAAATGCAATGCTGTTGATAATGCACTTGTCAATAGAAACCCTGACCCTGTGATACTAGTGATGTGAGTAATTATGATTGTGTGTGTGTGCTGAGGGGGGGTACATAGGCCTGTATATTCAGTATTTAAGCTTATAGATTTCATGCACGTGAAAATGCAAGGCTGTTGATAATGCACTTGTCAATTGAAAGCCTGACCCTGTGATACTAGTGATGTGAGTAATTATGATTGTGTGTGTGTGCTGAGGGGGGGTACATAGGCCTGTATATTCAGTATTTAAGCTTATAGATTTCATGCACGTGAAAATGCAAGGCTGTTGATAATGCACTTGTCAATTGAAAGCCTGACCCTGTGATACTAGTGATGTGAGTAATTATGATTGTGTGTGTGTGCTGAGGGGGGGTACATAGGCCTGTATATTCAGTATTTAAGCTTATAGATTTCATGCACGTGAAAATGCAAGGCTGTTGATAATGCACTTGTCAATTGAAAGCCTGACCCTGTGATACTAGTGATGTGAGTAATTATGAGTGTGTGTGTGTGCTGAGGGGGGGGGTACATAGGCCTGTATATTCAGTATTTAAGCTTATAGATTTCATGCACGTGAAAATGCAAGGCTGTTGATAATGCACTTGTCAATTGAAAGCCTGACCCTGTGATACTAGTGATGTGAGTAATTATGATTGTGGGGGGTGCATATAGGCCCGTATGTTCAGTAGTTAAGCTTATAGATTTCATGCACGTGAAAATGAAGACTGTTGATAATGCACTTGTCAATTGAAACCCTGAGTCCCTGACCCACTCCAACCCCTGGCTGCAGTGCAGAGTACCCGGAAAAAATAGCCGGGCAGTTTATTATAACAGACGGGCATTGACACAAAGTTTGTCCCTGTAGGGCCGGCCATGTGTTGTTTCCCGTCGGTCCGGGACTTGGCCGGGAGTTTTAACATTTTGAAATTTAGCCCTGGTATAAGTCCCAGCCACCCATCCCCGTGGTACCCTGGCCATAAGGGGGGGGCTGAAATTCACAGCTGCATATAGCCATATCTTTGATAACATGGACAAGTATAGTGATGATGTACATTATACAAATGATGAGATATCCTCTAAATAGGCACAATTTCACGGCTTTACCAGACGCGTAATGTTGCGAGTAAATTAAACGCCATTTTGTGTGTAGGAAGTTGCAATTAAAAAAACTGCGATAATTTAAAATGACTGCAATTTGCATTGAAAAGCAAACCACCAAAAATTTCTCATTTGTAGATGTACACACATTGGTATGCATATAGCCTCTGGCATTGGCCAATTTGTCCTTGTACTATAAAAAGACCATGCACATTCTTCATATGAATCACAGGCCTATATTCACATAGCCATACATGTACCTGTACAGATGTACACACACCCACACAAACAACTGTATTTTATCCAAGGTAATTGCAGACCCTCCTCCATACGGTACCCTATAACCCTAAACCCTAAACATGGGCCATAACACTAACCGTAATTCTAATCCTAACCCTAATCCTAACCCTAATCCTAATCCTAACCCTAACCTAACCCTAATCCCAACCTTAACCCTAACATACCCTTAACAGGCAAACCCTAATCCTATATCAATTCCTAACCTTAGTCCAAATCCTAATCATATAGCCTTGGAAGGGGGTGCTCCTTTTGGAATGGATAATAAATTGGACATTCAAAATCATACTTGTTACACAAAGTGAATTTAATTTCAAGTTTAAAATATATCTGGACTTAGTAAAGTCCAAAATGAAAATCATCTCTGTTTTTATTAATATTTTTATTCATCAATAACCATTTCAAGAATATTTTAGTGTATTTGGAGTGAAAATATTACATATTTATTTATTTTTTCTTGAATTTTGATTTGATAAATTAATGAATATACGGACTGATAAAATAGTACACTTTTTTAATATTCCGATAGACTTTTTTAATTTTAGAAATATATTCATGAATATTTGAAAGCGTAAAATGGTAAAATACCATATAAATCTTTTCATCAATATTTGTAATTCATCAAAAAACATTTACAAAATATTTTAGTGTATTTTGAGTGAAAATATTACACATTTATTTATTTTCTTCTTGAATTTTGATTTGATAAATTAATGAATAGGCCTATACGGACTAACAAAATATTACGCTTAATATTCCGATAGGCTTTAACACAGACTGGCTTGCACGTGGCGTGCACAGTTCGTGATCGAGAATTCAAGCAAGTGACAAGAGACTAGCTATGTACACAAAACAAGTCAGATTCATCGACGTACATTTTAAATTCGATCCACCGAGTCGGCAATATTTTCAATGGTGGAAGAAACGGGGAAAAACACGTAAATATGAAAAATATGAGAAAAAGTGTATACTAAAATAAAAAAATAAAAATAAAAATACCGGTCGGGAATTTTCAAAATTTACGACCGGGCGCGTGAGGGCAACACAATAATTTTTTTTGGGCCTAATATCATGGTGAAATGTTACAAAAATAGAACAGATTACGATTAAATCGGCATTTGCCAGCAAAAGTTAAAATAGCACAATGAAGCCATATATTATTAAGACATTTCAGTGGAACGACACATGGTACAGTAAAGGATTTACACCCTACTCTTTCGAAACTAATAGCAATACATAAGTCATCATCATCATCATCCTAAGCCATCGTCGACCCACTGCAGGATGATGGTCTCTCAAGGTGACACCACTCTGATTTATTCCACGTCTTTTTCATCCAGGTTACATCAAGATATTTTGTAATTTCATCTCTACATCTAACTTTCTGTCTTCCTGAGTGCCTAGTACCATTTCTAGGTATCCATTCTGTGACCAGTTTGGTCCATCGTCCATCTGATGTTCTAGCTAGGTGACCAGCCCAAGACCACTTCTTTGTTTCACAGTCTGGATGACATCGGTGACCTGTGTCATGCTTCTGATCCACTCATTTGTTTGTTTGTTTGTTTTTGTCTCTTTTTATGGTCCCTATCATGCTCCTTTCAATACTGCATTGAGCCACTCTCAATTTCTGCTCCATTCTCTTAGTAATGGCCCAAGTTTCTGAGCCATATGTCATGGCTGGGAGGACACACTGGTTGTAGACTTTCCTTTGAAGACATACCGTAAACGTTCGCCTAATGGCGCTATGGAGTTCATGGAAATGAGAGAGCGCCATATCTGTAAAAGCCGACTATTATCACTGATCATTAAGGGTACGTGTAATTTAAGAGTGAAACCTATCGACACATACAATTATGAACAAGATCGAACAAACTTGTTCATGATAATGCGGTAATCATTCATGGTTCGAATCTCATGCAGTAATTTCTGACAGATTATGATGTCTGTTTTTTCTGATTTGAGGAAATTTTATTCTCTATTTTCTTGATTTTATCTTTAACATTGTTTATATAATTTTATTATTTTATCTTGTATGTGTCTTTTTTCATGATTCTTTGTTTTTATCCTTTCATTTTAGAGTAACTCAATCCATTCAATCAAATGTTGTAACGAACCTATTTGATTGTATAGGCATTTGTTATGTGTGGGAGACGAACTGTCGCGTGCGACAAGTCTTTCAATTCGCGCGAGTGTCCTTGCCTATGCATCAGTGGTCATAAGAGGTATATCATTTTATTCGAAGGGGGGGTCCCAAATATACGGGGGTCATAAAGTCTTGGAAAGAATAATAGGAGGGGGTCATAAAATGTTTGATGACCAAAATGTAGGGAGTCACACGATGACCACAGAAAGTGTGTTATTTTATTCAAAAAGACTGATTTCAATACAATTTTGGGGTTTGGGATCATAACATTTTTGTTGCCGAAATAGGGGGTGCGCAATGTTATTGACGCAGACTTTTTGTAAATGTGGGACCCCCAAAAAAAAAAAAAAAATGATAGCCCTCTAAGAGGATTCAAAAGATAACCTCTGCCCCAATAATCCCTAGCTATATTTGTTTGAAACTGTTCCACGGAGGGTGTACCATAATAGGCTCAGTCTTCAAATAATATAAATAAAATTTGAATGAGTGAACGAACAAAATCATACAACGACCAACTGAATAGAGGCTGTGCATATGACGTATCATCCCGTAAATATGGCGGACTACTAAAATGCATTAAAAAAAACATGATTGCATCAACCGCGACAGTTCGTCTCACACACATAACAAAATGCACTACGATCAAATATGTTGATGACAACATTTGATTGAATGGACTGCACTGCGCCGCGCCATGATAACGGGGAAGAAACCCGTTCAAATCCTTTATTTGGAGCAAATCGATAAACGCAAGGCCTCTATAGCTATCATTGAATACTGGCTAGGATTCCACAACACAATGCCTCATTTCAAATATATAGTTTTAGTTTTGGTTTTGGTTTTGGTCACGTGGTTTCCTATTGTCCTGCCTAACCACTTGAATCATATGATATCGAACTCATTGTTTCTACCTTTTGTTTAAAACCGAACATTTGTGTCAGTCAGTTTCGGTTTTGGTTTCAGTTTCTTATAAGTGGTGGTGTGGGTCGTAAAATTATTTGATTTGAAGTTACCTACTCTAAGTATACAAAAGAAATGTTTAAATTTCGCAGTGCAATATTCAGTCTAAACGTAGGACAACCGTTCTTTTGTTCTGCTTAGTCGCGCTAAAAGTCGATCGATACATGTTAAAATCAGCACAATTCCGAGATACACCTTTTTGCTATGAAATTTATTTTCTCGGTCAAATATAAAGCAAAAATTTTTTTTTTTTTTTATTAATGTCAAATAAAAACATAGTGCTTGGATGAACATTTTTTTTTAAATCCTGGTGTTAAAATTAAGCATCAAATTGTGTCTTTTAGTGTGATATTTTGATTTTTATAGGCCTTTAGTTCGCCCGTGAGCTTTTTACAGAATTCATTTTTAGCGTCTCAAACTAATATAGTTTGCTAAAGAAAGATATTTCCCACCTCTGTAAAGCACATCGTGTGGGTCTATATATTATAGTTTTGTCAGAATTTCCGTTTTATTTTACCCTTTTTCCCTTCATGCTCCGAAAATGTCAAACTCAGTACTCTATTTCGAGAGCAACCAGCAGAAATAATCGATATTTCAATTGTTGTCAACCAGGTCCCTTTTCCATTGAAAACCAGGATTGCCTGACCAGCGATTTGGTAGCCCAAATCCCCAACTCTGGTAAATGAGGTGAATTTTGGAAATTTGCTCCCGTGATAGCCTGCAATTTCAATTTATAGGGGCTATGGATTCCATGATTATGAAAACCATTTTGTCTGTTTGTTTATTTGTTTGTTTGTTTATTTACCTAGGATGAGGTCCATGGGAAAATCCAAACCTAGAAAAATTCGCGTGTTATTAGAGGGGATTTTAATTTTATGTCCCTCCTATCTCCAGGTGAATTTTGAATGACCCCCACCCCCCCATCGCGGGTTGGCATTTTCATTACACCCTTCAGACTTGCGTTTGGGTTTGTGTATAGGCCTATTTGTCATAATTTAGCGCTATAGGACCTACTTTCTAAATGTATAGCTATAGTCGTGCTATATAAATATTATAAGGTACCGGTATGTAATATTATGTAGGCCTATGGGGGTGGGGTGGGTACTCAACACATTTGAACTATGACTTACAATGCAAGGCTCATTGTTGCCATAAATGATTTTTCCTTTAGGTCATTATAATAGGTTTAACCTTGTATTGTTTTGGCTGCTTCATTATGACTTTCGGTGGCCAGCAATCACAAACAAAAGGCACTATACCCAGTCACCTTCATGACAATTGAAACACTAGGTAATTTCTTTGCTATATTGAAGTTCTGGCAACACTGTATCCAGGCCGGGCACCCAGATATATCGATCCACAATGCTAGTATTTCACGCGTGGATTTGAAAAATTTTCAGCTGGTAGTCAAAAATTATGGAATCAAAACGGAAATTCTGACAAAACTATGATATATCGCTCACGGTGATGTGCGTTAGAAAGTTGGTAAAAATCCTTCTTTAGCGAACTATATTACTTTGAAAAGCTAAAAGGTTGATCCAAAAAAAGGCTCGCGGGCAGACTTGAAGCCTATCAAAATCGAAAATCTTACACTAAATGACTGAACTTCACGACTAAGTTTAACACTAAGATTTGAAAAAAAATACAGTATCAAGCATTACAGTTTTTCCTGACATTTACTGAAAAAATGAAAATTATTGCTTTTCATTTGGCCGAGAAAAAAATTTTACACTGAAAAGGTGTAACTCAAAATTTTGTTCATTTGAATACCAAATTCGATCGTTTGTACAGGGCAGCGACACTACCTAATTTGCATATCCAAATGACCCGTCTCCTCCGCAGCCAATTTGGTTCCGCTCCATCGAAATCAAGCTGGTCACGGAGGAGACTACCTTAATGCATCCAAAATGTGAAATGATTCGGCCTTGGCGGAAATTTTAAACTGCAATCCATCGCCCGTTTTACACCTTCCGCGAAAACACAGGTAGACAAAAGAATGATTCACAACACAATACAGTTCCAACAGTTGTGCAAATAAAAGCCGCCTTACACCTACACCTAGAGAAGGTCGTGTTTATAGTGGTGTACGGTATTTATACGGTATCCTTATACGCATATGGGATTAGGATGGAATGCGACTTATCCGTTATCTCGGCTGTTTATAGTAGCAACCAATAGCGCTATTCTGAATCCGAGGTGGTTGAACTCAGCGTGTTCGAGGTCACCGCAATGCAATGTGGGAGACACGGATATGGTGCCAATTTCAAAAAGTTTGCCGTCGAAACGATACCGGCCTATTTTTTTAACATTTTGCCATAGTACCGTACCATATTTTATAGGTGATATGTTATTACAGTGACAAATTTGAGCTCGGAGAGTTATATAACAGCTTATAGCCCTGCTCCACTTCCTTGAATAACGGTATCGTTAATCCCTGTCTGTTTATAGTGGCCGTATACGGAATAAATATACTGCAATATCCATCGATATCGAAGGATATCAGTTCCGTATAATATGTGCGGCAAATAGCGCTATTGGTCTGTTTATAGTGGCGACCAATACCGTATAAGATGTACCTATACGCTAAATACCGGATAATCTGGCTCACTATAAACACGCTCATAGAGGGTTAATAGAATAATACAATAGAGATAATTCCGCAGGTAATCCCGTCGCATCTATTCATAGATGTACAAATGGATGAACAAAAGGACTATGTATGAATAGATGCGACAGGATTACCTCTATTGTATATATTATTCTATTAACCCTCCTCGTCTTTGCATCTTCTCTAGGTGTTAGGCGGCTTTTATTTGCACAATCGGGCGCTCAAAACACCAGGTTGGTGCTAGCGGGAAACCAAAGATGGCCGACCAAATCCTGACCATGACTTGGCTCGTTGGATTCGTCTATAGTAATCTAGTGTCCAATGCAAATTTATTACCACCTGATAATATTGATCCAATGGGCTATACCAGTTGAAATCCACACTACCCCTATGGAAGATTTTGGAAATATCTTCCACAGGGGGAGTATGTTTTTCAAATGTAATTGGTCAAAATTAATCATTTTGAAACCCATACTCCCCCTGTATTATGGCTTTACCTATATCTTCCACAACTGGAGTGAGTATTACAAGGGGAAGTTACCCAATTGTCTATTCTATTCAAAATTGATACTCCCTCTGTGGAACACTTCAGCTAAATCTTCCACAGGGGTAATGTGGATTTTAAATGGAATAGCCCAATGAGCGACCGAATTGTCCGCTACGGACGACTAATCCAATCGATAATGACTCTATTGACATGTACGAACGGAGCCCCACTGACCGAGTTTTGGGATATTTTTCACTGGTTTGCAGCTGTTTGCTGTCATTTACTCATCAAGGCGGAGTACCGTTATTATAAGGACTATGCCAATTATTTAAAGATTGACATGTAGAAAATAAGCCATAATTGATTGACAGAAAGTACTAAATTTGTACCTATGACGGTTTTATGACGCCAATCTTCAAAATACGATCAAAAAATGGCTGCCCGGTGAAGTAAAATGTGCATTGGAATAACACGGCGAGTTTGGATAGATGGTAGGATTTCTTTTTAATAAAATGTATGTTCCCCGTTATTAAAGCTTGTACCGGGTTGAAGATTCAGATATTTGGAAAAGAATAAGTAATTGAAACAGAGAGAAAGTACTAAAATCATAGCTTTTATACTTTTTGATATATGATACTAACTAGTTCATCCCCAATTCAGTATCGAAGTTACGTAATGTTACTATGTCAACGGGATCACGCGCTTGGGTTATGAACCACGATCGAAACAATCACCACACAAAGTATATGGCACTTGAAGGCATATCAAAATAGCGTGATCCGGTAACCAAGAGAATTACGTAACCACTTCGATGCTGAATAGCTACGATACAGCGCTACCAGTAGGGTTCAATTGCCTATTGTGAGTGCCCCTGTGTTGTGTGCATACATGTAGTTAACAATAACTGCATGATGACAAGTCAATTAATGGAATAAAAAAGCGTTTATTTCAGTAATAGGCCTATCACAAATCAAATAAAGAAAACCCAACCATATTATTCTCAAGTTTGCCATGCACAGAATATTTTATTGATGTTATTGGCTCATGATAATGCTCATCGCAGACGGGATAATTATAATTTAATTTCAATTGACAATTTAGCCGACATATCGACACCAACAGTAGTCCTAAGGGTCGTTTTATCTTTTCAGTTTCGGGAGCTCTATTGTTCAGAAACCGTGAAACGCAAGGGATTACGTGAGTTGATCTGTTATTTGAATTCAAGTACCAATCAGCTTATTTCAATAAGGTAGATGCCTGTTGTTAATAAAGGCTGGATAAGACAAGATTATGGAACACCCACAGTGTGTGGAAGACCGGTGTTTTTAGTGGTCTAGCACCCTTTCGCTATGTCCTCTATTAGCATGTGTCCCTCATCACGGACCAACCTGGGTAAACAAACAATACCTTTTGGCCTTTGATGTTGTTAAACGGCACATTTAATGTCCATTCAATTATGTTGTAGATTTTTATTTTTGTATTTGGTTTTCATGATGCAGTCATGTCTACAGTAGAATTCATCTCGACCTTTGCAGGACTTAAACCTCATTAAAAGCTATTAAACCAAGATAACACTCATTGAAACTGCTCAACTGATTAAATCGGATCTTCTCCGGTTGTGCACATGTGTCTGTTTTATATGTGCGGTATCGCTATAAGGTGCTATAATACAGCTTCAGTTGGGTAACTGATTATAAAGGAAACGCAAGGAAACAATGGTATGTGGACCTTTGTTCACGAAATGAGACAATGGCCTGCTTTTTGTTAATCAGCATTCTTGAAAATGAGCAACATAATGATTGTTGACTTAACACGGTTTGGAAATAATGTCTTCATATTTTTGGTGTTATCTGTCGTTTACATATCCTTTATAAAACACAAAAGTGCGACTATTTCCAAACACCTAAACTAGCTAAAAATTTAGGACATGTTACAAAACTATATTTTCTAGAATTTCATAGAATAGTTTAAATGTAGCTTGTACCGTTTTTTTTTTTTTTTTTTTCAGAACGGAGCGGTCCGTTACCAATATAGCTCAATATTTTCAGTCAAATCTCCATTCAATTAACACGGGGAGTTGGGTAGCTATGAGCTAGCTATGCTTTGCCCTCACTCATATTCTACGAAAGTGCGACTATTTCTGAACATCTAACTTAGCTGTAATTTTAGGTCATGTTAGAGAAATATATTTGCTAGAAGTTTGGAGAATAGTTTAAATATTGGCCGGTTATTTTTCACACAGTGATGTTAACTATACAAATGCAATATACTTCTAACATACACTATTTGTAAAGGTTGCGCGTCAATGGTGAGAGCACTGTGTATTGTGTATAGGAAAACGGACAGTAACTGCAGTATGTTGTGTTTGTCTGGGTAATTTGTTTATCTGTTTATTGCTTATTTTACCCTGCTATGCAGTTGGCAAACTTTAGCAGTAGGCCTATGATCAACATGGAATAATTTAAATAAACTGAATAAACTCATCCCTCCTCTACTCGCCCTCTCCTCTTCTCCCCCCCCCCTCTCCTCTCCCCTCCTCTCCTATCCTCTTTTCTCCTTTTCTCTTCTCTCCTCTCCTCTCTTCTCCTCTCCTCTCCTCCCCTCCATCCGATCATCTCCTCGTCTCATCATTCCCCTACTTCGCAATTTGCAATCTTTAACTTGTTTAACAGCCTGGTTAATGAATGATGACAAATAATATACATTTAAAATAGATTTGAGTCTATTCACTTTCTTTACTAACAAAATATTTCAAGAGTTTGTTTCCAAAAGGCATTAGTTCAATAGCTGCCTTGTGTAACATTTTGCTGGAATATTTTTACATTCTAAAGTTTAAATCGATTTTGAAAATTGACATATACATCTTGCAAAGATTTGCTCTCCTTTGGCTCAGGGGTACCTTTCATGGACCCCTAGGTGAGGTCACAAGAACAAAATTCAAATTCAATTTCGTTTCCGAATGGCGGGCCATCTAAGTTTGGCGACCTCGACCAAAATTGGGAATTTAAGGTGTCCAAATGACAAAGCGCTCTCTTTGAGAGGCATTTTCTTCTAAAATTAAATCAGTTGTGACCCTCTTTTTGAATGTAGTCACTCACTGGCTGTGTCTGAAATGCCTAATGCCAAAAAAGATTGATTTCGGAATTTCGTTGGGATTTCAGGGGGGGGTCAAAATCAGCACTTCGTACTGTTCAATCAAATTATCTTTGATTTTGAACATGCTTTCCTATGTTTAGGAAATATCTATCTGTGCAAACATCATATCTATCTGTGCAAATTTTGACAAATGGTCTCAGAAAATACTTAGATTGCAAAATCGAGCCATTTACGGCCCAATTCCAACGTTTTGAAGTAAAAAAATCCCAATTCATGGGGGGAGGGTGAATATTTTGGCAAGGCAAAAATAAGAGAAAAAGGAATTTTTTGCCAGTCAACGAGGAGGAAGGGAGCGATTTTTGGCACGCATTGTGGCGGCACGCTGGCGGCACCTTTTCAAAAATATTACTTGGGGAAAATGGTAGGCCCCTACGGAAACGTTCAGGTCTAACCTCGTGGCCTGACTCTTCTTGTACACGTGCATGGGATGAATTTGGATAAATATGGACACTTGTATTTTATTAATAAGGGTGGGGTTATGTTATGATCAGGTGGCTCAAAATAGATCAACAAATTACGGTAAACCAGGCGCGTGCCCAGGGGGTGGGGATTTGGGGCCTGCAGCCCCCGGGTCTTAAAAAAGAGGGAGACAGAGAGAGAAGAGGGGGGGGGGGTGCTAATTTTAAAAGGTGGACTTTTTCCAGGGGGTGGTGCGATTTTGTAAAAAGTGGACCTTCTACCCAAAACTTTGGACTTTTTGACTAAAAAAGCATAAAAAAACCTATTTTTTTCCCTTTTGCCACACTGCACGACCCCCCTGCGTACGGGCCTGGGGCAGTAAGGTATATAGACAGTGCCCCCTAAAAAATCGAAGGGACGGAAAAGGGAGGGAAAAGGAAAAGGCCTACTTTTCGGTCTAATTTCCCAAAAATTGAAAAGCTATTGAAAGAAAGAAATAGCCCCAAAACTGAAAACAAATATAAAATAATACCAATACCGGGACGAAAATGTTACAAAAATCGGCACAAAATATTAGCAAAACTGGGATGAAAATTTTGTTTTGCCACAGCCACCCAGGCTCATTTCAATGTCCGGGCATTTTTAGGCAAGAGAAAGGCAGAAAAGTGGAAAGAAAACAAGGAAGAAAAGAAGAAGAGTACGTTCTGAGTTATTGCGCATCATATGTTCATGCTTGAAATTTGTGACACGGAAATCGCATCCACTGGAAATCCGTTCTAAAATACATATTATGCATTATCATGACATGATTATAATGGCCTATAGGCTATGCTTAATCATGATGGTCGGAAAATAAGATAATAATAGGGGCCTAATGCAAAATGTTGCACCAAATGGCTTTTAGTTTGAGGATAATACCCCCCCCCTCACAACTCGGGTCCGTTGAAATCTATTATGGCGAAAATAATACCAATAAATAAGTGTAAACTTTTACACAAAATGACTTAATTGTGCCTTTCATTAATTTTTTTAACAGTTCCCCAACTTCTGAGAGAGCACATCCCCCTCAGGTACCCTTCTCCGTCAAAAAGAAAAGGCTAACTTGCAAGTATCCATAGGCCTAATTGAGCAGGTTCATACCCATAACATTTGCGGCCCAGAAGTCAGGTCCTATCTTTCATAGATATATATATTATAAGGCTGTCTGGAAAGCTGAAATAGCAAGAGCAGTCTCCTCTTATTGGCAAAACCAATGGAAGATTGATCATGTCTCCAAGTCCAGCTTGAGGTTCCTGAATATAGATGCATGCATACTAGGTTTACCTCATCATGTCTGGAGCTCACTACCTTCAGATGTCCGTGAAGTAGAGAAGGCAGCTGTAAAGGCAATATTATTGACTGGCACCTACATACTACAAGCCAATAGGGCTAAATTCAATCAACACAACTTCGACGCAACCTGTTTGCTGTGTGAAATAGCTGAAGAGGATATGATGTATTTTCTTATCAAATGTCCTGCACTCACTGAGCAACGCTGTTACCATGAATCTATCCTGAAGAGGACACTTCTTGAGCACTGTAAGGTACAAGAAGTCGATGACCTATTCACAAAAGAGGATGTTTTACTACAATTCATTCTGGACTCCTCCCATGAATGTATTCAGAGTGTCATCACCTTACCAGTTGATTGGCCCAGTTTTACAGAATCGATCACTCGTCAGTGGTGTTATGGTCTACACAGTAGAAGATCGTCCCTTCTAAAACAGCTTTCTTATGCCGATATATAACTTGATTGCTCAACTTGTACACATGCCTCTGTGGCCTAGTGCATTGTGTATATTCTTCCTTGATGGTCTAGTTGATGTTTGCATGGCAGATTCATCACATTTATGTCGCCTGTTCAAAATTCAAATTCAATTTCGTTTCCGAATGGCGGGCCATCTAAGTTTGGCGACCTCGACCAAAATTGGGAATTTAAGGTGTCCAAATGACAAAGCGCTCTCTTTGAGAGGCATTTTCTTCTAAAATTAAATCAGTTGTGACCCTCTTTTTGAATGTGGTCACTCACTGGCTGTGTCTGAAATGCCTAATGCCAAAAAAGATTGATTTCGGAATTTCGTTGGGATTTCAGGGGGGTCAAAATCAGCACTTCGTACTGTTCAATCAAATTATCTTTGATTTTGAAGGACCCATGATAATGTCACAGTGCACTTATAGGTACCAATTATGTTCAGAATGGATTAACCATGTGCCAATGTCTATGAGCAATTCAAAAAAAGAGAAATTTCTAGACCCCCTACAGAATTTTAGGCCCCCCTAAAGTGGTTCAGCCACAAATGGCGCTTAAAATCGGCAAATTTTGACACCTAATAACTTTAGGTGTACACCAGATATGAATTTCTAGTCTTTTGCATCTGAAAGAATGTAGTCTAATGTTACTAGGAACATAAGATTTGTTTGTTATTTTGGCCGTTTAACACGCAGTTCTATAGGAGGATATAAAGTCATAATTCTTGAATTATGACTTTATGTCGAACTTTGCTCTGTTTACCTACAAACACATCAAATTTGGCTGATTCCATTTAAATGCAAGTTGTGACATGTTACAAGTATGCCATAAAATCAGGTTTGAAAAAATTAACCAAATTCATATTATAAGATCGTACATTATGACTTTAATAAATCAAAGTTCAGTTCCAAATAAACGGTGTGTAGAATTGATGTTCTTTTAGCTTTTTTAATGCCGTATCACGGTTAGGCCTATCGACAAATGTGACAATATTAAATAAAAAAAGAAAACAAACCTAGAATCATACAAATGACTTTCTGTTAACACTGATTAGGCCTACATTATCTCTGCACTGATATCAGTTCGGGGGCACTGCTAAGACGGGTCAGTGATTTCACATACGGGGGTATGTGATATCACATACGTCGTGCTTTTTTGACATTTCGGCACTAGATGCAGCACTTCGGCACGAAGGTGAATGTATCAGAACATGCTTTCCTATGTTTAGGAAATATCTATCTGTGCAAACATCATATCTATCTGTGCAAATTTTGACAAATGGTCTCAGAAAATACTTAGATTGCAAAATCGAGCCATTTACGGCCCAATTCCAACGTTTTGAAGTAAAAAAAAAATCCCAATTCATGGGGGTAGGGTGAATATTTTGGCAAGGCAAAAAATGAGGGGACAAGGAATTTTTTGCCAGTCAACGAGGGGGAAGGGAGCGATTTTTGGCACGCATTGTGGCGGCACGCTGGCGGCACCTTTTCAAAAATATTACTTGGGGAAAATGGTAGGCCCCTACGGAAACGTTCAGGTCTAACCTCGTGGCCTGACTCTTCTTGTACACGTGCATGGGATGAATTTGGATAAATATGGACACTTGTATTTTATTAATAAGGGTGGGGTTATGTTATGATCAGGTGGCTCAAAATAGATCAACAAATTACGGTAAACCAGGCGCGTGCCCAGGGGGTGGGGATTTGGGGCCTGCAGCCCCGGGGTCTTAAAAAAGAGGGAGGCAGAGGTAGAAGGGGGGGGGGGTGCTAATTTTAAAAGGTGGACTTTTTCCAGGGGGTGGTGCGATTTTGTAAAAAGTGGACCTTCTACCCAAAACTTTGGACTTTTTTGACTAAAAAGCATAAAAAACCTATTTTTTCCCCTTTTGCCACACTGCACGACCCCCCCCCCCTGCGTACGGGCCTGGGGCAGTAAGGTATATAGACAGTGCCCCCTAAAAAATCGAAGGGACGGAAAAGGGAGGGAAAAGGAAAAGGACTACTTTTCGGTCTAATTTCCCAAAAATTGAAAAGCTATTGAAAGAAAGAAATGGCCCCAAAACTGAAAACAAATATAAAATAATACCAATACCGGGACGAAAATGTTACAAAAATCGGCACAAAATATTAGCAAAACTGGGATGAAAATTTTGTTTTGCCACAGCCACCCAGGCTCATTTCAATGTCCGGGCATTTTTAGGCAAGAGAAAGGCAGAAAAGTGGAAAGAAAACAAGGAAGAAAAGAAGAAGAGTACGTTCTGAGTTATTGCGCATCATATGTTCATGCTTGAAATTTGTGACACGGAAATCGCATCCACTGGAAATCCGTTCTAAAATACATATTATGCATTATCATGACATGATTATAATGGCCTATAGGCTATGCTTAATCATGATGGTCGGAAAATAAGATAATAATAGGGGCCTAATGCAAAATGTTGCACCAAATGGCTTTTAGTTTGAGGATAATACCCCCCCCTCACAACTCGGGTCCGTTGAAATCTATTATGGCAAAAATAATACCAATAAATAAGTGTAAACTTTTACACAAAATGACTTAATTGTGCCTTTCATTAATTTTTTTAACAGTTCCCCAACTTCTGAGAGAGCACATCCCCCTCAGGTACCCTTCTCCGTCAAAAGAAAAGGCTAACTTGCAAGTATCCATAGGCCTAATTGAGCAGGTTCATACCCATAACATTTGCGGCCCAGAAGTCAGGTCCTATCTTTCATAGATATATATATTATAAGGCTGTCTGGAAACCTGAAATAGCAAGAGCAGTCTCCTCTTATTGGCAAAACCAATGGAAGATTGATCATGTCTCCAAGTCCAGCTTGAGGTTCCTGAATATAGATGCATGCATACTAGGTTTACCTCATCATGTCTGGAGCTCACTACCTTCAGATGTCCGTGAAGTAGAGAAGGCAGCTGTAAAGGCAATATTATTGACTGGCACCTACATACTACAAGCCAATAGGGCTAAATTCAATCAACACAACTTCGACGCAACCTGTTTGCTGTGTGAAATAGCTGAAGAGGATATGATGTATTTTCTTATCAAATGTCCTGCACTCACTGAGCAACGCTGTTACCATGAATCTATCCTGAAGAGGACACTTCTTGAGCACTGTAAGGTACAAGAAGTCGATGACCTATTCACAAAAGAGGATGTTTTACTACAATTCATTCTGGACTCCTCCCATGAATGTATTCAGAGTGTCATCACCTTACCAGTTGATTGGCCCAGTTTTACAGAATCGATCACTCGTCAGTGGTGTTATGGTCTACACAGTAGAAGATCGTCCCTTCTAAAACAGCTTTCTTATGCCGATATATAACTTGATTGCTCAACTTGTACACATGCCTCTGTGGCCTAGTGCATTGTGTATATTCTTCCTTGATGGTCTAGTTGATGTTTGCATGGCAGATTCATCACATTTATGTCGCCTGTTCAAACTTTGTATACATGTATATTATGAACTCACACTTGTGATTACTTAGCAATCTTGTACACATTGCCTCTTGTATCTGATTGCTTTACATTATGTATTTTTGTGTAGAATTTTGCTAATTGTATTGTATGTATCTTGCACTGAAGTACCAGTATTTATTTGTATTTTGATATGATATTTTAATATTTAATGGGTGCACCCTGCCATGTCCTTCCCTACATAAGCATGTTCTATTATGATAACGAACTAATACTTGTTACGCATCTTGTTTACTGCGAACTATTTTCTGCGAACTACATAAATGATTGTTTTTTGATATGGACCCTTCAACAGAGCATCTGTCATCGAAGGGGTGCGCCTGAAACAAGAGGCGGGAAGTCCAACCTACTACTACTACTACTATGGCGGTATGCTGACCTTGGTCAATATGTTCTGGGCAGATGAGGTCCGACCGATTGCCTAGGTCACTGTGTGCGATCATGTGTGAGAGGCAATTCCCGATAATAATCAAAGTTCCCTGGGACGGTTTATTAGGGATTGTCCGATTGCCTCCTAACAGCCATTCGGATCCATCTATTAAAGGAAATCTCCGGTAATCACAGCATTATGCCTTATATGTTAGAAAATTACGAATCGCATGGTTTTATTTAAAACAAACTCATATTTACAATAAAAAATGAATAAAAACAGCCGTCACTGAACACGCGATATTAAAAATTACCAGGCTCCGACTGTCTAGGGCAATGACGTCATGGTTATTTGTGCGCAATTGTCGTCAGCCGTCGTGTCATTGTATTACTGGAACATCATTACACCAGACAATTTCGGAGCCGGGGAATTTGAATATCGCGTGTTGAGAGACGGATGTTTTATTCGTTTTTATGGTCAATATGAGCTTGTTTCAAATAAACCCATGTAAATATAAAAAAGTAACAACTGTTATTGCTGCACAATGCGTAATTCTTTTTAATAAATTAAATATTTATAAATAATTTCGTTTTAAACCTTTCTTCATAAATACCACAGATTTGGACCAGATGACTGACTCAATGACGATAAGCTCTACAAGTGCTCCCTATGCAACTGCACCAGCCATGCCAATTACACCAGAATGCATGTGGATACTTGTGGCTTCATCAGTCCTGCTTCTTCTATCAATAGTGATTTGTTGCTGCAAGACTCGAAACTGTATCAAAGACTCTAACATTAAAGAAAGCACTGTTAGTTTAAAAAATTACGGCTTCATTGATGTTACATTCAATGCTACTAAGACTAAGGCTCCTAATACTAATGACACTCAGCCAAGAGCCATAAAGAATGTTTAATGTATCATTGCATTTTGAGCCCAGTATAAAGAAATGGGTAGTATAATTGCGACGCAAATTTTCTTTTGAAAAATGTACATGTATTATAGAGATAATGCAGAATTCCGAAATCCGGATACAATGGGCCTTTTGTATTTTTTTACAGATAATCCAGAAATCCGAATACAATGGGCCTTTCTATGTTTTACAGATAATCCGGATACAATGGGTCTTTCTATGTTTTTGCATACCTCCTGCTTCCTAAATTATACTTTCTGATTGACACGTTTATCCATTTAATAGCGTTAAGGGTAGACGAGGTATTGTTGGTCGAAGCAACAAAAATAAATCGATTTTCATTATCTATATCAATATATTATTCAAAAATAACACTTTGATGTTTTGCAAAAGTTCATTCTACAAATCAAATACTTTGAAACTTGCTTGATTTATTGTTGTTAATGAGTTATATACGTTTACAAAAGTGTTGTTTCAGCCCTCTTCACAACATAACTCAAGAACCACATTTTGTGGGAGTTCACTTTTACCGATCCTGGGTCAGACGAGCATTCTATATACCACGTGCGTATTCTTACCGTTTGTGTAAGCGACTTCAATTACCGACCAATCAATGCAGCTTAGCGCGACAATATTCGAAGAGAATCCTCTTTTGTCTAAGCCCGAAGACGTAAGATCAACAGAGGAGACAAGGGGCTGTTTGAAGATGTGAAATAAGAGACTCATTTGCGGGCTAGTCTCGCTGCATTTGCCCACCCAGTAAATTATTTTGCCCACCCAGTAAATTCAACTAGCCCATTGCCCAAAATTGCCCACCCAGTAAATTATTTTGCCCACTAAAAATTGGGCACCATATAATAATTTCCGTCAAATTTTACTGCTTTTTTCCTACGTAGGAATAATGGTGAGTGATAAATTAGTATAAGATTTCTAAGTACCCAAAGTGAAATATAATATGGTATACAATTATTTTTCTTGAAGGTTGCTACATGAATATGCTAAAAATTAAATTAAATTGCCCACCCAGTAAATTATCCTTATTTACCTCCCTGGCTTCAAGGGCAGCTGTGAACAATTCTGGCTGTTTCAAAAATACAAAAGCACGCACTTTTGGCAATAAAATAAAAATTGACATAAGCTCAGCGTCTGTCTTCTCAGTAGCCTGGCTACCCCACAACATAATATCAGAGGCATAATCATCAAGAGATTTTTGGCATCGGTATAATCTCTCAACTGCGCATAATTTTGGAATTCGCGAACGAGAGTATCAAGATCATCTTTAGGACCCACTGATTATTTCAGACCAAAACCACGCGTGTTATATTTGAAAGACATGTGTGATTAATCTTCAGTACTTGAAGTCCGTTACATCATAACCATGCATGGAAACAAATATACACGACCATTGGATCATGACAAAAAATAATACATAAGTTTTTTTTAAATGTATTTATTACACTTTATCACTGGCACAGAATTACGAAAAATATATAATATTGCACATAAGTTACATCAAGAATTCCACAATATTATGAAAGGAACAATATTTGTTTTAAAAAGTCCAGTGAATGGCCGGAGCGAAAAGGTACCAGGCACCTCAAAGACCGCCCACCAAAACCAAAAAAGAAGGGAAGAGAAATATAAATATAGAGGGGGAAATGCAGGTAAGTTACATTTACCTGCAATTTGGACAATTACAAAAAGAGGTCCAAGTGCAAACAGAAGTTGCATCAAAGGTGCGAGCAAATTTGGACTGGTTAAACTCCAAAACTTGTTGCTTAACCCTAACACTGGACCCTGCTTTTTGGGATCGGAAGTCAAAGAAGATCCGAAAAAGTCAAGGAGAAGAAGAATTTTTGACTTGGCACCCCCGGGATTCGAACCTTTGACCCCTCGCTTGCCCAGGTGGTGGCCGCATTGCATTCTCTAAATTCAGTAAATTTTCATCGTCAACCGTGTAATTGAATGGGATTATTTTGAAATTTAAAAACGCTTGAAATATCACAAACAAATAGGCCTATGTTGTTAAATAATATAAATACAAGCTAAAACCGTTGGGATTCGATAATGAACCTCACAAAACTAACCGAGTATATTGGAAAATGCCATACGGCCGGGCGGTTTCACAAGTTGCCGGCTCGATCATGTCATCCGCCGCCTGCATGCCAAGCACACGATCACGGACCGGTAGCTAGACGGGTTATTGCTGCCCGGCCAGCAATTCCGTGCGCATATAACACTTAGGGTGATTGCGTCATCGCAGATTCTGGGATTCATGCATGCGCAGATTTTTTCATCGTAAGATTTTGTAAGATTTTTTGGGTGTTAGGGTTAAATGAAGCAACAGAATTTGTAGATCTGATTATACTAGGGAGTTGGTTCCAAATGGGCACCATACGCTGAAAAAACCCATCTTGTGGCACTCAGTTCATGCGCGTATTTTTTTTGGGGGGGGGGGCTTTGGGGGCGCAAAAGCAAGCCCCCCGGGGGCAGAAGAAGGGGGCAAAAACAGGGGCGGCAAAATCGAAGGGGCGGCAAAAAGAATTAGTATATACAAAAAGGGCGGAAAAATTTGATAAAGCATAAACATTTTTGAAAATGTGCTGCTTTTAGGGCGGCAAAAAGGAATTTTCTTCAGCCCCCCGGGGTTGGGGCGGCCACGGTACGCCACTGCAGTTTTAGAAAGCTGATTTACCAGCAACAAAGGATCAGAGGAAAATCTGGTGGTGGGACGATCTTTTACAATAATTAACTGCATAATCATCTAGATTGATGTCATATAATCCCAGATTGCACTTGAAAATGAAATAAGAGTTAGCTCGGTTAACCTTTCTTTGTACTCAGCCTCGGGATAATCTAAAATGAATTTAGTTGCCCTTCTCTGGACCCCCTCAACTTTCTGGATGTTGCGCATTGAGGTACCACTCCAGAGGGGACTGCAATATCCCAAATCACTACGAACCAAGGCTGAGTACAAAGTCCTGGGTACATTACGAGGGGCATTGAAGCCAATGGTGCGTTTAATCATACCAAGTTTTTTGTTACACTTTTTAACAACCCTATTAATGTGATCATCCCAAGTGAAAGATGAGGAAATATCAAGACCAAGATCTTTGATGGAACTAACACGGTCTAGAACGGCACCATTCATTTTATAATCATGACGAATTACATTCCTACGTCTGGTGATTGAAATGATCTGGCATTTAGAGGGATGAATATAAAGATCCCAAGTTTTGCTCCAATAAATAATGCATCAATGCAATATCACTTTGGAGCATGTCACAATCAGAGACATCAGAGATGTTTTTATAACATTTAGAGTCATCTGCAAACAAAGCTAAAGAAGAATTGTGGGCAACACTGGGCATGTCGTTAATGTATAAAAGAAAAAGCAAAAGAAACAACAGGAAGCCAGTCGGAATTAACCTCCTCCCTGTTAAATAAGCGGATAAAAGCTGTGTCACAATGGAGCGACCCTTGATAAAACCGTGTTGCAGATGGTATAATTGGTCTTTAATTGCTTGACCAAAAATAGCTCTCTCCATCACTTTTCCACATATACATGGTGTCCCAGAAAAAATTACCGGGCAAATGAATTTGGACGTAAGTCTAAAAATAGACATCAAAATCCAAAAATCTAAATATCAGCGTGTAGCCCATCTTATTTTGCATCTTGTACGTCAATTTTTCTGGAATCGGTTGACTGATCGCGAAGAAATGAGCGATTACATAACGCATGTGTCAATTCACTTCACTCCAAGTTTGGAAGAAAGATCATTCAACACAATGCGCACGAGTAGTTAAGAGGAACTATCTGTTATTTTTGAGAATATAATTGCCACGGTCAAAAATAGATTTTCTTTATACTTTCATATTTGATGGACCTTGACCTCAAACGAACACACATGGGATAAATTTCGGAAAAATATCCCCGTTGCCATGGTAACAGGCAAATTTCAATTTTAGGCCTATTTTCACAATTTTTGCATTTTTCAGCAGTCAAATTGTCAAGTTTTGAAGCCAGTGTTACTAATATACACAATATAAATATGATTTTTTCTTTATAAGGTATGAATAGGTCAAACCTTAGATGCCGCAATGAAAGTATAAAAATAATCACCAGATGTCAGGGTGGGTTATACCATTTATTTGAAATAGGGTGTTTTTCAATTTTTCAAAGTATGAAAATATACCAACTTTGTATAGCTCATAAACCATATGGTAGTGTTCCGATTTCAACATCGACCACAGCATGTTGAGATGATACATTGGTCTTATGAAAAAGTTACATTTGAGCTTGGGGAAAACACATCTGTATATACAGTGTTGCCAGACATTTTCCTATTTTTCGAAATTCAACACAAATCTCACCTTAAGTTATATGATGTGAAAATGAAACATCATCCTTTCAAGGAACATTTATTAGCAAGAGAGTTTTTATTCATATCAAATTTGATCAGTTATAATGGTCAGTGTTGTTCTAAACCACATGGGTGTTGCCATAATTGGGGTTTAATTGTGATTTGTGGATATTTTCAACTTTTTACAAGTCATAAAAATACCAAAATGCATTTCTATAATAAAGAAAGAAACATCGACCTCGTCATGTTGAGATGATATATTGGCCTTATGAAAAAGTTATTTTGATCTGGGGGCGGGGTAAGACATCAGTTTATACAGTGTTGCCAGATAAACCACGTGGGTGTTGCCATAATTGGGGTTTGATTGTGAGGTGTGGATATGTTCAACTTTTTTCAGTTTATACAGTGTTGCCAGATATTTTCCTATTTTTTCAAAATTCAACACAAGTCTCGCCCTAAGTTAAAAGATATGAAAATGAAACTTCACCTTCATACGGAACATATCTTTTTAGAAAGAAAGTTAATTTCATATTCAATATGATCATCTGGGATGGTCAGTGTTATTTCTAAGCCATATGGGTGTTGCCATAGCTGGCGTTTAATATGACAATTTAGATATTTCCAGCTTTTTACAGTCTTAAAAATAGTACACATCCTTAAAATTATTGTGGAATAAACGCAATATTAAGGTTAAAAATTACCCTAAGAACACTTAGTATGTGAATTTAAATTTTAAATTTGAGTTCGGAAAATATTTCCTTCTATACAGTATTGCCAGTTAGTATCACATATATTCCAAATTCAACGTATGTCTCACTTTAGGATTTATATTGTTTAAATCGCTGCCATGAATAAACCACATGGATGATGCCACTATAAATGTAGTTAATAGCGAAATGTGGATACATTTTCAATTTTAAAATGACACCTTATTAAAGTTAAAGCTATAGTATTCCAATTTTTCACAAAAAACACCCAAAAAGCACACAAATTTGTCCTAATTTGGCGCCTTTATCGGCACTTTTGCCTTAATGCACCCAATTTGGTGTATTGTCTCCACTGCAAACCCACCAATCGACATACCAAAATTGCTAAGGTACCCCCAAAACCGTGGCACATCCCCGTATACCTTTAACCAGGGAGAACCCCCTCCGGGGTCATGTCATAGGTATACTGTGCCCAGTAGTCCTCTTTTTCTATTTGAAACGGATATTTCCTCAGACAACTTTTATCAACATTTGGTGATTTTTTATTTTGCTTTAACCTTGCAAGTATCTGCAAAAGTGTTAATATAAATCTCCTTCAGTCTTGAAAGCTTAATTTTAGTTGCTTCCTTTTGCAAGCTCATACAAATTCATGTCATCAATGAGCAGGGGATGCTTGAATGACAGAGAATTAGCAACAATATCATGCAACATTTCAATGGTCATTTCTTCTTCATACTTTCGACTCTCCTGCGAGCTCCTCTAGGGAAAGGTAACTGGACATTAATTTGTCTGGCTGTGAAAAGGTTCTGTGCGTTATTGTATTTGACTATTCTCATATCTTTCGAGACATTTGCTGGATCTATATAGTTTTTTGCCCATTTCTTCCCCATATCTTTTTGCAAGTATAGTTGGGATGTGTGCTTTAATAATATGGGGTAGGCGTAATTTAAACATTATCTTACTCTTATATGCATCTTTTTGCAATGTAACAATCTTATGTTATTTTAATTTATTTTAGCCTAGCTGGTATGTGTATATTGGTAAAAACATGGCTTTTATATATATTTTAAAGTATACATGTTTGATGTTTTCTGTGTTGTATTTTAAGGGGTTGGTCACCCACCTTTGCACAGTATTTTTGTCGGACCTGAGAGCACATCAGACATACCAAATTGCATTTTGAATACGAGGAATGTCCTTCTGATATAAAATAATTTTGATTTTTTTTTTTAATTCGCAATACAATAAAAAATTTAGGGTAAATTATGCACATTTAATTTTTTTTATTTTTTGACATATTACAGTTACTTTAATAAATCTAATGATGTGTACTTAAAGTGTATGTAGCTGGGATGAAAAGCCAACCACTAATCAATTAATTAATGTTAATTGAAAAATTTGACCTTTCATAGTGAAACTATAGATTTTTCCCCAAAAGACCTTAGGTGTTTTGGTGAAAAAATCTATATCTTCAATACGAAAGGTCAAATTTTCATATGGACGGCTTTTAAAAACCCGCTACATACACTTTAAGTACATATCACTAGATTTATACAATTTACTTTTGAGATCTGTTAAATTTCAAAATATCAATTTTTAATCATTTGCCATAAAATTTGTATTATATCGCAAATTTCAATATATGTCTGATGTGCTCTCAGGTCCACAACAAATATGTGAAAACGTCGCTATTTGAACCCTTATGACTTATAAAAATATCGACATCTCACTATTAAACCCTAATTATGGCAACACCCATGTGGTTTGGAACAACACTGACCATTTATACAACTGATCAAATTTATTGTGAAAGTAAATTTCATTTTAATAAACTTTCCTTGTGAAGGTGAAGTTTCATTTTCGCATCATTTAACTTAAGGTGAGACTTGTGTTAAATTTCGAATAATATCTGGCAACACTGTATAAACATATGTTTTCCCCAAGCTTAAGTGTAAATTTTTCATAAGACCAAATAATGTATCATTTCAACATGGTGAAGTTGATGGTATTTTTTAAAACTTGTAAAAGTTCAAAATAACCACATCTCGCTATTTAACCCTAATTATGGCAACACCCATGTGGTATGGAACAACACTGACCATTTATACAACTGATCAAATTTAATATGAAAGTAAATTTCTTTCTAATAAACTTTAATTTTCAACCTAAGGTGAAACTAGTGCTGAATTTTGAAAAAATAGGAAAATATCTGGCAACACTGTATAAACAGATGCTTTTCCCCAAGCTCAAATGTAAATTTTTCATAAGACCGATGTATCATCTCAACATGATGAGGTCGATGTTTCATTTTCACATCTTTATTTTAGGAATGCATGCCATTGTATTTTGGCATTTTTAAGACTGAAAAATAGCTGAAAAAGCTGGAAAAAAAGCTGAAAAAAGCTCAACATACGTTGAATTTTGAATTATGTGATAATATCTGGCAATACTGTATAGAAGGAAATATTTTCCGAACTCAAATTTAAAATTTAAATTCACATACTAAGTGTTCTTAGGTTAATTTTTAACCTTAATATTGCGTTCATTCCACAATAATTGTGGTGTGTACATGTACTATTTTTCATATTCATAGGTACCTCAATTTGGTGCTACGTGTACCTCATTTAATGAGATACACGTAGCACCAAATTGAAATACCTATGAATATGACCTTCATGCCCATTTTACACTGTAACTCAGAATACAATTGAGGACATTTACGGCTCATTCGTGGTGTACGGTCACAAATTGAATATGAAATTAACTTTCTTTCTAAAAAGATATGTTCCGTATGAAGGTGAAGTTTCATTTTCATATCTTTTAACTTAGGGCGAGACTTGTGTTGAATTTTGAAAAAATAGGAAAATATCTGGCAACACTGTATAAACTGATATTTTATCCCCCCCCCCCCCGATCAAAATAACTTTTTCATAAGGCCAATGTATCATCTCAACATGACGAGGTCGATGTTTCTTTCTTTATTATAGAAATGCATTTTGGTATTTTTATAACTTTTAAAAAGTTGAAAATATCCACAAATCACAATAAAACCCCAATTATGGCAACACACATGTGGTTTAGAACAACACTGACCATTAGGCCTATAACTGATCATATTTGATATGAATAAAAACTCTCTTTCTAATAAATGTTCCTTGAAAGGATGATGTTTCATTTTCACATCATTTAACTTAAGGTGAGATTTGTGTTGAATTTCGAAAAATAGGAAAATGTCTGGCAACACTGTATATACAGATGTGTTTTCCCCAAGCTCAAATGTAACTTTTTCATAAGACCAATGTATCATCTCAACATGCTGTGGTCGATGTTGAAATCGGAGCACTACCATAGGGTTTATGAGCTATACAAAGTTGGTATAATATTTTCATACTTTGAAAAAATTGAAAAACACCCCTATTTCAAATAAATGGTATAACCCACCCTGACATCTGGTGATTATTTTTATAAAGAAAACAGTATTTATATATTGCGTATATTAGTAACACTGGCTTCAAAACTTGACAAATTGACTGCTGAAAAATGCAAAAATTGTGAAAATAGGCCTAAAATGAAAATTTGGCTGTTACCATGGCAACGGGGATATTTTTCCCAAATTTATTTCATGTGTGTTTGTTTCAGGTCAAGGTGCATCAAATATGAAAGTTTAAAGGAAATCCATTTTTTGACCGTGGCAAACATTTTAAAAAAATTCTCCAAAATAACAGATAATGCCTCTTAAACTGTCAATGGGCTTCATATTTGAAACCCTTTTCGTTCTTTATAACAGCCTGTTTCTTGCAAAACATTTAATTAGGTTTTGTTCAAATTTGAAAACCTGCACGATATTGAAAATGAAAGCTTGCATGTGAAATGATGCTCGGTATTTGTAAATATCTTTTTCGTTAATGTTGATATAAATGTTGCATGAAGAAGACTACATAAAAAATTCCAGCTGGCTTAAAAATTTCTCACACACATTAATGTTTTCGGAATATTTCCAAGAAATTGTATTGCAAAGTTTAAATCTTTTAAAACTTCAACATTAATGTTGCGTGGTATCAAAAATCACACGTAAAGCTGTACGCACTTGATCATTGTTATTCTTGGCTCAAATGTTCTTTGTAAAGTATATTTGCACAGCCTAAAGAGTTTGAGTTGGAGAGCTTCCAATTACAGAAATCAAACTTTTCTCGGACAAACTGTTATTCATCTTCAGTGAAAGCATGAATGACGTAACACCGTCGGATTTTAATAGATAATGTGGACTAAATTTAATGAGATACACAAACTTTAGGAAGCGGTGAACGAGTATGAAAAAAACGCCTGTTGATCAAACTTGGAATGAACTGCATTGATGCACGCATCATGCAATCGTTCATTTCTTCAAAACCAGTCAACCGAATCAAACAAAATTTTCGTATGTGATGCACAACCAAATAGGCTATACGCTTCATTTTTAATTTTTTGATTTTGATGTCTATTTCTCGACTTACGTTCAATTTTATTCACTCGGTAATTTTTTCTGGGACACCCTGTACACAATAATGACATAGGTCTATAATTTTCAGCACGTTGCCTGTCAGATTTTTTTAAAAACATGAACAACATTGGCTTTTAACCAGGTCAAAAGGCATAATACCAGAACTCAAAGATAAGTTAAAAATGTGACACAAAGGGAAAACAATTTCATGAGCGCATTCTTTCAAGACCCTGGGAGATATCCCACCAGGGCCAATAGCTATGGAAACACAAGATCTTGAGGACATCACATTCGTTGATCTGAATATTACCCAGTGAAGGATGTTGAAACCCATGTATCTTTGGCAACTGTGTGTTGGTGTTGGAAGTTAGAAGTAAAAATAGTTTTTTCTCTAGCTGTTGTAGCTGTGATGTTATCCCAGCTGATAACTTTGGAAGAGATTTGGATTTTGTTTTTGATCTAAAAAAAAATGACCAGAATCTCTTGGTGTTATCAACAACACTTTCACCAAGACTATCAATATACTCATTAAACTTGATAGAGAGCGAATTTTTCAAACGATTACGTAACTTCCGAAAATTGGCCCAGTGGCTAGAGAGATTTTTTAGCACGCCTCCACGCAGTTTCCTTTTTGTTTTGGAGATGTCTAACTTCTGCGTCAATCCACGCTTGGGCCGAAGAATCATCGGATCACATACGATATAACATTGTTTATAATATAATACTCACAACAAACGCATTGAATTACACGTTTGAACGTTGAATAGTGATGGTAGGTTGCATACCACAGGGTGTCATCGCCCCGATATCTTCATGGCAGAAATCGCCATGGTACTAGGTTGAATTCACAGCCACGTATGGGCATTTTGTTCCGACCTTTGAGACGCATGAGCCGAGGGGCATCCGACTAAGGCTACTGACAATAGCCTGGTAATTGACATCTCTCTGTGTGAGTGAGCATGTATACGCCATTATGAGGTCAATGGATTTTGCATAAAGAGATTATGCATAATGAGATCAAGCTGACAAGAACTGACAAAGAATAAATCTTTATACTTCACCAAACACAAAAGGACTTTATAGGGCAATGCACCCAACATTAAAATAAGGATCAATGACTGAAATTGAATAGGCCTAAATGTCTGTTTGATGCACAATACAACAATATTTTTGCAATACATTAACAAAATAAATATAGATTCTAGTTTGCCATAAACTATAAATTAGACAAAACATGTTTTACGTGCAGTGCACGGTCTCCTTGTTGACCCTCATGTAGTCCATCCTTGCGATGAAGAAATAAATGCCACAATGCAACTCAAAATAACCTTGTGTGTGTAATATGTGCGACACAAACATATTGACCGAAAGGATTCTTCCACCACGTATTATGACGCTAAATTGGGGAAGTAGCTAAAGGAAAAAAAGCAGAGCAAGGTACCGAGTTTAAGGTTTAGGGTTTAGAGTCAAAAAGGGGGGACTAATGAATGGGAAAGGGAATGACTATCACGAAGTGGTCCAGATGAAACAGAAATAGGTTTAAGAGATTTATTGTGAATTTGCATCATCAGACAAACTGATCAAAATAACATATGTATGTACATGTATTGATGATAATTAACCTCACCCGAGTCCCATTACAGCATAATTGAATTTGATACACGCGTTCATTACGACAACAGTAAACTCGTTATCATAATCCAAAAGCCTACACAAAGTATCACGAGACGAGCCTGGTTACGTCAACAAGGAGTGACGTATTTATCAAAGCAGAGGCAATACATCGCTCCACGGCGTTCAATTCACGCACGGATAATAGGACTCTTTTTAGGAATCTTCTTGTTATGAAAGAAAGTTGTTTTTACGAAAGAGACAAAAGGCAGGCGTCCTCCACAAAATTTGTCTTACAATAAGACAATTCCAATAATGTTTTTTGTGGAGGATGTCTGCCTTCGTCTCATTCGTAAAAAGCCCACTCATTTGGAGGATTTGTATATATAATATTTGTGATGAAGAATATACCAATGAAGAATAACCAATAGATAAATAAATAAATACACTTTGCATTTTCACACATGTCTTTCTTTTTTTCTGTTCGCTTCATACTTCCATATACGAATCGTTTGAATTTACCTCCGGCCATTTTGGTTGTTGAGTTTTAGTGTGCCAAACATATATCTGTGACGAAGCAAAAAAAAGAGAGAAAAACTCACAAAACACTAGTCACGTTAGGTGTATATTTTATTTATATTGCAATAATTTATAGTATTATCGTAGCAAGATTTGAACGATGTGTTTTCATAAACTCATAAAATACAATTATTGCTACAGTTATGTAGTTATTAGCAACAGCAAATACCAGCATCAACTGTCGGATTAAATAGATAAATATAATCTATAATAGACAAAGATAAAAAGACTAGTTTGCGTCTGACGTCACTGTCAATCAAATTCTCTACGATCCTTGATTGGTTAATGAGCGCGTAAAAGGAAGGTCGATTTATCTCGTGCTGATTGGAGAAAAGGAATAGCAGTGAATGGCAAACAGGCAAAAAGCAACTTTTCTAGGCATTGTTGACATGGTGCCTTCGCGAAAGAAAGTTTCCTAGTATAAAGACTTTTAAGACTTTTAAGACTTTTAACCATCTCAAAAGTTAAAACTTTTGAGATGGTTTGTATGTTTGTTGAAGGTGCAAAATTAACAATAAGGCGCCCGGTTTTACCGCCGTCTTCACCAACTCATATCATCTCGACACTTGTAAACAAACCGTGCTCGCTTTGATTGACAGATGACGTCAGACGCAAACTAGTCTTTTTATCTTTGTCTTTCATTATACCTTAGTACATCTTTCTGCTTTTGGTTCCAAATCTTCTAGTGCCACAAGCTTCTCTAATAACCTTGTTTCTAGACATCCTAACGGTGCCGTTATGTTGAAGCGTACATCTGCCTTTTTGTGAAAAAGTTTCAGGTTGACCGCAAAGCCAGCCATATCGGTTGCAAATTTTCTGCCTTTCGAATACCAAGCATTCCAACCTGTTACGTGATTTTCATCGTTGACAATGGGTGTCTCAAATCTCCTACCACCGGATAATCCCACTGGCCACACTGACACGTTCTTCGTATGTCGCATCTGAAGAACAAAGAAAACTAGGGAGGTAAATTGGGATAATTTACTGGGTGGGCAATATAATTTAATTTTGCCCACAAATCAGGGAAAATTATTACTGGGTCAGTGCAGCTGTAAATGATAGCATCCGTGTTTGGATTCCGAAATATAGAGACCTGTCACCCACTTATCACTACTTCAACGTGGAATAGGACATGAATTGCGGATACAACACCCTTGCAGAAAAATAGCTCTTGTGTCAGATCAATCAAGTCTATTCATTTAAATCTTTAACATAACAAAGAAAAGTATTTTCCCCGCCTATTTTAAGAGTCTTATAAGAATTGTAACAATTTTTGATAAAGTGTTTACTTTTTACCATTTTTCAATTTAGGGAATGTTAGAAACACTGTAGCTTAAAATAGAAACACTTAATTGGAAAATAGCTGACGAGATAATTTAGATATTAATATGATTTACCATCCCTGAAAGTTTGGTAACCATAGCACCCTTCCCTGTTGGCTAAAAAAATCCTAGAATTTAGGTAATTTAGTGTTTCTAGAAAAAAAATCAAAAAATCGTAAAAAAAGTACCAACATTCCTTTTAAATATATACTTTTAGTAACACTAAGTTAGAAAATAAACTTAGTTTGTATTATTTTGTGATATATTGGCATCAAAATGAAACTTAAAACTTTTGTATATAACTGCTATAAAGGAAAGAAAAATCAGTTTTTAATAAAATCTTTGTTTTCAAAAATGTGGCTATTTTGAGAAATTGGCAAAGTGCCAAAAGCCCTTCCCTGTAGTAATTCAATGGGATTTTGAGATGACAAAAAGTTGCATAAATCAAAAACGCTTCTTTGGAAAAAAAATTAAAACTTGGCAAGTAAGGTTTTCTCATCAATACACACATCCTATATAATTTTCAAGGAGGTCTGATGAGCATGACACCGTAGCCGATAAAGCCACCTTATTTCGCATTCCAGTAGTTCATCCATATTTATGCCAACTCACCTCTTCAAACAGTCTAAGACTATATGTGTTATCATCATCAGCAAAATAAACCACTCCGTACTCATCTGCTTTTGTATTCTCTAATAACCAATCTATGCCAATGTTTCTTTGTTCAACCCTCTTGGTTTCGATTGTGGAGATTCATTCTTACCAGCTTTGTATTTCAAAGACGTTTCAACATTCAAATGCGAATGGTTAAGTCCACTTCCCTCCAGAAAATTGCTAACTAAATTTGTTTTGTTAGCCGAGTCTTCTACTAAGATCCAGTGGAAATTGGTTATGTGTAAGAAAGTGTTTAACAGTCGTGTAAGTTCAGCTTTTTGCACCGCTCTGGCGTAGGTTGGGGTTATTGCAAAGATTTTAGGCTCAGTTTTTGGCACCGGTCTGGCATTGGTTGGGGATATTGCAACCTTTTTAGGTTGTGCCCTGGGATCGAAAATTAAATTATTCCAATGATGTAAACCTGTATAGAAAGATAAAATTAAAGCAAATGTTAACGCTCACTGACGTCTTCCATCAAGGCATACAATTACATATAACTATGAGAAGTAGTATGTAGAATTTGTTAACAGAAATGCCCACAGTTGTGGTCGCCCCAGAACAGCTAGAAGCCCAGCTGAACTTAATTTCAAAATGTTATTGTTTTGTACTTACGGATGCAAAAACTGTTCTCAGTTTTATCAATGATATCTCAGGGATTTGAGAAATTACTTTATTTATAAGATAATTTGAAAGAAATTTCATGACTTCATTCATAGATTTTAAAGAAATATTATATCTATACTAATAAAATTTATAAGATAATTTGAAAGAAATTTCATGACTTCATTCATAGATTTTAAAGAAACTAGTGCACCTGCAGCTGTGAGAGCCCTGATGCTGTGAGAGCACTGGCATGATAGCGATACTGTTTGACTTCAGATGACCTCGTTGTAATTTTTTTCATGCTCCTCTCATACGAACGATTCCACCTATAAAGTTTAAGCCCAATAGGGCAAAGTTTAAATTTAGCCCCTACATGACCTTTGACCTCGGTTTACCTCAATTTTATTTTGCGCATATATTCCCCTCGTATCAAGGATTCCACCCACCAAGTTTGAACCCGATAGGACAAAGTTTGAAATCCATGACCTTTGACTTTTGACCTCGGATGACCTCCATATAATGTTTTTCATGCTCCCCTAATACGAAGGTTTCGACCCACCAAGTTTGAGCCTGATCGGACAAAGTTTGAAATTTGACCCCTCCGTAATGACCTTTGACCTCGGTTGACCTCGATTTTATTTCGCGCATTATATTCCCCTCCTATCAAGGATTCCACCCACCAAGTTTGGGCCCGATCGGACAAAGTTTGAAATTTTGACCTTTGACCTTGACCTCCGATGACCTTCGAAACTACCCGGTAAACAGCGCACGCCCGATACCCATCCATGTGTGAAATATCGGAACGATGCGTCGAAGCGTGGTGGAACGCATAGCCGGACACACAGACACACAGACACCCAGACACACAGACAGAGCTTATGATTATTATAGTATAGATATTATATCTATCTATCCATATACTAGTTTGGAGCACTTTGTAACGTGTAATGTGTATGTCTGTCCAATGAGGTCATCGCTCAGAATAGAGGAAAGGCAAGAAACTGTGCCAAGATTCAAGTTTATATTAGGAGCACTGCCAAGAATCTGGGGCAGGTTTAGACCTGTACTCAGGAAAACAATCTCCGGCACCACACCACTCCACGCCATACATAAATTCTCCCAGTCATATTTCCCAAATATGACTTGTTTAACAAAGTTAAATTTTAATTTTACTTCTTTTAAAGTTTGGCAGAGGCGGGGTTCGAACTCACAGCCCACCGCTTACTTTAGCTATCATGTATACCATATGACCAGCGCCTTAGACCGCTCGACATGTGGTGTACTCCGGCACTTGGAGAGTATGAAACTGGAAAGGTCATCTGAGGTCAAAGGTCAGGTCAAATTTAAAGTTGCTCCGATCGGGCTATAACTCGGGGAGAATGATCCCTGACACTCTTGGAGAGTATGAAACTGCAAAGGTCATCCAAGTTCAAAGGTCAGGTCAAATTTAAAGTTGCTCTAATCGGGTTGTAACTTACAGAAAATGATCCCTGACACTTGGGAGGCCAAAGGTCAGGTCGAATTTAAAGTTGTTTCGACAGATCGGGCTGTAACTAGGGGAAATGTAGTAGGCCTATAATCAGACAGACTTTTTCAGTCTAATCTTATTGCACCATACTCATTAATTGCGCAAAGAGTGCCAACTGCATGGAAGTGGAAGCTGTTATAAAGAGCTCTTTAATACTTAACTTCAAGTTGAAGTTGCAGCAGCAACAACAAATGCTGTCATTCTCTAGTACTATAATAATTATGAGCTCTGTCTGTGTGTCTGTCTGTCCGGCTATGCGTTCCGCCGCGCTTCGACGCATCGTTCCGATATTTCACACATAGATGGGTATCGGGCGTGCGCTGTTTACCGGGTAGTTTCGAAGGTCATCGGAGGTCAAGGTCAAAGGTCAAAATTTCAAACTTTGTCCGATCGGGCCCAAACTTGGTGGGTGGAATATAATGCCCGAAATAAAATCGAGGTTAACCGAGGTCAAATGTCATCACGGATGGGTCAAATTTCAAACTTTGTCCGATCGGGCTCAAACTTGGTGGGTCGAAACCTTCGTATGAGGGGAGCATGAAAACATGGAGGTCATCCGAGGTCAAAGGTCAAAGGTCATGGATTTCAAACTTTGTCCTATCGGGCTCAAACTTGGTGGGTGGAATCCTTGATACGAGGGGAATAAATGCGCAAAACAAAATTGAGGTCAACCGAGGTCAAAGGTCATGTAGGGGCTAAATTTAAACTTTGCCCTATTGGGCTTAAACTTGATAGGTGGAATCCTTCGTATGAGGGAGCAAGAAAAAAATTACAACGAGGTCATCCGAGGTCAAAGATCATCTGGGGTCAAACAGTATCGCTATCATGCTAGTGCTCTCACAGCTGCAGGTGCACTAGTACTAATAAAATAATCAGCTCTGTCTGTCTGTCCGGCAATGCGTTTCGCCGCGCTTCGACGCATCGATCTGATATTTCGGATATAGATTATGGTGTGGTTTGAAAGGTCATCGGAGGTCAAGGTCAAAGGTCAAAATTTCAACTTTGTCCGATCGGGCCCAAACTTGGTTGGTGGAATCCTTGATACGAGGCGAGTATATGCCCTAAATAAAATTGAGGTCAACCGAGGTCAAAGGTCATTACGGAGGGGTCAAATTTCAAAATTTGTCCGATCGGGCTCAAACTTGGTGGGTGGAATCCTTGATACGAGGGGAATATATGCCCGAAATAAAATCGAGGTCAACCGAGGTCAAAGGTCATTACGGAGGGGGGTCAAATTTCAAACTTTGTCCGATCGGGCTCAAACTTGGTGGGTGGAATCCTTGATACAAGGGGAATATATGCCCGAAATGAAATTGAGGTCAACCGAGATCAAAGGTCATTATGGAGGGGTTAAATTTCAAACTTTGTCCGATCGGGCTTAAACTTGGTGGGTGGAATCCTTGCTACGAAGGGAATATATGCGCAAAATACCATTGAGGTCAACCAAGGTCAAAGGTCATTACGGAGGGGGTCAAATTTCAAACTTTGTCCGATCGGGCACAGACTTGGTGGGTGGAATCCTTGATACGAGGGCTTAAACATGGTATAACGAATTCTCAATATGACAGGAACAGGAAGATTTCACCACTCCCTGCGAGGATTGCAATGTCTTCCCAGTATTCATAGCTGAAAATGATTTCTAAATTTCAAACGGATGTATCAAATAAAACTGAGGTCATCAAAGGTCAAAGGATCAAGCCAAGGTCATCTAGGGTCAGAGGTCATATGGGGTCATTAGGGGTCAAACAGCATCACTATCTGATGCTGGTGGTGCTCTCACGTACAGCTACAGTGCCCTCACAGCTGCAGGTATTCTAGTTATTATTAAGTTCATGTTAATTATATGAAGAAACACCACTTATAATTCTTTTGTGTCAGTTCTTTGATGTTTAATGTAGGCCTACGATAAGAATATCTACGCGGTTCAAACTTGATATACGCAAACATGGCAAAAGTGGCCCAACACATTTTCTGGATGATTTAATTAATCGGACATAACTTTTGAACCCAAGCTAGTAAAGAAACCAACTAAACGTCTTCTTTTAGCCAAGATATTACTGATTGTATTGCATATGACATTTGTTACACCCTGTATAGGTGATCGGCAAATACGTAGTTATGTGATACAGACATTTCAAGGTTTTGCAAATACGACATAATAAAATTAATTAATATCTTACCATTAGAGAATGGAGAATTTGGAGAAAAACCTTCTGATAATTACAAACACTCGCTGAACAGCAAGACCTTTCTTCTAAGCTTTTAATCCGATAAGCTGATTATCTATTTGTTTTCATGAATTGGAAGACATTCTTTGATGTATTACTGAGCTCAATCATCGGAAATTGCTGGAGCGTGAGCCTGAGCCACCCAGGCTGGTGGCTCAGCATAGTATTTTATTATCAGAAGGTTTTCTCCAAATTCATTTCCTAATGCTAATTAAGCCACTTTGAGGCATGATATTTAGTGAATATATAGAGTAGAATATAACAAACTATGTACAAATTTTCTCAAAATGTTAAAAATGTCGAATATGTCAGTATGTGATGCGGCCGACGGTTTTTCAGGTAAAGACAAATGAAATATCTGGTCCCTTAAACTTTGTCATAGAAAGCAAATTTACTCTTTCCTAACTGCCTTAGGAACTAAAACACTTTGTAGTAGTTTGGTAGCCATCGTTAAAAACGTTGTGGTATTTGGGCTGCCATCGTGGATTTTAATATGAAGGAACGTTTCAACGTGTCAAGTGAGTTCTTTGACCACTCAAACCTGGTCATAGACACCACAATTACTATTGTAACTGTTCTGGGAGCTAAGATGGCTACTTTAAAAGAGGCAATTTGGCGGCCATTTTGAAAAGAGGGGATAACACCCAAAAAGCTAACACAGCTGCAATGCTACCACATATTTTCCAACTCTAGGAGTGGATATACATATCTAAGTTTTGTACGTCAGTTTTGTCAGGACCGCGACACTCCGGCGCTTGTTGGAAGACAGGAGTACAACAGACAGTAGTACATGTACAATTGTGATTTCCGTATATAATTATAGTTTTGAGAACGTAGACTCGACCAAAGTGTGTACTTCATTACAGAACTGCTACGATTAAAACTAGGTTGGGTTTAAACCATTACAAACATGACAAACCGAGAATGTTTTATTGGAATATGTTTTCTGTTATCGAGTGGTCATAAAATGCTCTGAGTCTCTGAGATTACGTAAACATGGTATTAAATTAGTAAATCAACCGACAGACTTCGTTAAGATTTACGTCATTGCCAGAGCTTGTTTTATTTTTCATTAGAATGATTGACAGCGGTGGGCGGACTTATACTCTTTGTTTTATGAGCGGTACAAAAATGTGATTCTTAATAAATTAATAAATTAAGAATTCGGACCGTCTCTTCCTCAGACTTGTATGTAGGATTCTATGGTCTCTTCTCATAACACGATCGTAGTAAGACTTGACCGGCGACGACCCGTCGATGACGCTTGCGAATTGCCTGTCTTCAACGGCGGTATAGCATGGTATAGGCAGTTTGTAAAAAGTGTCGCTTCTCTATCTTATTTTTCTCGGGTTTTGTACGTGACTCCTGAGTCGCAGCTGCTCATCATCATCATCAGACGGCTGGTTTAGTCATTATTATAATGGCGTATGTGAAGGACAAAATAGGACGTTTCCGAGCAAACCACTTTTAGTTTGATGGGATCATTTATTAGTTTTTCAAACAAAACATCATGCACAACCAAATTTTAGGCTTAAACAGCTAAATGTGATATCATGCTAATGTTTACAGATGCTTTTGAGTCATTCTCACCTTTAATTTCCCCTGTTTTTCAAAATTATTCACTTTTATAGCATTTTTTTATAGCTTTTTCGGATATAAAATGTATCTATTAATGACAAAATTGGTGGCGCTATTTTGTAACTGGATATTACCATTTCAAGTTTTTAATACAAATAATTCCTTTTATTTTAATAGTCATTATTATAATAGTGATGTAAGGTGAAATGTTAATGTCTATTATTAGAAAATCCCACATTTGCTTCAAAACATCATGTTTGCAATAATTCTAGGCAGACCTGTATCGATATGATTGTAATGTGAATGGATGTAGCTATACCTCTCATAAAGAGAGTAAATAATGTTAACCAGTTAAAATCAGGATACTCAAGGAGTATTACTGAGTGTGGCCAGGGAGATCATGAGTTTCCGACAGTGCTATTTAAAACAGCCTCTGAGCGATGGAGATGGATGGATATTTTCACTGACAAGCTGGAAATATGGTTATTTCAAAGCTACAAAAATGGCCCAAAGTAAAACATAGGGTCTACTGCGGATTGTGTCGGACTTTATGGAAAAGGTTACAATTATTATCATCTGGATACAGATCTGACAGGCTGTAATAGCCTTTATCATTGAGACAGTTGATAGTGTTGATCTGGGCTAGCTAGCTAATATGCTTACAGTCCAATTCCTTCAAAGAAAGGAAATTGCAAACTAGAAATATTTTATGTAGTCAAAGTACTACTATTTGCCGTGTTGTCGGAGAAGATCTAGAATACGTCAAAGAACGTACTTCTTCCAAGAAAGGAATATATATTCTTCTGTCGACTTGCTGAAGTCTGGTGTTTTGATTCAACGCAACTGTCAATATAAGTGGGGAGAACTGCATCGCAGTCCTGCTTCCTGAAGATATTGTGTGAAAGGTGGAAATAGCACCAAAGCAGCGCAAGGAGTTAAGTTTGGAGAAAGCAGCGCATGGAGATAACGGTTTGGAGAAAGCAACGCCATTTTTGTGTGAGGATTTCATACACAAGGATATTAATAAACTCAAGTGTACACTGGACTTCGCTGATTTTCGCAGGACAAGTGAATAAGGATATATTACATCAGTCGTCCAGAACATTGCAAGAACTTTATGATCACCAAGAAGAAGAATGCTGTCTAAGTACTAAATAGATAAAGAGTGATTATATTTGATTATTGTGTATGTGCATTTGTTGTCATATATTATACCAATCATAACGTGCTTTCAATTAAAAACTTAGATTTTGTTAGCTTAATCAAACAGTGTATTAATTTTGTGTTGTGCATTCGTGTGAGTTCGGGTAAAAGGTGATTTTGGCCTTGAATCAAGTACGACTCGTAACAAGATGAACAGATTTAATATCCATTTTATTATGTTTATCTACCTGGATGACTGAGAATATTCACAAATTCCTTTTATTGTTTGATAAAATATGTTTATAAAATTTCCTTCTTGCTTGATTCAACTATTCCAGCTGTTTTAATGACAGTATTAATCACCTCCCCCTTGCACATAAAGAAATATGATTTAGGATAAATAGCGCCATGTATAGTTTGCATTTAGTTAATAATGAAGCCAATTCTATGTACATCAAACAACCTTGGAGCTTCCGGGATATGCTACTCGTAACGGAGTCGATACCTCTCCACTGTTATCTCTCAATGTCCCGATCCATTTAAAATTGAAGTTTAAGGTTCAAACTATTAAACTGTAACTTCAATAATCAACAAGGAATAACTATTATAGGATAATAGGTAGCTCTAAACCTATACGCCACTATGTGAAACGGAACATTTGGAAAATCACTCTACGCCACTATGTGTTGCGACCGACGAATTATAAAGACAACTACAACAAGACAGAAAAGTGGGAAAACAAAATCAACCATCCCCTTTTACTACCAAGACAACAAAAACAACAAATCACATACCACATCATATCAATAATATTGTTCCTATACACATTAATAAAATGAACAGTTACAGCAGTAGCGTAGCCAGCTGGGGTGGCAGGGGCCAGAGTGCCCCCCCCCCCCCGTCAAAAACTAAAAAAGGAAAGTGCCCATCTGACAAAAAATTAAAGATGAAGGCAAAGTAAAAGAAAAGGGGCAAGGAGCCCGTTTACCACGAAATTCACCTCGATCATGGGCCATTGCACAGTGTCAACACCCTATATTATAAATATTTTTTCATACAGCTCCATACTCCGTTGGTGAAATCAATATTCTATTATTGACATAGATAAAGAAAGTTTACATATGCATTGTGATTATACACGTGTGATCGAATATTCTATGCAAGCCGCACCTGTATCTTAGGTGAATGGGCTATGTGTTCCTTTATATAATTGTAATTCTCAAAATTGTGTCTCAAAATTAAATATATCACAATTTTAACTTACGATTTAAAAAGTGTTACGCCAAAAATGCAGTAAAAATGTATCCAGAGCAAACAGCAATGGCCGCTAATTAGTGTATTTAATTTCAAGTTAGTGTATTAAAAACAAAACCTGTGTTTTACCTGAAAACAAATCGAATTTCCTTATAACCAACACCATATGGGATACTAGAGCATGCGCAAATTGTAATAATATGTAGAATATAACTTGGTGGTATCTCATATGATAGTCGTACTATGCTTAGCCTGAGTCGCTCGGCCTATCTCGAACAAAATCGCCATGCGTAGCTATTGAAAAAATTTTGACACGAAGATATAGGGATGATGACGCTGTGCATTGTTCCTATAAAGCTTTTTTGGGGAAGCTCGAAGATATTATGTACAGTCTCTCTAAAAACGGTATATGTATGCATCCCACCGATAATACCGTGTTTATATGATGCAACCAGCATTTTTATCGTCTTTGCCCCCGAAATCTTTATCCCACTGATCTAGAAAGCTGGCTACGCCTCTGAGTTACAGTTTCAAACATTAACTTACTATAATTCGTTTTCTCCACTGACGATAGAAAATGACCCATGCGTCCAGTGACTCCGGTTATTCCTGTTTCAAGCCGACTGCGAATATGAAAAGAGCTCAAGTTGAGGTTATTTGTATGGAGGACAACATACAGAATAGATGCAGAAAGGGTGCAGATAATGAATAATAGTTTAATACCGTAGTGATATTCCATGATGACTGTATACATGTAATAGTCACGGACTTGGAAGTGTAGACGACAGGAATTGTATTCACATCAAAAGTTACTCCACATCTGTAAATGTACAGATGTGCATCCGGGGGAGGCAACCACATGCCACAGTCACGGTCTGACCCGTGATTGTAAACTAAGAGTTGTTTTAGACGGGGATGCGCGGCATCAGGGGCTGTTATAAGCGCTGGTGGGAGGGTAAATAAAGGCGGTGCAAGCATTTTTTGGCAAGCAATTTTCAAAAGCAGATTTTTGTTTGTAAACATATTTACGGGTCATCTTTTAAACAAAACGCTTAAAAAGCCATAGGAGAACAGTGCAATGCCTGTGTGTAAGTATGCTGCATTCTGGGGTGATAGCGCCTCTGTTGCTAAGAAGTGTATTTCTTTGTTATTTGACACCGCGGTATGAATATACTGTTACATTTATTAGTCAAAAGCATCAATAGCAGGGCAGCGACACAGAGCATACCTTGAGAGGACACTTGGCTCATTTGCATGGCAGTCGGACTCTCCATTGTATTTGTTCATTTGTGTATGGAGAGCAATGGCGACCCTTCATTGTATTTGTTCATTTGTGTATGGAGAGCCATTCTTGGAGCCCATGGGACTCAGGCTAGGTCCTCAGATAGAGTCAGACGCTGTATATACTAGAAACGCATATTCTTAATTCCGCGTTTATTCAATGTTAGCATTAAATTTGTATTGCCCGGCAGCGCGCGCAATGGAAAAACCTGAATTTGTTACATAAAAAGAAATTAAAATTAAAAAAAGTCGGTTTCCACCTGAGTACATATTAAATGGGTGTAGAAATTGTTCTGAAAATATTAATTAATTTAGACAAACATACGGGATATAATGAACCTTTGACATGACGCCATGATGACATGATTTTATTAGTCGTTTTATATCACCTATACCGTGTGTCATAATACCAATATTTTGTAATTTTATATAAGAACTAATATTTTGCATCATAAATGCGCAGTCCATATGTACAAACGAATACTAATCTTCAAGATATTAAGCTTTAGAAGACTTCAAAATAACATGTCACTAAGCAGGTCATAGGTGCTGGCCTTGTCCTATTGTACTTGTTCATTTGTGTATGGAGCTCACTGACCTGTATAGAGGTCAATGGGAGCTAGAGCTTCTTTACGGGCACTATCTGTTTCAGGGCGTAGTTCATTGAACTCAACGGGCTGTTATTTGAAGTGCTTTTTATGTTATTGCAAAACGGATCGTGGCGAAAGCTAATAAATAATTCATACCAGGGTTTAATTGATCTGGGATGCGGACATTTCATTATTCGTAAACCACCGGGATTCGATATAGGTTTGCGTTGTAAAATGAAAATGTGAATAAGAGTGTCATCCCCCTGGCAGCGACCAGGGGGATGACACTTTTATTCACATTTTCATTTTACAACGCAAACCTATATCGAATCCCGCACTTCAAATAACAGCCCGTTGAGTTCAATGAACTACGCCCTGAAACCGATAGTGCCCCGTAAAGAAGCTCTAGCTCCCATTGACCTCTATACAGGTCAGTGAGCTTCCATACACAAATGAACAAGTACAATAGGACAAGGCCAGCACCTATGACCTGCTTAGTGACATGTTATTTTGAAGTCTTCTAAAGCTTAATATCTTGAAGATTAGTATTCGTTTGTACATATGGACTGCGCATTTATGATGCAAAATATTAGTTCTTATATAAAATCGTCGGCTGTATTCCATAGTGGCGTAAAGTGATTTTTGGTCATTTTTTAAAAAATTGGCACATATGTTTTTAATGATGTTCTCTTTCATTTTTTCTAAGTCTCATCAGTCATAATTAGCTAATTAATTAGTAATTAATTAATTAAATGCGGCGTATAGTTACAAAGTGACATTTTTAGTATTCCATAGTGGCGTATCGACCATACGCCACTTTGTATACACATTTTATAATTAAGAAATATCGGCAAAAATGAAAACATCGTATGTCATAGTGGCGTACACGTATTGGACCTATACGCCACTATGGAATACAAACGACGAAAAGTAACGCCATAGGGATTACACGGCGTAAGGTTAACGTTAGGTTAGGGTATTGCGTTTTGTTTGTTTTCCATAGTGACGTATAGTTTTGTGCTTTTTATTTTCAGTTTGCCAGCAATAGTATGTATTTATTTCGTTTGAAAAATATATAACAATAAAATCTATTTAGTTTACTACAGAAATTTCACATCATTTACAAAATATAACGAATGTCTGATTTACACAACTCGATTTTAAATTGGCATTTCTTCAAACCCGATTTTCTCGAAAAGTTGTTTATTCGTGGCGCCCCACTATACGCCACTATGGAATACAGACGACGAAATTACAAAATATTGGTATTATGACACACGGTATAGGTGATATAAAACGACTAATAAAATCATGTCATCATGGCGTCATGTCAAAGGTTCATTATATCCCGTATGTTTGTCTAAATTAATTAATATTTTCAGAACAATTTCTACACCCATTTAATATGTACTCAGGTGGAACCCGACTTTTTTTTAATTTTCATTTCTTTTTATGTAACAAATTCAGGTTTTTCCATTGCGCGCGCTGCCGGGCAATACAAATTTAATGCTAACATTGAATAAACGCGGAATTAAGAATATGCGTTTCTAGTATATACAGCGTCTGACTCTACCTGAGGACCTAGCCTGAGTCCCATGGGCTCCAAGAATGGCTCTCCATACACAAATGAACAAATACAATGAAGGGTCGCCATTGCTCTCCATACACAAGTGAACAAATACAATGGAGAGTCCGACTGCCATGCAAATGAGCCAAGTGTCCTCTCAAGGTATGCTCTGTGGCAGCGACCTCGCGGGCAACTCAACCCAAACCACAGAGCATACCTTGAGAGGACACTTGGCTCATTTACTCCCCACCCAACCCCATCCATGATGTAACCTATTTGTTTTAATTATGAATTTATGATCAGAGGACTCACAGTGGGATTCATGAGTGAAGTTAACATACATCTGGGAAGTGAGAGTATTATATTCTTATCTCACTTTCCTGCATTTGTGTAACCATGTATTGTATGGTACCCGTACCCATGAGTACGGGTACGGGTCCCTGACCATGAGTACGGGTACGGGTACGGGTCCCAGGCCATGGGTACGGGTACGGGTACGGGTACGGGTCCCAGGCCATGGGTACGGGTACGGGTCCCAGTCCATGAATACGGGTACGGGTACGGGTCCGAATTCAAAGTAGGGCATGAGTACGGGTACGGGTCCTAATCCACGGGTACGAGTACGGGTACGGGTACGGAAATTGGGACTCGAGTACGGGTACGGGTACGAGTACGGGTACGGGTACTACAAGTCTGCCATTTGGCAACATTTTTCTTCACTCTGGACATGTTCATACCCCACCCTTCAAAAGTATACATTTTGTGCGCTTTTCATCAGAATTGCCTTTGGTGATGTTTGATTCTGCTTAAAAGCAAACACATCGAGTACTATCATAGGTAATTATAAACTATCGACAATATTTGAAGGATACCTTTGATTTGCTATATTATCAAGTAAATAATACATGGTTATACTATACATGATGCAGTCATGTCTACAGTAGAATTCATCTCGACCTTTGCAGGACTTAAACCCCATTAAAAGCTATTAAACCAAGATAACACTCATTGAAACAGCTCAACTGATTAAATCGGATCTTCTCTGTTGTGCACATGTGTCTGTTTTATATGTTCGGTATCGCTATGAAGTGCTATAATACAGCTTCAGTTGGGTAACTGATTATAAAGGAAACGCAAGGAAACAATGGTATGTGGACCTTTGTTCACGAAATGAGACAATGGCCTGCTTTTTGTTAACCAGCATTCTTGAAAATGAGCAACATAATGATTGTTGACTTAACACGGTTTGGAAATAATTTCTTCATATTTTTGGTGTTATCTGTCGTTTACATATCCTTCCTAAAACACAAAAGTGCGACTATTTCCAAACACCTAAATTAGCTAAAAATTTAGGACATGTTACAAAACTATATTTTCTAGAATTTCATAGAATAGTTTAATTGTAGCTTGTGCCGTTTTTTTTGTGGCATCCTTCAGAACGGAGCGGTCCGTTACCAATATAGCTCAATATTTTCGGTCAAATCTCCATTCAATTAACACGGGGAGTTGGCTAGCTATGAGCTAGCTATGCTTTGCCCTCACTCATATTCTACGAAAGTGCGACTATGTCTGAACATCTAACCTAGCTGTAATTTTAGGCCATGTTAGAGAAATATATTTGCTAGAAGTTTGGAGAATAGTTTAAATATTGGCTGGTTATTTTTCACACAGTGATGTTAACTAGGCAAATGCAATATACTTCTAACATACACTATTTGTAAAGGTCGCGCGTCAATGGTGAGAGCACTGTGTATTGTGTATAGGAAAACGGATAGTAACTGCAGTATGATGCACGATTATGATTAAATTATACCTATCAAATTTAAGCATATGGTTAATTTGCTTTGGAATTTTACAAAAACAATATTAGTAAAATCTCATTAAGAGTTGTATGCAAATATGCCTCATTTAGACTTAATCACATTTTGCATTGGCTTTGCTGATACTAACGATTCTAAAAACAATTTTCTTAATTGATAAAATATTAATGATAATGAGATTTGAGTAAAATAATGGTATGATTGTATTGTATCTGGCTTTGCTGATACTAACGATTGATTGATAAAATATTCTCATCTTGTCTATGAGAAACTAAAATGGTAATGATAATGAGATTTGGGTAAAAGAAGGGTACGATTGCTTTGTATCTTGTTTTCATCATACGTCGTAAAATTTTGAAATTAATTTGAACGTTCTCCGTTTATGGCAACCTCCTACAATTTTCAATGATATACTTCTTATTTGTAAGGACAATGTGAAAGGATTTCGGAGACACAGCTAGCATGTGTAGGTTTATGGTCCAAATTGCTGCTTCCACATTTAATATCGTACAATTAAATATGGAATTCTCTCTCATACGAAATTAAAAAAATTCACCATCATTTGCAAACGTATGTATTGTTTTTGGAACCTGCATCAGTCATTTGGTATTAATTCAGTCCATTAGCATGAAACGTCACATCATTACTGCAAAACTAAATGCCAACATGTGTGCGTGTAAATTAGTCTTTAATCACTAGTCAATATTAAATCTAAAAAAGAGCTAAATATCAAAATGATGGCAGCGAGAAAATACACATTGGTCAAATCATGTGGCCTTATGTTGGTAATTGTTTTAGTTTTAAAACTTACACCATTTAACAAATCGTGGACGAGAGAAACTATCTGGCACGAAAAAGAAAGTCATGACAGGACATTACATGACATGAATTCCGCGCTCACAACGCAGGATGATCCCGACTTGGTGGATATAGTACGCCGAGTATTCATTCAGCCGCCTACCGCATCACATATACCGTACGGACTCAAAAATCCTGAATTGAAAGATTTCTCCCGCGGCCAGTCAGCTATCATTGATAAACTTTTCAAAAACAAGGTTGGTATATAAATTCATATACGCCATTGTAAAAAGTTACAAGTTGTTATTGAGAAAAAAAAAATCTATTAGATATTTGTTAATAATTGTAAGTAGATACGATATTCACAATTGCTAATTGCAAATATTTTCAGGATCTTTACCAAAATATATGCAAACATAATAAATTGAGTTATCAAAATGGTGTGTGTACAAATTCAAATGGATATATTATAGTTTGAAACAACACAAGTTCTTATTAAACTTGTACATAGTGAAAGCTCTTTTTTTAAATTTGTGTTTCCTTCATATGCTGTGATTAATTTGTGACCAAATGCGCATGATACACTTTTACATGACCTTTTGTACATTTTATTCATAATTATAGAGACATTGCGATTTCCAAAGGTAGACATCGGACGTACGTTGATCTATTCAAAACCACTCTCCTGTATCGAAGCGAGGTCACGTATTTAGCTATTTTTGAAGATATTCCACGTGCGAAATTGACATCGTTGAAAATGCACAAAATGTGTCCATTTCACAATATTTTAAAGACAGTCAAAGATTATGAACATCGAAGGAAAGTCTAATTATTATTATGATCCTTTTGTTTGTAACAAATCATTATAATAAAGGTACAGCGATGTGCGCAGAGATTGCCCATTGAAATGTGTGTGATACTTTGCGTACAAAAATGACATTCCCATTTTGGATTCCAACGTAGAATAAAACGCAGATGCTACGTTGAAATATGCTGATTTATCTCATGTCTAAGTTCATGCAACGCGCCCAATTTTCAGGACGAAAAAGTCTCATTTTGAAAGTAAAGTCATGATGTATGGATGTAGTGATCTTTAATCTACTAAAATATATGTTTTGGGCAACTATACTATTTGGGGAGCACAAAAAAACAATTAAGTTTAATCAGCATGTAGGTCAAAATTTTAGTCATAATCAAAAGCGGCCTGTTTGAATTAGGCAGAGACTCAGCTTACTGTTATTTTTTCAATCACTATGCCCTCTATCGACCTAGATTAGATTAGATCAAATATTATAGTCTTCATTCCAGCTGACTTGTTCTCCTTCGTGACGAATGACCACAATCCAGTTTGGAACCGAGACTAGCAATATTTAACACCGTATTAACGTACGTAAAAACGTACTTGAAAACGTACGTTCCACGTGCTGCGTTTAGAACATCGCAATCACTCTTATATTACATAAGCTACGTCGTATAATTAGCGTTACTATACTTTGTTCGTAATTTACATCTTACTAACAGTATTTTAAGTTATGATTATGGACAAAACAATTGTTATAAAAGGTATTTGTCTTAGACTAATTGAAGACCTGAGCGCAAGAAGGCCGTAAGTCCCTTGGCCCCTCAACATATACACTAAAGTTACGTATAGTTTCTTAGGGTTTTATAATGTTTAATGCATGTTCCAGGGTGAAAACATCATGAAAGGTTGTGAAAGATTTGTTTTGAACCCTGAACATGTATAAAACATTACCAAACTGTACGAAACTATACGCAACTTTAGTGTATACATGTTGAGGGTGCCAAGTGGACTTACGGTCTTCTTGCGCTCAGGTCTTCAATTAGAAATTTAAGTTTTCATCAGAACTATTTCCATTATCAGAATTATAAACTATTTTTACATGTAACTTAGATACTCTTCCAACTTGGCTTGTAAAGATAATCTTCCGATCTTGTTGCCGATTTTCACAAAAATTGTTAACAGTTCGTTAATGTCTGGTATCTTTCCAAATGCACTCAAAAGTCTATTATTACTCCGGTGATTAAAAAATCTTGATAATAATATCCTAAAGAACTATAGGCCAGTGGCCAACATGAAATTCATGTGTAAGGTTGTTGAAAAGGCTGCGTCATGTCAGGTAGTCACACATGTTGACAACTTCAACCTGGGTGAAGTGAACCAATCCTCCTATAAGAGGTCTCACAGTACTGAAACTGCCCTTTTAAAGGTAAAAAACTACATCCTCCAGGCAGTACGTGGACCATGGTAAAGTTGTCTTCCTGGTGCTGCTTGACATGTCAGCAGCCTTTGATACGGTGGATCACCGTATCTTGTTGAATAGACTCAAATCTGATTTTGATATCAATGGCACAGTCCATTCCTAGTATAGGTCATATTTCAATCAACGCAGGGTATTCCGTAAAACTATTAGTATCGGTTGCCTTACCAGAGGTCTATACTTTGAATAAACAAATTCAAAGTATAGACCTCTGGTAAGGCAACCGTTACTACTAGTTTTACAGCATACCCTCACCTACGATCATTGGGTGTACCGATCATCAGACGGATAATTTGTCATGGTTTCAACTTAACAGAAATGCATATACATGTATATATATTCTGTGGTGTCAGAACCATGACAAAAGCCACTTCCAGCACAGTCTCTACTCCAAAAGTAGTCGAAAGTGCTCAACCACTATAAATAGTGGGGGCTTAATATAACAAGTGACTAACTTTGGAATGGATTCTTTGTTGAGTGTGGTGCCTTTATTTCAATTTCAGCGGAATGGATTCTTTGTTGAGTGTGGTGCCTTCGACGGAGAAGGAAGGTCAAACTCGTTGTTCTTTGAACGTGAACTAGGCTGGCAAGGACTTTTAATTGAGGCTGACCCTGCTAATTACTACGAACTACTTAAACGAAACCGAAAGTCGCATCACGTCAACGCCTGTCTCAGCGTTGTGTCATATCCAACCAAGGTACTATTACATCATGAATATAATATACAAAACAAATTATGTTTAATCCTTGCCCTTTTGAATGCAGATGATTTTTTTTCAAAGGGTGAATATACTGAGAAGTGAGAACGTTAGTCCATCAATGCCTATTGTTATACAAGGCTCACTCGTTCATTTAATTAGGCACTGGAACCGATTGAATTCGGTGTTGAAATGAGCCAAATTTAGAGCTACACCTTTTCACGTTAAACTATATTTTCTCGATCAAATGAAAAGAAATAATTTTCAATCTTTCAGTAAATATCAGCAGAAAACCACAATGCATGGTACTGTATTTAAAAAATCATTGTGTAAAACTTAGGCATGCAATTTAGTCTTCTAGGGTAAGATTTTCAATTTTGACAGGCCTTAACTTCGCCCATGAACTTTTTTTTGGTATTAACATTTTAGCTTTTCAAAGTAATATAGTTCGCTTATGAAAGATTTATTTATCCCAACTTTCTAAAGCACATCACATCGTTCTATATATCATTGTTTTGCTTTCAAACAAAACATCATGTACAACCAAATTTTAGGCTTAAACAGCTAAATGTGATATCATGCTAATGTATACAGATGCTTTTGAGTCATTCTCAACTTTGATTCCCCCTATAATAAAAAAGAGTTGGATATTTTCACACGACGGTGGCCGACATTATTCAATGTGGCAACAGCCAATAGCGTAAACAAAACAGACAATATGACGGCAACACTGCCTGGACGTTGACGCAATTATTTTTCCCCGAGCCAAGGTGCGTTTTTAGCTCTATTGGCCCCGTTACAGAAAAAAAATGCACAAAATATATTTCCCAGTGCAATGTACACATTTTCACATGAAAATAAATAATTTTAGATTCAAAGAAAAAAGTAGAAGAAAATTTAATCATCGCCGGGGTGGGAATCGATCAAGGGATACCTTGCGTGGCAGGCGAGATTCTTACCACTACACAACGTAATCGCATTGGTTTTGAAAGGAAATTTTCAGTATATATAACATATCGTGCGTTATTCATACAAAAATTTAAAAACAGTACTTACAATGAGGTTCACTGTCGAACCTCAACGGATTTAGACTGATAAAATAGTGCTTCATAACATACATACACTTTTGGAATTATTTGAGACATTTTCGTGTTTACGTGTTAAACCAATGACGACGTCAAAATTCAGTCGATCTTGGTCGCCCCCCCCCCTGGATATTTTGGCAGTTGCAAGTATAAAATGTTGAAATCAAAGCGGGTATTCTTTAAAACCTTTAACCCTAGAACTGCGAAGGGGAGGGGGAGGGTTGTACCAACCGGGGGTTGTACCAATCCCCCCTAAGATTTTTTATCCGTTATAAAAAGACGTGTTCTTTTACGCCCAAACGACCAAAGCTAATCATAGATCCATCCTATGTGCTCATTTTAGCTGTAAATCTTTTACTCCAGCACCTTACCCGGGGTAAGACCGGCCTTAAAAGATGGCCATAGGAAGCCCACCATTGGTTTCCAGAGTAAAATCAATGATGATTTTCATTTCGCTCTTGTAAAATTATTCAAAGAGCTACTGACTTCTTACTTGTCAGTTAGGTTGAAATAGTCATTTCCTTTCAAATTTAGGAGAACATTCGGTGAAAATCGCATTTTTGTAGAATTTTTAGCCCATAACCTATACTTTTGTACATAGCCAGAATTTCTCAAATTTGCCTGGGCGCCTTCACTTTATGACGTCATAGCATTATTATGTGGGGAATGTTTGTACTTATTTTGGTATCACTATAATAGAGGGGACCCATAGCTATACATTGGTACCAAATATAACGGTATGACGTTTATAATTGAAAATTAGTGGGTTGCAACAAACCTCTCCCCAGCTTCGTAGTTCGTGTTACAAAATATGGCTCAGTAGTTACTTATCCAGACACCAAACGATATTATAAGTTAGTTATTCATAATAAGTAAAAAAAATCAAGTTTATGGACAATTGATTGGTAAGAAATAATATTGTGAAAATTAAACTGACACGGTAAATCTACATTGTTCATCGAACATTTTTTAATACATTAGGGGTTACTACACCTGGCCAATTTTGTGCCTATTTTTGCATTTTTCTCAAAAATTATAGCGCATTTGGCTACAAGTAAGATATGTATATTATAGGGCAAGGACTACAACTACTGCACTGGAAATTCAGCAACTCAAAGCAAGTAGTTATTGATTTATTGATCAAATATTGGTTTTCCTCATTTTTGACTGTAACTCCACAACTGTTGTCTGTGCTGAAATAAAATTTCCAGTGCAGTAGTTGTAGTCCTTGCCCCTATAAAATACATATCTTACTTGTCCCTAATACGCTATAATTTTTGCAAAAAATGCAAAAATAGGCACAAAATTGGGCAGGGGTGTAGTACCCCCTTAATGATACACGTGTATAATTGAGATCAATTCACATCTAGATGATCTTAATATAGCACAAGATAATAATATTACAGTGAATAGATTCATCAGGTTTGTACATCAAATCAAATTAGTAATTTTGCTTGCCAAAACCAGTAAGTTTTACTTATATTTCGTCCATCTCGTCGGAGGACGTCATCAGATGTGAGCATCTGATCCACTTTCCCGGGAAACTGGCTTCCGGTTGTGAGTAGTCTTACTTACAATCTTCAAAAGTGGCTATGGAGATCAGAAAGAGGGGGGACAAAGACCATGAATAGAGAAGAGGACACTTATTTCCTAAGTCACGTATTTGACCCACTTTTGAAGACTGGAAGTAAGACTACTCACAACCGGAAGCCAGTTTGGTAAGCAAAATTACTAATTTAATAAAATTACGTTATCATATTTTAGTCTACTCGGAGCTAAATCTTATACGAGCCTTAACTAAGGATTGAGTTCAACACCCATGTCTACCAATGTTTGTTACCATGAGGTGTTAGGATAGACCCTCTAGATCACTGATAGGGGTTAGTGGACCCAAATTTTAGGGTACGTTTTTTGCTAGAGGTCACGAAAGGTCACATAGGGGTAAAAAATTGAAAATGCTTCGATCTTATTGAGAATTATATATGAAATTACTCATCTGATGACAAGGATTAAGAAATTGTATAGTTTATGCAATCTACGACCTATTGTTATTGAGTTATCTTACAAAAACCTCTTTTTTAGGCGAAATGACATGTTTCTGGTTTTACGGGGGTCAAAATGTCAACTTACTCCAACGTACATTGGTGTGCAGCATGTACGAAAGGTTAGCATCGTTATACGTCGGCAGATGCCCATAGGTGCTAGTATGAACTTTCATTCGATATTCTATATAAATACAATTTTAAACCAATATATATGCACCTCAAATCCAACCTTCTACCTTTTGTCAGGCAAATATTAGTCCAAGGTCCCTTAAACGTACTATATTGGTAGACATGAGTGTTGAACTCGACCACTTTTCAAAATCCCTTGCTCCTAGATTAGTCCTGGCCCTAGTCACTTGATTTCATAGGGATAGAGACCTAAATGGCCCTTGCAGGTCAAGCAGATTCCGAATTATTATCATTTCATCTGGCTAATATGATGATTATCTCGTTGCTATGGGCGGCCATCTTGAATTTCAGGTGTCCTAGACCTCGGACAACCATGAAACCCCCTTTATTCAATCAGAAAGCCTTGATTTAGTGGGGATAGACACCTTAATGACCCCTGTAGGTCAAGCAGATTCCGAATTATTGTCATTTCATCTGGCGAATATGATGATTATGGTTGCTACGGGCGGCCATCTTGGATTTCAGGTGTCCTAGACCTCGGACAACCATGAAACCCCCTTCATTCAATCAGACAGCCTTGATTTAGTGGGGATAGACACCTCAATCACCCCTCTAGGTCAAATAGTTTCAGAGTTATTGTCATTATACCTGGTTCATAAGTACATTTTGGCGGCCATTTTGAAAAACGGCCATATACATAGTTTGCCCGGGTTTGGAATTTTCCACCTAGTAGAATTTGAAAGACCTATGCATACCCTACTCGAATCAACATTCAAACTTTCTTCCTGAAAAATTGTATACGGGTCTGTAGGACAGGGCCAGGACTAGATTGGTTGATCTCCTCTGAACCTATATCTTAGTTTATAGAACACATACTTGTATTTGACACTGACAAAGGTATGTAATCTTTTCAGAAGAAAATTGACACAATTGCGTTTCTATATATTATATGTTTACAGATGCGGTTTAATCAGGCACATAATATGGGCCGCGTATTTAAGGGGGAAGAAGAAGAAAAATGGGCCAAGTCTAAGCACCTCAAAATAAACACTATTCAGATGCAGTGTTTCCCGCTGTATACACTCATGAAGGCTATGGGAAGGACGAGTATTGATTTCTTCAGTCTGGATGTTGAGGGTTCTGAAATGGACATACTTAAAACAATTCCTTTCGATAAACTAGACATCAAGTCCATCACTGTAGAATTTATACATGGCGGGTCAGAATCGAAACAGCATTTGCAAACTTTTTTTGAGAACAAAGGATATACAAAAATAGGAGAAGTTATTGATGATAAAACTGGCCTGGCTAACGATATGTTGTTTGCTAAAAGTGATTTGGTTGAAGGTGATGATTGACCTTGGAAGTTTATTGCGTCTACAGAAGAAAGGGTTATGCTGTGTCTCTCCGTCTTCGTTCATGTTGTGTTAAGGGATCTGGAATGAACGTTTTGATCGTTTCGACAGTATTGTTTGTGGGACATGAGAGCACATCAGACATATCAAATTGCATTCTGAATACGAAGAATGTCTTTCTGATATCAAATAATTGTTATTTTTGAAATTCACGATATAATACAAATTTTATGACAAATTATTAAAATTTGATATTTTTCACGTTTTTGATATATAACAGTCCTCGAAGTAAATTTTATAAATCTAATGATATATTTTAAATGTATGTAGTTGGAGGAAATCCAACGATCAATTAAAAATGTTGACCTTTCATACTGAAGATATGGATTTTTTCCTAAAAACACCTAATTTTTTTGGGTGTTTTGGGAAAAAAATCCATATCTTCAATACGAAAGGTCAAAATTTTCAATTGATCGTCGGCTTTTCATCCCACCTACATACATTTTAAGTACAAATCATCAGATTTATAAAGTTTACTTCGAGTACTGTTAAATATCAAAAATATCAATTTGTAATCATTTGCCATAAAATATGTATTACATTGCGAATTTCAAAAAATCAAAATTATTTGATATCAGAAGGACTTTCTTCATATTCAGAATGCAATTCGATATGTCTGATGTGCTCTAATGTCCCACAATTCACAATCCCAGTTGAACAAATTCCATCTCTCCTCAGTTAACATCGCTGGTGTGAATGTCCCAGTGCAGGTGAACGCAGTTAGAAATCTTGGTGTGATGTTTGACTGCAATGTGGGCATGTCTGCTCAAGTGACCAAGATTGTAAAATCAGCAAATTTTCATCTCAGAAACATTGGTCGTGCTCGCAAGATGCTCACAACTGAATCGACCAAAATGGCTGTCCACTCTCTTGTAACATCGAGAATTGACTATTGTAATAGTTTGCTGGTTGGCATAAGTGCTTCGCTCCTGAAACGGCTAGTTAACATCCAACGTACCTCAGCACGTATTGTAACTAGGAAGCGAAAATATGACTCAATTTCCAAAGACCTTGTTGAGTTGCACTGGTTGCCAATTAAACAGCGCGTTGACTTTAAAATACTTGTCATCGTCTACAAATGCCTTCATCAAACAGCACCGGAGTACCTTTCAGATTTGCTTCATGTTTCAACATCTCATCGTCGTCTTCGTTCAACTTCGACTGCCTCTTTCATACTCACTGAGCACAAGACCAAGAATTCAACCTTCGCAGACAGATCATTTTCATGTTATGGACCAAAACTATGGAATGCATTACCAGAACATATTAAAACCGCCTCTTCAATTGACATTTTCAAGAAACTGCTCAAACACCATCTGTTCAATATTGCTTTCAATCAGTAACTGTATTCATTTTGCTTGATTTTGGACTTTATCTGATGTTATGATGTTTTATGTATTATATTATTATTGTTTTCATCCATTGTTTATGTTTTCATGCGCCTTAGTGCAAATTCTTTTGGTTTTTGGCGCGGTATTAAATTTCAATTAGTAGTAGTAGTAATAAATACTGTCCAAACGTTCATACCCCATCCCTTAAGGTGTATGGTTATTTTGAAAAAGGCGCTATAACTGACAATGGCGCAGATAGCATTCTCTCTCCTTACACGTGCTATTAGCGCAATTTTGTCATTACTTTTATATTCGCTACTTACGGTTCTGCCATTATGCACTATGTGCGGGAGAGCCTCGAACTGGCAGCATACATGAATGGGAATTGAACTAGTCATAACGTTCTGTGTAAGGTTACATAATTCTTCCTTTCATGTATGCTGCCAGTTCGAGGCTCTCCCCGCACATAGTGCATAATGGCGGAACCGTGCAAGTAGCGAATACATATGTTAGCACCGCTATTTTCATGAGTGTGCTATGCAATTAATTGGCAGTGTTACTTTTGTTGAGGACTTGGCTTTATATGTTATTAGCACAATTATGCTATTTTTGAATTCTCCTTGTATACTTGGATGGGTGCTATTAGCGCTATTGTGCTATTCTTAAAATGGTTTAGGCCTTATAGCGCGTTAATATTAGCGCAACAATGCTATTTTTGAATTCTCCCAATACACCTAGAGGGATGATAGCGCAATTGTGTTATTCTTAAAATTTAATTATATGTTATTTTTAAAAACGTTTTTACCAAAACCAAACACCAAAAATATAACCTGTTTAAAACGTTATAAACACGTTCTGGATTAGCTGGGACGGTGCTACCTGAAATAAAATTGCACTTTTAGCGCATTACTGACAATTATTTCTGGTATATTATTTTTTGTTCTCTGCAACGATATTGTGCCATTTGCTAATTTCCTTTCTATTTCTTTCTTTTCACTCAAGTTTCTGAGCACTACCTGCCGATCTAACACTGCCTCTGTTTGGTCAATTACATGATATCTTCACTGTAATCACCAATCAGAATGGAGCTTTGCAAATTATTTTTGTGTGATGAAATTATTCTAACAATGTTGCTGATTGGTCAAATTGATAATGAAAACTTCTTTTTGACCAATCGGCAGGTAGTTCTCATGGGGTTCCACCGAAGATGCCAAACTGGACGCTACTTAAAAACGAACGTTTTTTAAAAAACGAGCGTTTTTTGGATTGTCTCTTGAATGAATAGAACTTGTTAGGAACGTACTTATTGCCTTCTTCTTCCAACTGGTCGTCGCTTTCTTTCCGGTCTGTTAATTCCTGTACATCTATGTGGTATCGGAGAAACGCCATGCATGTGTCTTTGCCTTGCTGTATAAATACAAAAACGAAACTGAATTGTTGACAGAAAAGATAACTAAAAGTACTGTGGTCCTGTGACCACACAGACAGTCGTTTAAACATTTGACCCCAAAGATAGACATGCAAATTTGTGACCAACCCATAAGGTACTGGATAATGTCACCGAGTTTGATCCTCGTACTCAATGTCCAGAATATGCAATTCTAACATTTGATCCCTGATGACCTTTGACCTGACCCCTGCAAAATGTTCTAAAATGCTCCTCTGTTCATGAGGTTTGTTGTCACCGAGTTTGAGCCATGTACCCGTACAGATGTCCAGATAATGCAATTCTAAGATTTGACCCCAGATGACCTTTGACATGACCCCTGCAAAATGTTCCCCTGGTCATGAGGTTTGTTGTCATCGGGTTTGAACCCTCTACCCCTTACAAATGTCCAGATTATGCAATTCTAAGATTGGACCCAGATGACCTTTGACCTGACACCTGCATCATGTCCCATAATGTTCCCCTGGTCATCAGGCTTGTCCTCTCTCCCTATTTGGGAGATTATCCAAAGAAAACGATACACAATTCAAATGATAGGAATTGCATTTTATGCTAAAGATTTTCTGCCCATCTGTTTATTTGCTATTACAAACCTGCAGTAAGAATTCTATGTCTCCAGGTTCCATGTCAAAATCAAGAGTGTCTAAATATCTGGTGTTGATTCCTATTGTTCGGTGGAGGTCACTGCCCTGTCACGTGGGGATAATGTAGAATACAATCATATCAAGAATATTCTTAATTTGTAGTTGTAGTTATTCCCCCTTCATTTGACCTTGGCAGATCCGGGCAAAAGTTTCGAAAATTCCAATCAGTCAAATAGGGCCTGACATTACCAAAATTGTGCACAGCACCTCGCTGCATAAACCGAGGTGGGTACGGTTAGTAACATACATTATGTGGCTTCGGGTGGATACACGCTTGAAGCAAGACTAAGATTGCATTAAAACCACACCAACATAGTCCTCAAGTCATACGGATCCAGGATAAGTATAGTTTGACCTATATGTGTATTTTTTTATGTTTATTTTCTAACGATGTGCGTTGACGGAAAGACAATTATATGTGTTGTCAAATGTCTTGTGGAAATATATTATCGATTTTACAGTACGTCATCAAACATTCATTAGAAGTTAAGGGCTTGGATAGCAACGTTTGCACAGTATTTTTGAGAATACATTAGACGTATGTACGAGGAATGTCCTTTTATGAGTTTCCTGATATCAAATAATTTGATATTTTTGAAATTAGCGATATAACACAACGTTTATGGCAAATTATGAAGAATTGATATTCTTGACATTTAACAGTAAAATTTATAAATCTGATGATAAAATTAATCTAATATATAAATCTAATTAAATGTCAAGAATATCAATTTTTAACAATTTGCCATAAAATTTGTATTATACCGCGAATTAAAAAAAAATCAAAATTATTTGATATTAGAAGGACATTCTTCGTATTCAGAATGTAATTCGATATGTCTGGTGTGCTCTCAGTTCCCGCAAAAATACTGTGCAAAGGTGGGTAACCGATCCCTTAAACATTACTGGAAATAGAATGGAAACAGATTAAACTAGACTTAGCTGTGATCTAAGACCACGAACACAGCCGTGTTGTGACCCCTTAATGACCTTTGACCCCAAAATATATGAAAACCTCATAGACATTGGCTAATGTCAATGTATGAGTGCACGTGGCATTACTTTGTCATGTTATTTGTGGCAGAAGGGGCATTTTGAAGGTTTTGTCTCAGACCGGAAGTGACCCCTTAATGACCTTTTACCCCAAATAAAAAATACGATACATACATTGGGTAAACACAATTCATCTGTGAACATACCATCACTCTCCTATGTTTTTCTAAGCTAATAACATTTTTTGAAGGTATTTCGATTTATACCGGAAGTGACCCCTTAATGACCTTTGACCCCAAATCTGTGTACACCACATTGACACTGGGTAATAACAATACATACATACATACACATACATACATACAGAATGCTTATATAGCGCTGCTACATAAAGAACGCAGCGCTGAACAAGAAGAACCATAATAAAACTACAAATAATGAGAACCTACAGGCATGTATATAAGACAAACAAAGTCAGTTAAGCAGGAAACAAATGTGTTTTCAATGATTTCTTAAAAGCAGGTAATGTGGTAGACTCTCTGATGATGACAGGTAGACTGTTCCAGATGCGAGGAGCTGTGTAAGAGAATGTCCTTTTTCAAAAGATATTAGTGTCTTAGTTGAGTTATGTTCAGAGAGGCGAGTTGTGTCTGCTGCTGAACGGAGACCTTGACGGGTTGGAATGTGAAGAGAAAGACATTGCGATAAGTAGTCCGGTGCCGTCCCATTGAGGCATTTGAACACTAGCACCAAGATCTTGAAGGTAACTCTATCCTCAACGGGCAGCCAATGTAGTTGGTGTAAATAAGGCGTGGCATGATCTCGTTTCAAAGCTTGGCAAATAACTTTCGCGGCCCAGTTCTGGATCCTCTGTAACTTCTGGATGTCAGTTTTGGCTGATCCAAGAAGGAGTCCATTGCAATAATCCAGTCTGGAGAGAATAATGGCACGCGTGACGAGATGGCAGGTGTCATAGTCCAGGACAATGCATGTGTGTAAGTGGTGTCACTGTCCCACGTCATTTGTGGGAGAAGATGCATTTGAAAGGTATTTCGTTTTATACCGGAAGTGACCCTTTAATGACCTTTGACCCCAAATCTGTGTACACCATATAGACACTGGGTAATTACAATACATGTGTGCAAGTGGCGTCACTGTCGTACGTAATTTGTAGGAGAAGATGCGTTTTGAGTTGAAAGGCACGTTTTGACCCCTATGACCCCTGCGTGCCTTTGACCCCACAAGTTTCATGTGACATGTAGGAGCACGGTCAATGATCATTGTGACCAAGTTAGGTCAAAATCGATGTAAGCATGTGAGTGCTAGAGCAAATGCAATGGTTGACAGAAAGAAGAAAGAAAGAAGAAAGAAAGAAGAAAGAAAGAAGAAAGAAAGACTAGACTTAGCTGTGGTCTAAGACCACGAACACAGCTGTGTTGTGACCTCTTAATGACCTTTGACCCCAAAATATATGAAAACCCCATAGGCATTGGCTAATGTCAATGTATGCGTGCACGTGGCATTATTTTGCCAGGTTATTTGTGGCAGAAGGGGCATTTTGAAAGTTTTTCGTCTCAGACCGAAAGTGGCCCCTTAATGACCTTTGACCCCAAATCTGTGTACACCCCATAAACACTGGGTAATAACAATGCATGTGTGTAAGTGGCATCACTGTCCTGAGTAATTTGTGGGAGAAGATGCATTTTAAAGGTATTTCTTTTTATACCGGAAATGACCCCTTAATGACCTTTGACCCCAAATTAAAAAAATATCATATATACATTGGTTAAACACAATTCATGTGTGAACATACCATTACTCTCCTATGTTTTTCTTAGCTAATAAATGTTTTTGAAGATATTTCAATTTATACCGGAAGTGGCCCCTTAATGACCTTTGACCCCAAATCTGTGTACACCCCATAGACACTGGGTAATAACAATGCATGTGTGCAAGTGGCATCTCTGTCCCACATAATTTGTGGAAGAAGATGCATTTTAAAGGTATTTCTTTTTATACCGGAAGTGACCCTTAATGAGCTTTGACCCCAATTAAAAAAATACCACATATACATTGGGTAACTGCAGCTCATATGTGCACATACCGTTACTGCGCTATGTTTTACTTAGCTAATACAAATTTGTGAAGGTTTTTCGTTTTATACCGGAAGTGACCCCTTAATGACCTTTGACCCCAAATCTGTGTACACCATATAGACACTGGTTAAAAACAATGCATGTGTGCAAGTGGTGTCACTGTCGTACGTAATCTGTAGGAGAAGATGCATTTTTAGTTGAAATCACGTTTTTGACCCCTATGACCCCTGCGTGACATTTGACCCCACAAGTTTCATGTGACGTGTAGGGGCACGGTCAATAATCATTGTGACCAAGTTAGATCAAAATCGATGTAAGCATGTGAGTGCTAGAGCAAATGTAATGGTTGACAGAAAGAAGAAAGAAAGAAACTAGACTTAGCTGTGGTCTAAGACCACGAACACAGCCGTGTTGTTACCCCTTAATGACATTTGACCACAAAATATATGAAAACCCCATAGACATTGGCTAATGTCAATGTATGTGTGTACGTGGCATCACTTTGCCATGGTATTTGTGGCAGAAGGGGCATTTTGAAAGTGTTTTTGTCTCAAACCGGAAATGACCCCTTAATGACCTATGACCCCAAATAAAAAAATACTATATATACATTGGTAAAACACAATTCATGTTTGAACATACCATTACTCTCCTATGTTTTTCTTAGCTAATAACATTTTTTGAAAATATTTCGATTTATACCGGAAGTGACCCCTTAATGACCTTTGACCCCAAATCTGTGTACACCACATTGACACTGGGTAATAACAATGCATGTGTGCAAGTGGTGTCACTGTCCTACGTAATTTGTGGGAGAAGATGCATTTTAAAGGTATTTCGTTTTATACCGGAAGTGACCCCTTAATGACATTTGACCCCAAATAATAAAATACCACATATACATTGGATAACTGCAACTCATATGTGAACATACCGTTATTGTCCTGTTTTCCCTAGATAATAAAAATGTTTGAAGGTATTCCGTTTTATACCGGAAGTGACCCCTTAATGACCTTTGACCCCAAATCTGTGTACACCTTATAGACACTGGATAACTACAATGCATGTGTGCAAGTGGCGTCACTGTTCTACGTAATTTGTAGGAGAAGATGCATTTTGAGTCGAAATCACGTTTTTGACCCCAATGACCCCTGCGTGACATTTGACCCCACAAGTTTCATGTGACATGTAGGGGCACGGTCAATGATCATTGTGACTAAGTTAGGTCAAAATCGATGTAAGCATGTGAGTGCTAGAGCAAATGTAATGGTTGACAGAAAGAAGAAAGAAGAAAGAAGAAAGAAAGAAAGAAGAACCTGTAAGAAAAAAGACACAGCCGTGACTAACGTCACGGCTGTGTAACTAGATAACTGTGCCCTTTGCAAGGGCACGAGGTAAAGTTAGGCGGATGACTGTGACGATCTGATCAAGCAGCAATACTGTGCTGGATAGTATTAATTTTAATAAGACTGTTTCATTAATTGCGGTTTTAATATACCTTGATCGTGGAAACTTGCATTTTGAAAACTTGACCTTTGACCTCTGTATGACCCCCTTAATGACCTTAAATGAATTTTAAAATAATTAAAACATGTTAAGAATGTCATAAGGATCATTGCATTTAAATTTCAGCTCAATTGAAGCATTTTGAAAACTTGACATTTGACCCCTTTATGACCCCTTAATGACCATAAATGCATTTAAATATTTTCAACATGTTTAGAATGTCTTAAGGATCATTGCATTTAAATTTCAGCTCAATTGGAGCATTTTGAAAAACTTGACCTTTGACCCCTTTATGACCCCTTAATGACCTTAAATGAATTTTTTTAATGTTTAGAATGTCTTAAGGATCATTGCATTTAAATTTCAGCTCAATTGGAGCATTTTGAAAAAACTTGACCTTTGACCCCCTTTATGACCCTTTAATGACCTTCAATAATAAATTCTAAAATGTTTTAAACATGTTTAGAATGTCATAAGGATCATTGCATTTAAATTTCAACTCAATCAGAGCATTTTTGGTTGAAATGACCTTTTTTGACCCCTGTGACCTCTTGGATGACCTCTGACGTTAAACAACCCATAACTTTTGTAGCCAGCTACCCTATACTGGCTTGTGACTGAGTTTGGTCGAAATCCGATCAAGAATGTGGCAGTAGTAGCAAATTGTGAGAAAGAAGAAAGAGGAAAGAAGAAATGGCAAGAAAGAAATAAGTTAGGCTGCCCGCCTAACTTAAGAACCTGTAAGAAAAAAGACACAGCCGTGACTAACGTCACGGCTGTGTAAAGAAAGAAAGAAAGAAGAAAGAATGAAAGAAGAACCTGTGAGAAAAAGACACAGCCGTGACTAACGTCAACGGCTGTGTAATAACCACCACATGTTGCATCTAATGTTCTACGCCCACCATGTCCATTAAAAAGTATGCAGCGTGGCTATTTTTTTTTACCTCAGTGAGGGCTGGTATCAACATCTATCTTTTTGATCCTTTGAAATTAACCTGTTCCTAAATCACCGCCCTATGGCGGCCCATACACGTTCAAGGTTATTGATCAATATCAAATACAAGAGTGGATACAAAATGTACCATTGAACACGCACAATAGTAGATTTTGTATCCACTCCTCATAGTGCAATTATGTCCACGGCAAATTCACCGTGACCTTTCCAATCATAAACCCGCTTAGTGAAGATTAAACCGAGATATGCAGTACTAAACCATTATCATTATAGCAATCGATTGTCCAATGCAAATTTATAACCACAATGAGCGATCGAATTTTCCGCTACGGTCGACTAATCCAATCGATAATGACGCTATTGACATGTACGGGTGGAGCTCCACTGACTTTAGGGTATTTTTAGGGTATTTTGCTGTCATTTACTCATCAAGGCGGTCCCCCGTTATTATAAGGACTATGCTGATGGTTTAAACATTGACATGTAAAGAATAAACCATACTTGATTGACAGAAAGTACTACATTTGTACCTATTACGGTGTTGTGACACCCCTCTTCCAAAGGCGACATAGCCAGGGCGGCCCGGTGAAGCAAAATGTGCCATTGGAATAACACGGGAGTTTGGATATAGATGGTAGATTTCTTTCTCATACAAATGTATGGTCCCCCGTTATTAAAGCTTGTACCGGGTTGGAAATTCAGATATTTTGAAAGTAATTGAAACATAGAGCAAGTACTAAAGTCATAGCTTTTATACTTTTTGATATATGACGCTAGCTAGTTCATCTCCTATATCTATAACACAGCGCTACCAGTAAGGGTCAATTGCCTATTGTGAGTGCCCCTGTGTTGTGTACATACGTATACGCAACAATAACTGCATGATGTATATATATCTAGGGCCCCCAATATTGATCAATATTTTGATCGTGTATGGGCTGCCTTACCCGCATAAATATTTTCTTCATGTTCAGTAACAAGGTTTCGACAATGGCGTCGAAGTACTCGGACAGGTTTTCTATATTTCTGCTCTCAAATCCTCGAAACGCTTTCCTAAGTTGAATTCCACGTTGCTCTGCAAAACTTACAAGCTCATTCAAAGTGATCTGTGTGACACAAATGTCAACAACAACAACAACAACAATAAATATAATGGTAGAGTATGCTACAACGATAATAAAAAATAATTTAAATTAGGCCGGTGTATGAATTCTCCTATATGGGGAATTATGAATTTGTTTTGGAATTGTGGGTTTGCACTAGCCTCGGTCCCAGCCGGTTTGTGTTTTCTTTGTCACTAAACAAACCGTCTGGCGACAACCTCACAATAAGCCATATTCACTCGGTCGGACATCCGGGAACATTGTCCCCTTCATCCCCTTTGCACAAGCGCGCGCATAGCAACCAGCTCGAGAAAGGGGATCTGCACATGCGCTGCACATGCGCACACTAGTTTTACTAGGCTATTTCCCCTTTGTGACGTCAGCCCGACCAATAGAATGGAAGAGAAATGGTCATTCTCCGGCTGATCACTCTCAACATACAATAGGAAGAGGTATTATAGCTAATGGAAATACAGACGATTCAAGCAGGAGGCAACAGTCAAATAGCTACTCAGGTGCATCACATAGTACACATAACGTTGACAACTTACCTCAAATTCACCTTGTATTATTAGTGTATACCTGGGTAGTCTCTCCTTCTCATTTATTGAGTAAGGCGAAGCTGATGGAGTAAAAACAGTCAAACTGTAGAAGTCATAAGTAGTGTATAAATGCATCTGCGAACCAAAAATCTTATATCTATTTTTAACACTATTATTATTATTATTATTATTATTATTATTATTATTATTATTATTTGTTCATATAACTTCGACCATGAACCTCACACTAGCAATTCAATTGTTGCTGAGGCTATTGAGATTCAATCTTCAAATAGATGGTGCGCCATCAAAAAGACCATTCAAAGCATTCTCAAAAACAATCGCACGGACTATTGGAGAGACTATGTTCGTCCCTTATTACAACAAGGGAAAATGCTTGAGGTTATATGTGCTGAACAATCTGATCTTAACTGGCGTTCTATAATTTATGATCTTCCCAAAGGGGTCTTGTCATTTGCTGTCCGCTCCTCCATCGACTTCTTGCCTACCCTTTCCAATCTAAAAACCTGGGGCAAGCGGAGTAATGCTCGGTGTCCGCTCTGCAAAAACAAAGAGACTTTACACCACATTCTCAAAAATTGTTCCGAGTCCCTTAAGCAAGGGAGGTATACTTGGAGACACGATTCGATCCTGAACTACATTGTTCAGTGTTTGATCTCCCTTTCTAAAAACGACGATGTGAAGGTTTTTGCGGACATCAAGGGCATGACCTCTTCCGGGTGTACAATACCTCCAAATATTTTGCCTACATCCCAACGCCTGGACATATTTTTGTATAATGAATCTGCCAAAAAGGCTTTGATTGCCGAACTCACTGTTCCTTTTGAACAAAATATAAAAACATCTCATGATCGTAAGCAAAACAAATATGCCGGTCTTCTTTCTGATCTTAACATGGGGGTGTGAAAACAAATCTTGTTTGTTTTGAGGTTGGTTCTCGTGGCCTGTCAGTAAAGATAACGTTTCTCGTGTGCGTTCCATTTTCAAATTTTGCAAAGCTACTTTCACCAAAAAGGTCACCAATGACATTTCTAAACTAGCTTTGTTGGGCTCATACAGCATTTGGAATTGTAGGAAAGAGCCCTTGTGGGATGACCTCAAACACCTCAAATTGAACATTGTTTAATCATGTTTGTTGGCTCTTTTAAATGATTTTATGCATTTGTATGTAATTGTTTGTTTTTGCTTCGTTTTCCCTGCATTGGTCCATGCTATTGTTTTGCACTGGCATGTTGGCCATGTCCTGGGTTTTGTGTGTGCTTTTTAACCTTGTTTGTTAATAAAGTAATATGATGACAGTACTGTTATATTCTTTGTTTATTCATCATTATAGTTGATATGATCAAAGTCAGTAAGTAGCAAATGGAAGTCATTAAAAGTTACTTTAAAAGATAAAATCCAAAATATAAATAAATTATTAAATATTTTGCAATTCTCTACTTTGGACGTAGGCGGGAAACAGGAAACTAAGAATCAATAATTGTAAAGGGCCTTATGGGACATAATTGCAATAGCAATTGGGATCCGAGTAGTCATTCTGGTATCTGTCTCTGCCTGCATCAAATTCTACTTCCGTTCAAAAAATACTTCAATACGTCTTCTGCTCCCAACGCCAAGCACACCATAAAAGACACAACACCTAGTTGAATTAATACAAGTCCAAAATGCCCACTGATGTCATAGATCAATCCTGCAAGGAAATAAATGTAACGTAGACAAAAAAAACAACGAGTGGCAAAATTGCAATTCGTTTGTAACGTGTATTTTATCACATTTTTATGAATGACCAAGTGTAAGATGCAATCTTATACGCGTAAGATTGCATCTTATACGTGTAAGGTTGCATCTTGTAAGAAGTTGACGAATCACAGAGTAAGAAATCACAAACAACCAATCATCTTACGCGTAGCAAACTTCGACCAATAATATGAAAAGGCGTTTATAGATTTGTAACACCCACGACTTCTTATACGTGTAAGATTTTGAATTTAGTGGTAGTGGACGATACACAATATTATTGGCGGATTACAGATGATAAGTAAAGCTCGTCACCAACATCGTAAACACGGCATTTTCTAAATTTATATGAGTGCTACAATGTCCTCTATTGTATGCCGAAACTCTGTCAGGAATTGTTCCGATTGTTGGACCGTCATTGTCACAGCCCGAATTATCTCACGTTCAGGTTACTTTTTCTCAGTTATCTGGAGTCAATTTATACTAAATATCAATTAATTTCAAGAGGTGAAAGTAAAATGATCACGTTTGCGAAATATACCGCGGTATATATCGATATAGAAGCTGAGATTATTCGACGCCCGTCGTATGTATTAGTCAAATTGAAATAACGTCCATCCCTAATGGGAAATTCTTAAGCGTGTAAGAAATGCTATGGCGAGATTTCATTGGTCGCAGAAGAATACGCGTAAGATGATTAGTTGTTTGGGGTTTAAATTCGATTCGTCAATTTAAGCAACCCGCTAGATTCTAAGACGTATAAGATGCGATCCTTAAACGTATAAGATGCAATCTTACACGTGTAAGGTTACACGTACGTATAATCTTACACGATTTTTGGTTCACTTGGTCATTCATACATTTTGCATACCTTGGGCTTATTTATTATTGGTTTTTCTTGATTTGTTTGTTTTTGTTTTGTTTATTTTTGTTTGGGTTGCTTTTTTGCAGTTAGACACAACACACTCTCAGAATAATGACCGCTTTAGTGGCAATTACTGTCAAATATGACTTTTAAACAACAGATTGTATTGTTGGTAATCAAGCAACAACAACATAAAAATAGGTATGATTTCTCACCTGTGACATATCCATTAATGATGTAGCCAATGCCGAAGGACAAGTGCATCCACGCAACGGCAATTATACTTTCATCTGCTTTGATGGAGTCATTAGCAACCACATAAATTTGTGGTGCAACTATACCGACACCTGCGCCGAGTACAAAACTGAGCGAAGATAAAGACACAAAAGAGGTTGCAAAGAACATCGCCACATAGCACACAGTAACTACAATAGATCCGATATATAAAAGCAGCCTGGAAGATGTCTTACCCTGTAACACTGCCAATGTTATTCTGATAATGAATGACCCTATACCACTTATGGAAGCCGTCACAGTGGCTGCCTTAGGCGTCAAACCTTTGGCCAAATGATACCAAGTATACAACCCAACCGCTTTGACCATACCCACAACTACCGTTAACAATAAGAACAACTAGAAACCCCCTATTGGTTAATAAAGAGCGATTAAAGATGTCTTTGAAGCAGTTGTTGAAGGTGAAGTCCTTGGTGTTATCTTTTAATGATCTCATTAAGCTACCATATAATGTTGGATTGTGGATACTTCGGCAAGCTTTCAAAGGCATGAGTAGTGTTGCTGCTGCTACGTAGTGCAGGTTTAGTCCACCAAGTAGAAGCATGGCCCCTCGCCATCCACAAGTGTCAATAAACTGTTGAGTTATTGGCGCAAAGGTTATAATACCGAAGGCATATCCACTGGAAACTATATTCAGAGCAACTGTGTAATCAGTTGTGAAATATGATGATAATAAACCTACTGCAAACGTCGCACCTATACATGAAAAACCTGTAAGAACGTAGAAATGTTTTGTCAAGTTAAATAGTAAGCGTCTCACTTATAAAAGTCTAATAAGGTTTAGGGTGATCCAAAATAAAAGGGCACTTATTATAACATACCGTTGGCCTGTCTTCAGTAACACATGGATTAAGAAAAGAGGATATGCAAAAACAGAAAGAAAAAAAACACCAGAAACGATCAATCGGGCACGTAACCAACACTCACATTACCAATTCAGATGTAAATATTGATATTGATATTATAAGTATGTCTACGATTCAAGATCAGTATAACATAATTATATTTAAAAAAAAACCCAGCGTTTCTTTCTTTCAATGTAAATATAACGTTGTTGCTTTTCAGTTAAAATAAGTATCAACTTGCCTGTTAAAAACGTTCCCAGAAATAATATGAATATATTAGTGGCTAACGAACATGCTATCAATCCCATAGTAGACAAAACACTGCACGTTAATATGATGGTACGAGCTGCAAACAACCTTGTTATGGGGAAGATCAAAAGATCTGTAAGAAATTACAAAAACCGTTGTGTAAATTGGAAATAAAAATGGTATCTTTTTAAATAATATCTTTCAAATATCTGACGCACCGGTGCCTAATTAAAACAAGTAAGCATGGTAAGTAAAACAAAAGAATACCTCAGTTTGGAACATATTTCAAATAGTAACACAAGCACACCCCACGCACACCCCTTCGAACACAGTTATGCACTTAGCTAAACAAACCAACTTTTAAAATAAGAATTATATTAAACCTTACTCAGAAAATATCCTCCAAAGAAAATGAATGAAACAACAACACCAATAGTTCGTGTGTAGGTTGCAAATTGGTCCTGTAGTACTGGGACCAAAACACCAAATGCTTTAACGATTCCCGATTCTAGAAATTTTTTTATCCATACTGATAGCAAGGCTAGCCTTCCATTTCCGAGATGTCCTTTCATCATGAATGCACTGCTTACGGTGTCGACATAAATCACTTTAGTTTATTTTGCATATATTCTACATAAAACAGCCTTCAAAGCTAATATAATATGTTAACATGGTTAAGAAAGTTGTACTGGCTCTTTCTACCAGTATATTTTAAACATGCTTGTAGTTGTTCAAAATCACATGCGTGCTCTTTCATGTTTTTGATTCCATTTCAATTTTTTTTTTAATTAGTATAAACCACGTTGTCCAGGTGTAAAATAATTAATGATATATTTTTTACATTTAAAAAAGATTATATTAACTGGTACAAACTAGAAAATTATGCATTTTTTATCATGATATGGTGGTGGTATTTTCATATAATAGGAATGGTTAGCGTCACGATATTAAATATTTATGCAATAGTCAATACTTTTTGTTATAGAGATTGAACCGATTTTGTGCCTTCAAACACGTACTTCAACAGAGTGTCATGGTGAAATGGTAAAATTGTTTGGAACAGCACAGATTACGAATTTCACACAAATGTATTTATGTATTTATTCATTTATTTTGATTAGGAATTTGTCAGCATACGAGTTCAAAAGGCACGATGAACATATTATTAAGACATTTCATCCAGAACGAGTCATGGTGCAGTCAGGGGTTACATCCTACTCTTTTCGAAACTGATAGCAATACAAATGTTTGTGCATTAAAATGTTTTGCATTTTAATCCAACTATTTAGTTGATTTTATTGGATATCTCAGACTATAACAGGTTATGTCATGGCATTAATTTTTGATTTGCAAGTTTTGAAAATGTCAAAATATAAAGTTGTTTAAAAAAACCAACACAATCGTAAGACCAAGATGGTCGCCGTCATTGTGCAACCATTTCCAAATACACAGCATACACAGTGGGACCGCACATCAAAAAAACAAAAAACAAAAAACAACCAACAACTTCACATGGTAGATCCCTTATTGTTGCAATCAATTTATCACAACAATTTCTAATGCCATGTGATGTGGTGCATTTCTCCTTATGGAGCATTGTTTCTTGTTTCCGAAGGAAAAAAATATCCATCGGGTAATTGTTCCAAAACACATAATTGGTTCCACAGAGCATTTATATGCTGAACTTGCATGACTTGCAGAACCACTGGTTGATTTCACTAATAAAATCCCCTTTAAAAGGGCGTACTCATGTGCATGGAAGAGAATGGTCATTAAAGAGCTTCGCGCTCGCCGTTGCCTCCGCCACTTCGCGGCGTGAGCATTCCGGGGCATCATAATAAGTTTCCAGTGATAAGCATATTCTGATGAGTGTAGGTCGGCTTCGGCTGGCCTGCATGAAACAATATTGTAAATAATGCTTTAATAAATCACCAAGTCTATTTTAAATGTAATATATGTATGTGTGAAATTGCGCAAAAAGTGTATGTAATATTAATTTTATAGAGGCCTGATATACTTGTCAAAAGATACAAAAAATATAAGTGAACTTCAATGAACAATGATATTTGCACTTTAAATACACTCCGACTACATCCAGATGCTACAAAAAGTGAGATATAGTGACGACGGAACGCTATTGAAAAGCGTTATGGAATATATTGTAATAACAATTGGGATCCGAATAGTCATTCTGGTATCTTTCTCTGTTCAAATTTTACTTCCGTTCAAAATACTTCCATACGTCTTCTACTCCCAAGACCAAACACGCCATAAAAGACACAGCACCCAGTTGGATTAATGCAATCCCGAAATGACCGCTGAGGTCATAGATCAAGCCTACAAGGAAATCAAATAGACAACATGAAATATGATAATTTTCCGCATTATTTTGTAGCATTTTGATGATACAATTCTAGAAAAAAGGGGGGCATTGGGTAGCCGCACCTAAAAAAAGGGGGGGGCATTAAAAATGGGGGATATTGACAGACCTTGAAATTGACAGATTAGATTTCTAATAAAAATGAATATGATTTTCTCACCTGTGATGAATCCATTAATGATGTAGCCAATGCCGTAGGACAAGTGGATCCACGCAACGGCAATTATACTTTCATCTGCCTTGATGGAGTCATTAGCAATGACATAAACTTGTGAGCTAGCTATACCGAGTCCTGCACCGAGTACAAAACTAAGTGAAGATAAAGCCACAAAAGAGGTTGCAAAGAACATCGCCACATAGCACACAGTAACTATAATAGATCCGATATATAAATGCAGCCTGGAAGATGTCTTACCCTGTATAATTGCCATTGTTATTTTGATAAAGAATGCTCCCATACCACTAATGGAAGCCGTCACAGTGGCTGCCTTAGGCGTCAAACCTTTACTTTGGCAAAATGATACCATGTATACAACCCATCCATTTTGATCATACCCACAAATAGCCTGAACAATAAGAACAACAAGAAATGCCCTATTGATTAATAAAGAGCGATGGATGTTGAAGGTGAAGTTCTGAGTGTTATCTTCTAATGATTTTATTAGGCTACCGTAGAATGCTGGTTTGTGGATACTTCGGCAAGCTTTCAAAGGCTTGAGTAGTGTTGCTGCTGCCACGTAGTGTACGTTTAGTCCACCAAGTAGAAGCATTGCCCCTCTCCAACCATAAGTGTCAATGAATTGTTGAGCTATTGGCGCAAAGGTTACGATACCGAGCGGAAATCCACTGGAAACTATATTCAAAGCAACGGCGTAATCAGTGCTGAAATATGATGATAATAAACCTAGTGCAAGCGTCACACCTATACATGAGAAACCTGTAAGAACGCACACATTTATTCAATTTAAATAGCAAGCTTCTCAATTTAATAATAGAAGTCTAATAAGGTTTGGGTGGTCTGAAAAATGAAACATACTACTTAACCTGTCTTCACTAACACATAAACTAAGAAAAAGGAGAATAAGCAAAAACAAAAAACACCAGAAATGATAAATCAGGCGTGTGATTAAAACTCACATTACCATTTACTTACAGATTACAGATTACACATTATACTTTCAAATGAAAATATTGAATTTTCACATTGCCAGGACGTTATAACAATGTTTACGAATCAAGATCAACTTGCCTGTTAAAAACGTGCCCAGAAGTAACATGAAAATATTAGTGGCTAAAGAACATGCCACCAATCCCATAGTAGACAAAACACTGCACGTTATTATGATGGTACGAGGTGAAAACACCCTTGTTATGGGGAAGATCAAAAGATCTGTAAGAAATTACAAAAACTACTGTAAAATTCGAAATGATATCGTATATCTTTAAATAATACATTTTGAATATCTGATGCACATCATACTTCAACTTAAAGCATATTATGGTTACCCCATACACACACCCCCACACACCCCCACCCATACACCCCACACACCCCCGCACAGACACCTTCGTTGAATAGTTATGCAAAAGAAAAGAAAAGAAATTTAACCTTACTCAGAAAATATCCTCCAAAGAAAATGAGTGAAACAATAACACCAATAGTTCGTGTGTGGGTTGCAAATTGGTCCTGTAGTACTGGAACGAAAACACCAAATGCTTTAACAATTCCCTATTCTAGAAAGCATATTGTCCAGACTGATAGTAAGGTTAGCTTTCCATTTCTGAGATTTCCTTCCATCATGAATGTACTGTTTACGGTGTCGGCATAAATCACTTTAGTTTATTCTGCATCTATTCTACATAAAACATACTTCAATATTATGAATATAATGTTTTCATGGTTAAGAAAGAATGTACTGGCTCGTTCACAATAACATGCGTTACTGAAGAAGTCAACCGACCTGGTTGACGAAGCTGTCTAATACCGTGAGTAGAAAATTGGATTGAACTTTAATAACATGCGTGTTTTAAATTTAGAATAGGAATTGTTCAGGTTGCCCAGGTGTGAAGTAACTAATGTGATGAACATATAACTTTAAAATTTAGTAACTGATCATTAGTGATAACATTAATGTGGTATAAATCAGAAAATTATGCATTTCATCATGATATGGATTGGGTATTATCATATAATAGGAATGGTTACAGTTGCAGAGATTGAACCGAATTTGGGACTCCGAACACATACTTGAACATAAGGCAAAAAAAAAAGAGGTTGTGTTGCCCTCACAAGCCAAAAAACGGGAGGGTCGGACGGTCGGGATTTTTTTTTAATGTAAAGACGAATTGAAGATCTTGAGATAAATGGTACACCAACACATATTTAGGATATTTACTCTGTAAAGTTTAGGCAGAGTTATAAGCTGAATATAAACCACACAAAATTCGCTAAAGCATCTACGCTACCGGCTTCCACCCTTTCTCCATATATTTTTTGCAAGATTTTCGTCAAAGATACAGCTTTGACAAAGCTAAATATGGTTTTAAAACCAGCAGTTGCAGTCATACATACCGCGAAATCCATGGTAACGGTACATGTACCATAAACAACACGAATTCAAAACACAACGATTGACCCCCCGGTGACCCCAGACCGTGCGAGATGCATCACGTACTTTTTAATTTTGAAAATATATTTATGAACATTTGGAAGCGGTAAATACCATATAAATCATTTTATTAATATTTTTATTCATCAATAAACATTTCAAGAATATTTTAGTGTATTTGGAGTGAAAATATTACATATTTATTTATTTTTCTTGAATTTTGATTTGATAAATTAATGAATATACGAAACTAAATATTACGCTTAATATTCCGATAGGCTTTATATTCATGAATATTTGAAAGCGTAAAATGGTAAAATACCATATAAATCTTTTCATCAATATTTGTAATTCATCAAAAAACATTTGCAAAATATTTTAGTGTATTTTGAGTGAAAATATTACACATTTATTTATTTTCTTCTTGAATTTTGATTTGATAAATTAATGAATAGGCCTATACGGACTAACAAAATATTACGCTTAATATTCCGATAGGCTTTAACACAGACTGGCTTGCACGTGGCGTGCACAGTTCGTGATCGAGAATTCAAGCAAGTGACAAGAGACTAGCTATGTACACAAAACAAGTCAGATTCATCGACGTTCATTTTAAATTCGATCCACCGAGTCGGCAATATTTTCAATGGTGAAAAAAACGGGGAAAAACACGTAAATATGAAAAATATGAGAAAAAGTGTATACTAAAATAAAAAAAATAAAAATAAAAATGCCGGTCGGGAATTTTCAAATTTTACGACCGGGCGCGTGAGGGCAACACAACGATTTTTTTTTGGCCTAATATCATGGTGAAATTTTACAAAAATAGAACAGATTACGATTAAATCGGCATTTGCCAGCAAAAGTTAAAATATCACAATGAAGCCATATATTATTAAGACATTTCAGTGGAACGACACATGGTACAGTAAAGGATTTACACCCTACTCTTTCGAAACTAATAGCAATACATAAGTCATCATCATCATCATCCTAAGCCATCGTCGACCCACTGCAGGATGATGGTCTCTCCAAGGTGACACCACTCTGATTTATTCCACGTCTTTTTCATCCAGGTTACATCAAGATATTTTGTAATTTCATCTCTACATCTAACTTTCTGTCTTCCTGGGTGCCTAGTACCATTTCTAGGTATCCATTCTGTAACCAGTTTGGTCCATCGTCCATCTGATGTTCACGCTAGGTGACCAGCCCAAGACCACTTCTTTGTTTCACAGTCTGGATGACATCGGTGACCTGTGTCATGCTTCTGATCCACTCATTTGTTTGTTTGTTTGTTTGTTTTTGTCTCTTTTTATGGTCCCTATCATGCTCCTTTCAATACTGCATTGAGCCACTCTCAATTTCTGCTCCATTCTCTTAGTAATGGCCCAAGTTTCTGAGCCATATGTCATGGCTGGGAGGACACACTGGTTGTAGACTTTCCTTTGAAGACATAATGGCATATTGCTCTGCATCACCTCAATCAAGTTTCCAAAGGCACCCCAGTCTGCTCTTACTCTTCTTCTAACTTCGTCAAAGTGGTTGTAGCTCATTTTGACAACTTGACCCAAGTACACACATTCTTCTACTTCTTCTAGTGCTGTTTGGTGAATGTAGATTTGTTTCTTGATGACAAATCTGTTGAACATATTTTTGGTCTTGCTCATGTTGATCTCCAGCCCCACTTGGTTACTTCCATTGTTGTTGAGGGCTTGCAGCATAGACTCCAGATCATCAGGGTTTTCTGCAAAGATTATAATTTCATCTGCAAATCTCCGGTGGCTTATCCTCTCCCCATTGATGTTGATCCCTTTCTTTTCCCAATCAAGCTTTTGAATGATGGCTTCATGTTATCTACCTGTCGAACCCCCCGGTGAATGTTAATTTTGTTGCTCTCAGAGTGTAGCCGGATGGTAGCTGTTCCTTTGTTGTATATGTCCTTGATTTTGTTGACATATGTGCTCTCGATTCCCTGGCCAACCAGTGCCTATATTGTAGTACAGCTGGAATTTCAATGCTGTTGAAAGCCTTCTCATAGTCTACAAAAACCAAACACAATGGTTGCTGATATTCATTTGCTTTCTCTATTATCTGGTTAACTACATGTAGGTGATCTGTGGTGGAGAATCTGCTTCTAAATCCGGCTTGTTCTCGGAGCTGGCTGAAGTCCAAGGTAGCAGTGAGCCTATTGGTGATGATTTTGGTGAAAAGCTTATCTATCACTTAGGGTGATTGCCTCATCACATCCCCTGGGATGCACGCAAGCGCATTGTATATATCAAGTAGTATTTTAGTACGCATACAAGTAGTGTTTTGTAGTACCCGGTAGTGTTAGGGTTGATATATTCTTCCTTTTTTACCACTGGAAACAACCCCCTCCCCTTCTTACGCGAACTTCTTACCTTATGGAAGTCACACTTTCATGTAAACTTTCTTAGTTTTTTTTTCCTTATTGAGCAAAATTATCTCCATAAGGTTGTACCTGAGCCCATAATTGCCTCCAAGGGGCATACCCAATGGAACCACACCAATAAAACACAACAACTCTACAGGGTAGACCCATAGGAGGCTACTGGAGACCTTTATTTTATTGTTGCAATCAATTTACAGTAAAATCTAATGCCCTGCGGTGCATTTTTGCTTATATTATATCCATATAGACCGAGTTTTTTGTCCCCACAAGGGAAAAATATCTATGAGGTAATTATTTTAAAACACATAATTGGGTCCAAGGGGCATTTATAAATTGGTGGTTGATCTCACTAATAAAACACCTTTAAAAGGGAGTGCTCGGGCCATATGGAAGATAAATGATCATTAAAGGGTATTCATTAATTTTCGGGCTGTTTACACTCAACATACAATAGGAAAGGAGTATTATAGCTCAAGGTCAGAGTTCAAGCAGGAAGTAACAGTCAAATAACTGCCCAGGTGCATCACATAGTACAATTAACGCTGGGTCAAATTCACCTTGTATTATTAGTGTATACCTGGGCAGTCTCTCCTTCTCATTAATTGAGTAAGGCTGAGCTGTAATAAAAACAGTCAAAACGTATACTATACCGTAAAAACTCGATAGTTTGCATAATGTGCTTACCATCGAGCGCGTTTGAAAACATGAAATTGTACCAAAGTCCGGCGCTTTACCAACTGAGCTAATGGGGTTGAGATTTGTTTGTTTGTTTTTGATTAAAGAAACCTTACCCTACGTACGAGTGGATATTCGTGTGTAGTGGTAGATAAAATGATTAAAGAGTTTAAATTCTACGCTATATTATTTTTCGCTTACCTTGAACATTTTCGCTAGGTCGACTAGATCGATCTTATCCTGTTTTACCAAAAAAATGAAGATATGTCCTAATCCTTTGTCCTAATTAACTGGCAATAAAAGGTGCTGGAAGTTTGAATCTGCCCTGTCGTTGTTGAGAGATGGCTAGGGAACTTTGATTTGCATGGGACGTTTGTGATGTACCCTGTATAATCCTATGTCATGAAATAGGGGAAGTTACCTTTCTAACCATGCAATGGTTTGTTTATTATGACATCTAAGGGAAAAACCCAGATGAATGCAATAACATCATTTATGAAGACTATTTATGTCAAGGGGAAAAATCCCCTGAGACAGATTGTGAAATGTACATAAATACATAATAGTGGGAACAACCCACAGGAAGTGATGTAAGGTGAAATGTTAATGTCTATTAATAGAACATTTGGAAATCCCAGATGGGGATAAAACACAATGTTAGTAATAATTCTAGGCAGACCTGTATCGATGTGATTGTAATATGTGGTTGGTGTAGTTATCTCTCAAAAATGAGAGCAATAATAATTAAGCTGGGTACTCAGAGAGTATTACAAAGTGTGGCCATGGAGGATTCCTACAGTGCTACAAGTTCAGCCTTGACTGAAATTATGGTTATTATTTCGGAGCTACGAAAATGGACCAAAGTAAGACATAGGGTCTACTGCGGATTGTGTCGGACTTTATGGAAAAGGTTACAATTATTATCATCTGGATACAGATCTGACAGGCTGCAATAGCCTTTATTATTGTCACAGTTTATAGTGTTGATCTGAGCTAGCTAGCTAATATGCTTACAGTCCAATTCCTTCAAAGAAAGGAAATTGCGAACCAGAATTAAATTAAGTAGTCAATGCACTACTACCTGCCAGTGTTGTCGGAGAAGATCTATAATACGTCAAAGAACGTACTTCTTCCAAGAAAGGAATATATATTCTTCTGCCGATTTGCTGAAGTCTGGTTAAAGGAGCAACACAACTGTCAAAATAAGTGGGGACAACTGCATCGCAGTCCTGCTTCCTGAAGATATTGTGTGAAAGGGGGAAATAGCACCAAGTTTAGTATTGGAGAACGGCGCAAGGATTAAAGAGATTTGGAGAACTGCGCAAGGAGTTTAGTATTTGGAGAACTGCGCAAGGAGTTATAAACGTGTTTGGAGAACGACGCAAGGAATTAGTATTTGGGAGAAAGCAGCACCATTTTCGTGTGTGGATTTTATATGCAAGGATTTATAAATGCACCCATATCAAAAAATGAGACCTTTTCGGATAACTTCCTGATAGTCACCGGGTAGACACCGGCAAATTTCACATGCAAATTAGATAGGTAGCGGGTGACTACCCGATAATTTTTGGGAAACAATAGTGGATACCTTTCAGGTAATAGGTACCGGATGACTACCCGATGACTGTTTTGGGAAACTAGCGGGTAACCACCCGATGACTTTTTTTGGGAACTAGCGGATAACTACCCGATAACTTTTCGGGGACCTAGCGGATAACTTTTGTGGTGATATACCTGGTGACCTCTTTGGAGACTTCCTGTTGACCTTTTGGGAATGCAGAAATACAAATTCATGAGTATGCACAAATTTATTAGGAAATATTAGCTTATTATTTGAATTGTAGATTTTGGAGAAATATAACTCTGCAGTCAGTTGAGCTTGTGCTATCTTGAAAGTGTACAATGTAATTTTAAATATTCCTGATTTAATTTAATTGGTTCACACCTTTATAAGGTGCATACCTTTCAATTAATTACAATCAAATTGTTATGATATCAGCATTATACATGTATTACAGTACCTAAATGTGATCACATCACTGACACAGCATAATAATTTTCATATCAAATATTGTAATTTATTTACAACAAATAGCTAATTAACATAAAGCTGATCAGTTAATTGACACATTAGCTGATGATTAGTAATTTAATTGACATTAATTTACTGTCAAAATCATGTATGATTTACTAGAAAAGATATAAACTAAAACATTCAAATGTGTCATATGTTAGGTACAGTGTATAAAGACTGCATCAATACAAATCATTTCATACAAATTTTCCTACCAGCATTGTTATATGAAATCAAGCATTCAATGCTTTATAATTCCTACAGCATGTTCCATATTAATTAGTAAACATCTTGTAATGTCCTACATGTAAATCCATACATTTTGGACCACAAATAACTTGAATATTCTGCACAAATATATTCCAACTGCCAACAGCTAGCTACTCCATTATTTGAATTCATTCAGTGACCTTTGACCACATACCCACCCACGCATTCTTAAGATGCTTAATGCTATTTTCAAGGTCAAATTAAAAGCGGATAACGACCGGGTAACTCCTGCAAAGAATATAAGTTTCTGGGAACCTTCTGGGTAACTCATTTGAAATATTTGAGTTTTTGGGAAACTTCCGGATGTCTACCCGAAAACTTTTGGATAACTTCATTAGGTATCCGCAAGGTATCCACTAGCGGGCACTTTCGGATAACTCTGGAAAAGGTACCCGAAAGGTTTCTGATGACCACCGAATGGTCATCGGGTGGTCACCGGGAAACTTTTCTTTTTACTATGGGCAAGTGTACAACGGACTTCGATGATTTTCGCAGGACAAGTGATTAAGGATATATACATCAGCCGTCCAGAACATTGCAAGAACTCTGTTATCTTCAAGAAGAAGAATGCTGGCTAAGTACCAATAACTTAAAACATTATTGTGATTGTGTGATTACTTTATATGTTCATTTTGTTGTCATATACCGTAAACGTTCGCCTAATGGCGCTATTGGATTCTTAGAAATGTGAGAGCGCCCTCCTTGTAAAATCTCAACAGCATTAAGGAGACGTGTATGTTAAATTGAGCAACCTGGACATAATGCCTCAGAAAAAAAATCGTGACATGACCCAATACTTTAGGTCACTAGGTTAATTGCTAGAGCAGCAAATGTTTTGAGTTTTTTCAGGTATTCTTTCTCAAGGTGACATTGGACTTAATTTGTAAATCGATTCATACGTTATACCTAACTCATTTTGGTAAATCTTTCTATAACATTGTAATCTCTTCATATTTTTATTATTATTCTTCAGTTCAAAATTACACCCTTCTGCTGTCTGACCTGTTAGCTCAGTCGGCAGAGGATGCGCCTTGAATGATGAAGGGTACTGGTTCGAATCTTGATTAATGCCCCCACTTTTATGTGAAGAAGGGTCAAGAAATGTTTTTGGATTTTGTCCCTATTTTACGAACGAATATTGTGATTTTTTTAAATTTAATTTTAATTTTCTTATTTTTTTTAGATAGGCACTGCACACCGTCGACGTCCTATACGATAAATATAAATTTAATACTCCGTTGGTGAGCGACGGGCGAGTGGTAGTGAGCGACAGGCGAGTGGTATTTCACTGAACGCAAGAAAAGGAGTTCTATCTGATTGGCTAGCAATCGATCGCTTAGGTCGCTCAGTAGTCAACTACAAACTCATGCATTCAATTCGATTGAAATCGATTATTCTATTATTGACGAAGATAAAGAGCGTGATAGTGTGTCAATAATGTACATTGTATTGCACCTGGTTTTACCAGCATTCCTTTATAAAATAATTTTCTCAAAGAGTTAAATATTATCAAAATTTTTACCCAGGATTTCAAATGTTTTACATCAAAATTGCAGTTAAACATATCCACAGCAAAATACCGGTCCTCACTAATTAGTACATTTAATTTCCAGTTAGTACATTTAAACGAAACCTGTGATTTACGTGACAACAAATAAAATTTTCTTACAATAGAAATATCATATGGGATACTGATATGGTAGGCCGCAACCGCCACAACGTGGAGCTGCTACGCGTAGCTGACTTTTTGTTCCGTTGAGCCAAATTGACCAATCATGTTAGAGTTTTTCATTACTCGGAGGTAAAACTGACCAATCAAGTACGACTTACTCATTACGTGAAGCGAATTTAGTCATTAAGAATTTGTTGGTGGTTTATTTACATTCGATTCATTTAAAATCCACATAGTAAACATTAATTTTGGCAAGAGTTTTCTCTCTGGAACGATGATGCATCAACTGGCTCCGCGTAATGAAAAGATCTAACATGATTGGTCAATTTAGCTCCGCGAAGCGAAAAGTAAGCTACGCGTAGCAGCTCCACGTTGTGGCGGTTACGGCCAGCCATATACTGATCATGCGAAAATCGTAAAACATAGAATAGAAACAGTGTGGCCGGCTCTCAAAATCTCAAATTGTATGCATAGCCTGAGTCGCACGGCCTATCTCAAACAAAGTCACCATGCGTAGTTGTTGAAAAACGTGAGGATTTATCGTACTACCACGGCAATTTTTAACACGAACATATAGGGATGATGATGGTGTGCACTGCGAAGAACGGCAACAAAACCCGCGGACAAAATTTGCTCCATCTGTATTCCACTACATTTAACAGTTAAATGACCTTTGAAAAATGGACCGGCCTCAATGTTTCAAATTGTGTAACTACATTACTTTATTCATTTATGCATTATAAATGATCAGCTATTTTTTTCTTTTCTTAAAAGGATCGAACCCAAGTAGATCAGACCATTGATCATATAACTATCAGACCACGAAGTAGTTACGTAACTCCGTGGTATCGGAACCAAGCACTGTTTGTATGGCAATCATTACGATCACGCTATTTTGGTATGCCTTTTTTGTGTACTGATTGTTTCGAACGTGGTTCATTACTTACGCGTGATCCCGTTGACATAGTAACATTACGTAACTTCGATACTGAAGTGAATAGTTGTTGAGTACACATAATTATGGAAAGCCATTGAGGTATTGTGTGCCTTCCAAAGCAGCTCAAAGCGCCTTATAACATGTTCTCATTGTGTTGTGGAATCCAAGCCAGTATTCAATGATAGTCAGTCATTTATCTATAGAGGCCTTGCATGCGTTTATCGATTGGCTCGAAACAAAGGATTTGAACCGGTTTCTTCCCGGTAATCATGGCGCAGTGCAGTCCATTCAATCAAATGTTGTCATCAACCTATTTGATCGTAGTGCATTTTGTTATGTGTGTGAGACGAACTGTCGCGGTAGATGCAATCATGCTTTTGTTGAATGCATTTGAGTAGTCCGCCATATTTACGGGATGATACGTCACACAGTGTCATCGACCCTATATCTTCATGGCAGAAATCGCCATGGTAGGTTGAATCCACAGCCACGATTGGCCATTTGGTTCAGACCTTTGAAGCTCTTTAAGACGAATAATTGGTCGAGGGACATGACTAAGGCTACTCACAATAGCCGGGTAATTGATCTTGGTTGTGCGCGAATAAGCTTGTATACCCCATTGAGGTCAATGGTTATCGACTTTTATACTGCCTAGTAGTGAGTGCAGCTGTACTACACGCTGTAGCCATACTGGACCAACGCAATATAAAATTAGAGTTTTGGTTAGATTTTGAGTTCAAAGCGCACGGCCAATTTTCAAAGCACATTCTAGCGACTATCATATCTGTTCAACATGTATTTTAAAGTGTATGAGACCACATCTGGTTTCTTGAGAAAAAATCATTTACGGGAGATATTCATCATTTTCTAACCCGCTATCCGAAGATTTTCGTCTGATATCAAAATCGTGCATAGCAATTCACGTGTATCGATCCCGTGTATTCATTTTAGTGTCTCTGCTGCACCAAATAATTATTAGCCAGGCGGTGTCGGTGTGCGTCATATGCACAACCTCTATTGGTCGTTGTATGATTTTGTTCGTTCACTCATTCAAATTTTATTTATATCATTTGAAGACTGAGCCAAGGGGGTGACACTAAATTCACGGTTGTTCTATTAGCAACGCAAAATCTATGAAAAATTCAGCTGGTTTACTAGCTAGAAAGTGAGGCCAGTTATCGATCCGTTATAGCTCGTTATAAATAATTCATGTTCGACCCCTTGGATCATGTTAATTGAGTTTGGCAAATAACAACGTTGTTAGTTTTGCGAACTTTGCCTGTTCAATGAGAGTATAGCGCGCCCCCAATACATCTGGGCACAAAACAGGCGAAAACGATCCAGTTTAATGAAATGCGGGCGGACGGGTATTCCCATCAGGCACCAGTGATATGTTTTTCAAAGAAAGTCTACTATCTTGATATGACATGACATTTTGCAATAGCAAAGTCAAAATTAGGACTTGCTGTCAATAATATGAAGGAAATATGTGACAGAGGCAAGGTGGGAAATACAAGTAGTATTTAAGTTATAATAACCTTTGATACCCGACTTGACCTTCCATCATGGCGCCTTATTCGTCTTTATGTATTTCTATTATGCTCTCAAGTAAAATAAAATACCACTCTGCTCTGAGCAGACAATGTTACTTTGCTCCCAGCATGAATTATTGATTTTATACGGAAGTAAAGAAATGCACAGTGTATGTGCATAATGTGCAAGCATACTCCAAATATTTACGGTAAATCTGAATAGTGGTCACATGTTAACATATCATGTGCTCGGGAAATCACGTGGCAACACTTTAAGATTTCAGGCTTGTTTACTAGTTAATTGCCATTTGTACTCTTTATTATTTATCTTTGTTAATTAACATATATTTTAAATGCTGATAAATCGTGGTTGGCTACCCATGATATCTGTTAAATTCAATGTTTTATGAATATAATTCTACCACGCAGAGGGGGTCACGCAGCAGGATTTCACATCACCTGACTTAGCTACATTTCGAAGCTCTGCTCTTCAAATTCATGTAAATTTCAAAGTTTATACATTTAATATATTTAATATGATACTAATTTTTTGTTATAACCAACTGGTACACGAAATATACTAGCTTATTACCTATACAGAAAGGTGATTATCAGCCTTCACTCAGCAAATTGACATGCCCGGCATATGCAGCCATTCTCCGTCTGGATAACATGACTGTCGCCCTCAATACGTCTGGGCGCAAATTTAAATAACAATACGCTATTTACATATCAATGCGGCCTCATGCTAATTAAAGCTGCCCCATCCAGGAGTTCATCTATGACTGAGCCTATTATCAGAGCCCTGACACTGAAAAATTTGCATGGCAAAATGACCCGTCTCCTCCGCAGCCAATTTGGTTTCGCTCCATCGAAATCAAGCTGGTCACGGAGGAGACTACCCTCCTTTGTGTTTGTTCATTTGTGTATGGAGAGCCCTTTTTGGAGTCTATAATGACTTAGGCTACGCCCTCAGCTAGAGTCCGACGCTGCATTGTACTAGAAATACCTTTTTGTGAAATCGCTATAAAGCCAATCGGGAACACGTATTCGTTTTGAAAATATAGCATTAAAATTAGTATCACCCTTGTGGCCCCCGTGCAGTGGAAAACCTGAATTATTTCATTAAAAGGAAATGAAAATTAAAAAAACGCGGATCTACCTGTGCACCTATCAAATGGGCACAGCAATTTGTCTCAAATATGAATGAATTTTAAGAAACATACGGGATATGATGAACATTGACCTGACGCCATGATAGTAGGATCTATTAGTCGTTTTATATACAATGTATATACCGTATTGTCATAATACCAATATTTGTCATTATATATGATGAGTAATATTTAGCAACGTAAATGTGCAGTTCATATGCACAAACGAATACTGATCTTTATGATATTCAGGTTTTTGTACATCGCATATAACATGTCACATAGGAGGTCATACGTGTTGACCATCATCTATTGTATTTGTTCATCTGTGTATGGAGAGGATTAACGCCATTAAACGCCATTAAAACTCCATCAGTATTAGTGCGTAGTTCAGTGAACTCACCGGATCGCTATTCCAAGTACTTTGATAATACAGATAATACGTATTAATGGGTTGAGGCGATTGCATTGAAAACCTAATAAATTATTCATAACAGTTACGTAATCAATCGATAGTGCGGACACTTTTCATTTGCAAACCACCAAAATTCGTAATCTTTTAGCGTTGGAAAAGAAACCACGTGAATAGAGTGCCCTCTCAAGAATATCAACTCTCTGCTAGTATGATACATCTTCCGTGGAACAGTTTCAAACAAAATATAGCCAGAGGGATTATTGGGGCAGAGGTTATCTTTTGAATCCTCTTAGAGGGCTATCATTTTGTTCGGAAGGGGGTCCTACATTTACAAAAAGTCTGCGTCAATAAAATTGCGCACTCCCTATGTCGGCAACAAAAATTTTATGATTCCCAGGCCCAAAATTGTATTGAAATCAGTCTTTTTGAATAAAATAAACACACTATCTGTGGTCATCGTGTGACTCCCTGCATTTTGGTCATGAAACATTTTTTGACCCCCTCCTATTTTTCTTTCCAAGAATATATGACCCCCGTATATTTGGGACCCCCCCCCCCCTTCGAATAAAATGATATACCTCTTATGACCACTGAAGCATAGGCAAGGACACCCGCGCGAATTAAAAGACTTGTCGCTCGTGACAGTTCGTCGCACACACATAACAAATGCCTATACACCTATCCGACTTCGCCATTACTGCGGTGTCCCCGATGTAAAACTGCGGTGTCCCGAGGTCGGGGGTCCCATCCATTATTTATTGTGTGCTATACAGAATTGTACCCGGGAATTGTACACAACAGTGATATTCAATACACAATCATGAGTATTGAATTACGAATTAAATCTCCCGCTCTGGTACATCTGTGTTGCCGTCAATAGAGGGCCAAATACAGTAAACGCTTCTCGGATTGGTGTATAGACGAATCCAACGAGCCAAGTCATGGTCAGGATTTGGTCGGACATCTTTGGGTAGCCGCTAGCACCAACTTAGTGTTTTGAGCATCCAATTGTGCAAATAAAAGCCGCCTAACACCTAGAGAAGATGCAAGGACGAGAAGTACATCAAAGCATAGATACCGCGTGTAGTTAATCCGATTATTATGAAAGGTGTAAAACGGGTGATGGAATGCAGTTTAAAATTTCCGCCAAGGCCGAATCATTTCACATTTTGAGTGCATTGTAGCCGACGGCTACCCAACTAAAGGCTGCTAGTCAGGTGTAGGAATGCGTGAATTTAGATTCGTCTATACGATCAAATAGGTTCATGACAACATTTAATTGAATGGATTGAGTTATAAACGAAAAAGAAACGATAAAACCTATAGAAAAACAAAGAATCATGAAAAAAGACACATAAAAGATTTAAAAAATAAAAATATATAAACAATGTTAAAGATAAAATCAAGAAAATAGAGAATAAAATTTCCTCAAATCAGAAAAAAAAAACATTGACAGACAACATAATCTGTCAGAAATTACTGCATGAGATTCGAACTATGAATCTTCTCCACAAGTTCGCTTTATCCTCGCACTATAGTCTAATGCTCTGCTCACTAGGCCACAACGTATCAGGTGAATGATTACCGCATTATCATGAACAAGTTTGTTTGATCTTGTTCATAATTGTATGCGTCGATAGGTTTCAACCTTTAACTACACGTACCCTTAATGATCAGTGATAATAGTCGGCTTTTACAGGGATGGCGCTCTCTCATTTCCATGAACTCCGTAGCGCCATTAGGCGAACGTTTACGGTATTGTACCAATCCTACCTTACTTTCAATTAAAGACGTATATTTTTGTTAGCTTAATCAACCAGTGTATTTGTTTTGTGCATTCGTGTGAGTTCGGGTAAAAGGTAATTTTGGCCTTGAGTCAAGTACGACTCGTAACAAGGTTCACCCCTCCAGGAGTCTACGAGACTGTGATCAAGTCTAAGGTCAAAAAGGTCACGACAGGATGATCAACATCACAGTGTCAGTATCGCTGATGAAAGATGCAGGGAATCATTTTCTTGTGTTTGGATCAAAAGTTTTAAATCATTCAATATACCAACATAGATTAAAATATGCAATAACAACTTGATACGGAGTGCATTATCTTCTGTTCCTCTTTAGGCAGCAGCTCCGTATGAGGGGTTTCATCCTGGGGTTGGATTGGAGATGAGTTTAGTTGATTGCTGATCCACATACAGTTACTTGGATGATTTCCATGTCTTTTATTGGCTCTGTCACTTTGCTTATTATTTACTTGTTTTGTATTGTAGATTTGGGTTGTTTTATGTGTGAAATTGCTCAATAAGTTAATGTAATATTTATTTGTGATTAATGGAATTTTGCCAGACATACAAAAGATAAAAAACAAAACATAGATGAACTTTAATGAACAATGACATTCACACTTTGAATGCACTCCGACTACATCCAATTGCTACACAGAATAAAATATAGTGACTACGGAACGCTATTGAAAAGCGTTATGGAACATCTTGCAATAGCAATTGGGATCTGAGTAGTAATTTCGGGTGTCTTCCTCTGCCTGTATCAAATCCTACTTCCGTTCAAAATACTTCCACACATCTTCTGCTCCCAACGCCAAACAAGCCATAAAAGACACAGCACCCAGTTGGATTAATGCAAGTCCAAAATGCCCACTGACGTCATAGATTAAGCCTACAAGGAAATAAATGTAACACGAAATTAGATAATTTGAAAGTTTCCGCATTATTTTGTGGCATTTTTTGATACAATTCTAGAAAAATGGGGTCATTGGGTAGCCGCACCTAAAAAGGGGGTCATCGGGTATAACTTATTTTAAAAGGGGATCATCGGGTAGGTTCGATTTTGACTTGCCCCCGGTAAACGATCGAATTTTAAGTAGTGTTGAAGTCAAAAAAATTCTTCTTCTTTAGTATATACCACTAGGTATGAATATTCAATTTTTATAACATAAAAATGGATATCATTTTCTCACCTGTGATGAATCCATTAATGATGTAGCCAATGCCGTAGGACATTTGCATCCACGCAACGGCAATTATACTTTCATCTGCCTTGGTCATGTTGACAGAGTCATAAGCAATGACATAAACTTGTGATCCAGCCATACCGAGTCCTGCACCGAGTACAAAACTAAGCGAAGATAAAGCCACAAAAGTGGTTGCAAAGAACATCGCCACATAGCACACAGTAACTATAATAGAGCCGATATATAAAAGCAGCCTGGAAGATGTCTTACCCTGTAACATTGCCATTGTTATTCTGACAAAGAATGCTCCTATACCACTAATTGAAGCCGTCACAGTGGCTGCCTTAGGCGTCAACCCTTTACTTTGGCCAAATGATACCAAGTATACAACCCAACCATTTTGTACATACCCACAAATAGCCTGAACAATAAGAACAACAAGAAACGCCCGATTGGTTAATAGAGAGCGATTAAAGATGTCTTTAAAGAAAACGTTGAAGGGGAAGTCCTGAGTGTTATCTTTTAATGATCTCATTAAGCTACCGTAGAATGCTGGATTTTGGATAATTCGGCAAGCTTTCAAAGGCTTGAGTAGTGTTGCTGCTGCCAGGTAGTGCAGGTTTAGTCCACCAAGTAGAAGCATTGCCCCTCTATATCCATAAGTATCAATGATTTGTTGAGCTATTGGCGCAAATGTTACGACACCGAGTGGAAATCCAGTGGAAACTATACACAAAGCAACGGCGTAATCAGTGCTGAAATATGATGATAATAAACCTAGTGCAAACGTCACACCTATAGATGCAAAACCTGTAAGAACGTAGACATAGATTAATTCCAATTAAAAAGCAAGTATCTCAATTTAATTATAAACATCTAAATAATCTTTGATCTGAAATGGGTGGACACTTACATAACATATTACTTAACTTGTCTTCAGTAACACATGAACTAAAAAAGAGGATAAGCAAAAACAAAAAACAAAAAAACACCAGAAATGATAAACCAGGCGTAATATCAACACTAATATTACCTTTACACTTTCAGATGAGAATATTGAATTTTCACATTGCCCCGACACTAGAACAAAGTCTACGAATCAAGATCATTTTCACATAATCATTTTAATAAAAAGACCGACACTTTCTTTGTTCCAATGTAAATATATTGTTGTTGTTTTTTGGTTATTTTTAGTTAACGTATCAACTTGCCTGTTAAAAACGTGCCCAGTAGTAACATGAAAATATTAGTGGCTACAGAACATGCCATCAATCCCATAGTAGACAAAATACTGCATGTTATTATGATGGTACGAGTTTCAAACAACCTTGTTATGGGGAAGATCAAAAGATCTGTAAGAAATTATAAAAAACCGTTGTGTAAATTGGAAATGAAATCGTAAATCTTTAAATAATATCTTTCGAATATCTGATTCACTAGTGCATTAAAATCAGATCATACTTCAACTTAAAACATATTATGGTCCCCCACCCCACACACTCACCCCACGCACCCACACAAACCCACGCACATTCACCTTCATTGAATTGTTATACAAAAGAAGAGAAATTAAACCTTACTTAGAAAATATTCTCCAAAGTAAATAACTGAAACAATAACACCAATAGTTTGTGTGTAGGTTGCAAATTGGTCCTGTAGTACTGGAACGAAAACACCAAATGCTTTAACGATTCCCGATTCCAGAAATAATATTGTCCAAACTGATAGTAAGGTTAGCTTTCCATTTCCAAGATTTCCTTTCATCGTGAATGTACTGTTTACGGTGTCGACATAAATCACTTTAGTTTATTCTACATAAAACAAACTTCAAAGTTATGAATATATGTTTATATGGTTAAGAAAGATGCAATGGTTTCTTACTAAAATGCATATAGTTGTTCAAACATAACATGTTCATAACATGTGTGTTCTCTGCTTCCTATTCTAGATTTAAAACAATTAGTGACCGCCTTGTCCAGGTGTGAAATAAAAATAACTGATAAATAACTGATGTTATGATCATATAACTTTAAAATTGAAATATTCATCATTAGAGATATCATTAATAGGTACAAATTAGAAAATTATGCATTTCATCATGAACTGGATTTGGTATTATCATATAATAGGAATGGTTAGAGTGACCTTTTTGTTGTATAGATTGAACCGATTTTGGGCCTGCAAACACATACTTCAACAGAATATCATGGTTCCACAGGTAATTTACAAATAATTGGTCCCACGGGAAATTTACAAACTGGACTTGCAGAACCGGTGATTGATCTTACTAATAAAAAAAAAACCCTTTAAAATGGAGTGCTCGGGTCATATGGAAGAGAAATGTTCACTCTCAACATACAATAGGAAGAGATATTATAGCTAATGGAAATACAGACGATTCAAGCAGGAGGCAACAGTCAAATAGCTACTCAGGTGCATTACATAGTACACATAACGCTGACAATTACAAGGTCAACTTCAACTTGTATTTATTAGTGTATACCTGGTCTCTCCTTCTCATGGAGTAAAAACAGTCAAACTGTAGAAGTCATAAATTCAGTAAAAATGCATCTGCGAACCAAAAATCTTGTTTTATTGGTAACACTATTATAATTATAATTATTTATTGTTGTTGTTATTATTATTATTATTATTAGTAGTAGTAGTAGTAGTAGTAGTAGTAGTAGTAGTAGTAGTAGTAGTAGTAGTAGTAGTAGTAGTAGTAGTAGTAGTAGTAGTAGTAGTTTTAGTAGAAGTAGTAGTAGTAGTAGTAGTAGTAGTAGTAGTAGTAGTAGTAGTAGTAGTAGTAGTAGTAGTAGTAGTATTTGTTTTTGTTTTTGATCAAAGAAATCGTATACTATACGAGTGGATATGCGTGCGCAGTGATAGATAAAAATGACTAAAGAGTTTAACTTCAACACTACACTATTTTTCGCTTACCTGGACCATTTTCGACTAGATCGATTTCATCCTGTTTTGCTAAATAAAATAAACATATTTCCTAATCCTTTATCAGATCTAATTAACTGGCAATAAAAGTTGCTGGAAGTTTGAATCTGCCCTGTCGTTGTTGCGAGATGGCTAGGGAACTTTGATTTGCAGGGCCAGGTTAGCACAGGCTTCTGTGCTGTACCCTGATACCTGTATGATGATCTAAAGATTTTCCAAGTGGCTCGCTGCGCTCGCAGTTCGGGAGGCGTCGCGGTTTGAGAACGGGACTCGCTCGCTATACTGTTCGAGAGGCCGTCGCGGTTTGAGAAAGGGGCTAATTCTAGGCCAGGTTCAAACTTCCATCGCCTGTCATCCCGGGCTGTCATCAATTCTAATTTTGAACTTTAATGAACAATAACATTCACATTTTGAATGCACTCCGACTACATCCAATTGTTACAAAGAATAAAATATAGTGACGACGCAACGCTATTGAAAAGCGTTATGGAACATAATTGCTATAGCAATGGGATCCGAGTAGTCATTCTGGTATCTGTCTCTGACTGTATCAAATCCTACTTCCGTTCAAAATACATCCATACGTCTTCTACTCCCAACGCCAAACACGCCATAAAAGACACAACACCAAGTTGAATTAATGCAAGTCCACTGATGTCATAGATCAGTCCTGCAGGGAAATAAATGTAACGTAGACAAAAAAAACGAGTAGCAAAATTGTCATTCGTTTGTAACGTCTATTTTATCATATTTTGCATACCTTGGGCTTATTTATTATTGGTTTTCTTGATTCGTTTGTTTTTGTTTTGTTTTTTGCAGTTAGACACAACACACTCTCAGAATAATGACCGCTTAGAGGTAATTACGGTAAATATGCCCTTTAAACAAAAGAATGTACTGTTGGTAAACAAGCAACAACATAAAAATAGGTATGTTTTCTCACCTGTGACATATCCATTTATGATGTAGCCAATGCCGAAGGACAAATGCATCCACGCAACGGCAATTATACTTTCATCTGCCTTGATGTAGTCATTAGCAACCACATAAATTTGTGGTGCAATTATACCGATACCTGCGCCGAGTACATAACTGAGCGAAGATAAAGCCACAAAAGTGGTTGCAAAGAACATCGCCACATAGCACACAGTAACTATAATAGATCCGATATATAAAAGCAGCCTAGGATATGTTTTACCCTGTAACATTGCCATTGTTATTCTGATAATGAATGACCATATACCACTAATGGAAGCCGTCACAATGGCTGAATTAGGCGTCAAACCTTTACTTTGGCCAAATGATACCAAGTATACAACCCAACCATTTTGACCATACCCACAAATAGCGTGAACAATAAGAACAACTTGAAACGCCCTATTGGTTAATAAAGAGCGATTAAAGATGTCTTTGAAGCAGTTGTTGAAGGTGAAGTCCTTGGTGTTATCTTTTAATGATCTCATTAAGCTACCATATAATGTTGGATTGTGGATACTTCGGCAAGCTTTCAAAGGCTTGAATAGTGTTGCTGCTGCCATGTAGTGCAGGTTTAGTCCGCCAAGTAGAAGCATGGCCCCTCGCCATGCACAAGTGTCAATAAACTGTTGAGTTATTGGCGCAAAGGTTATAATACCGAAGGCATATCCACTGGAAACTACATTCAGAGCAACTGTGTAATCAGTTGTGAAATATGATGATAATAAACCTACTGCAAACGTTGAACCTATACATGAAAAACCTGTAAGAACGTAGAAATGTTTTATCAAGTTAAATAGTAAACGTCTCACTTATAAAAGTCTAATATGCTTTAGAGTGATCCAAAATAAAAGGGCACTTATTATAACATACTGCTTGCCTGTCTTCAGTAACACATGGATTAAGAAAAAAGGATATGCAAAAACAGAAATTTAAAAAAACCCACCAGAAACGATAAATCGGGCGCGTAATCAACACTCACATTACCAATTCAGATGTAAATATTGACGTTATAAGTATGTCTACGATTCAAGATCAGTATAACATAATTATTTCAACAACAAAAAGCGCAGTGAAAAACACCCAGCGTTTCATTCTTTCAATGTAAATATAACGTTGTTGCTTTTCAGTTAAAATAAGTATCAACTTGCCTGTTAAAAACGTTCCCAGAAATAATATGAATATATTAGTGGCTAACGAACATGCTATCAATCCCATAGTAGACACTGCACGTTAATATGATGGTACGAGCTGCAAACAACCTTGTTATGGGGAAGATCAAAAGATCTGTAAGTTATTACAAAAACCGTTGTGTAAATTGGAAATAAAAATGGTATCTTTTTAAATAATATCTTTCAAATATCTGAAGCACCGGTGCCTAATTAAAACAAGTAAGCATGGTAAGTAAAACAAAAGAATACCTCAGTTTGGAACATATTTCAAATAGTAACACAAGCACACCCCACGCACACCCCTTCGAACACAGTTATGCACTTAGCTAAACAAACCAACTTTTAAAATAAGAATTATATTAAACCTTACTCAGAAAATATCCTCCAAAGAAAATGAATGAAACAACAACACCAATAGTTCGTGTGTAGGTTGCAAATTGGTCCTGTAGTACTGGGACCAAAACACCAAATGCTTTAACGATTCCCGATTTTAGAAAAATTATTATCCATACTGATAGCAAGGCTAGCCTTCCATTTCCGAGATGTCCTTTCATCATGAATGCACTGCTTACGGTGTCGACATAAATCACTTTAGTTTATTCTGCATATATTCTACATAAAACAGACTTCAAAGCTAATATAATATGTTAACATGGTTAAGAAAGTTGTACTGGCTCTTTCTACCAGTATATTTTAAACATGCTTGTAGTTGTTCAAAATCACATGCGTGCTCTTTCATGTCTTTGCTTCCATTTCTATTTTTTTAAATTAGTATAAACCACGTTGTCCAGGTGTACAATAATTAATGATATATTTTTACATTTAAAAAAGATTATATTAACTGGTACAAACTAGAAAATTATGCAGTTTTTATCATGATATGGTGGTGGTATTATCATATAATAGGAATAGCGTCACGATATTAAATATTTATGCAATAGTCATTACTTTTTGTTATAGAGATTGAACCGATTTTGTGCCTTCAAACACGTACTTCAACAGAGTGTCATGGTGAAATGGTAAAATTGTTTGGAACAGCACAGATTACGAATTTCACACAAATGTATTTATGTATTCATTCATTTATTTTTATTAGGAATTTGTCAGCAAACGAGTTCAAAAGGCACGATGAACATATTATTAAGACATTTCATCCAGAACGAGTCATGGTGCAGTCAGGGGTTTACATCCTACTCTTTTCTAAACTGATAGCAATACAAATGTTTGTGCATTAAAATGTTTTGCATTTTAATCCAACTATTTAGTTGATTTTATTGGATATTTCAGACTATAACAGGTTATGTCATGGCAATAATTTTTGAGTTGCAAGTTTTGAAAATGTACAAATATAAAGTTGTTTAAAAAAACCAACACAATCGTAATACCAAGATGGTCGCCGTCATTGTGCAACCATTTTCAAATCAAACCTAACCCCTTTTACACAGAATAAAATTGTCATATAATTTCTTAATTCTATCACCCCACCCAATCGCGAACTCGATACCTGATGAAAATCACACATTGTGGAAAGTTTTTTTTTTCCTTTTGGAGTACACTATTTATCTACAGGTTGTACCTGAACCCATAAAGGGCTCCACACAGCATACACAGTGGGACCACACATCAAAAAACAAAAAACAACAAACAACAAACAACTTCACAGGGTAGATCCCTTATTGTTGCAATCAATTTATCACAACAATTTCTAATGCCATTTGATGTGGTGCATTTCTCCTTATGGAGCATTGTTTCTTGTCTCCGCAAGGAAAAAAATATCCATCGGGTAATTGTTCCAAAACACATAATTGGTTCCACAGAGCATTTATATGCTGAACTTGCATGACTTGCAGAACCACTGGTTGATTTCACTAATAAAATCCCCTTTAAAAGGGCGTGCTCATGTGCATGGAAGAGAATGGTCATTAAAGAGCTTCGCGCTCGCCGTTGCCTCCGCCACTTCGCGGCGTGAGCATTCCGGGGCATCATAATAAGTTTCCAGTGATAAGCATATTCTGATGAGTGTAGGTCGGCTTCGGCTGGCCTGCATGAAACAATATTGTAAATAATGCTTTAATAAATCACCAAGTCTATTTTAAATGTAATGTTTGTTTGTTTATTTCTTCTTTATACTGGGTCCATATTCAGGGGAAAATTTAAGTATTCCTCTGTTCTTCCATATGGCCCATGTAATATACAGGCTGAGTCAAAAAGAAGTAAACTCATGTTTGAGGGGCTGTAACTCGAGATCTGTAAAAAATCTGCTAAAGATAAAAATACCACTGGAAATAGCAAATTCTACACCTCTAAATAAAAAAAGAATTATTGCAATTGCTTACAGCAAATTTAAGTTATACTCATTTGAATACAACCACCCATTTTTGTAGCTGCACACGGTTTCACTTCCCAAGTAGGGGCCTACCTTAATATATTGATTGGTAAGGCGCTATATTCAAATGCTTTTAAGTTATTGGTGTGGTTTCGATCAATAATTCCTACATGTTAAAGAGCTCTTTTCAATATGAATTTTACCTCGTTGCACTACATTATAATAAAACGGGCCAAATGACAACACTGCACCACAATTTACCGCACGGGAGCGCACGTTTCTGTCGACGAAGTATCATGAAGCTAAGAGTCCCACTGAAGTTCAGCGTCTTTTTCGTCTCCAATTTCCTACAGCTAACCGGGTTTCATGTAAGGGAGGAGTATATAAGAATGTGAACAAGCTCATTGTGTATGGGACACTAAGGAACAGACAGCCGGAAGCTTCAGGCAGACCACGAACTGCTAGATCACAAGTGAACATAGCTAGAGTTAGACATGCGTTACAGCAAGACCAAAGATCAGCTCAATCCTTTACCTAACATTCCCCAATCAAGCTTCTGCCAGATCGTTCGTAAAGACTTGAATTGAATTGGTATCCATACAAACTATAGTACCGTCATGGACTTTGTTGAATATTAATTAAAAGAAAAAGTTGTCTTTACAACAATAAATCCTGTTAGCACTTTGCTGATTCGTCGAAATTGAAATGGATGAAAATCAATCGGCCGTGTGCAGCTACAAAAATGGGTGGTTGTATTCAAATGAGTATAACTTTAGTTTGCTGTGAGCAATTGCAACAATTCCTTATTTTATTTAGACGTGTAGAATTTGCTCTTTCCAGTGATATTTTTATTTTTAGCAGATTCCTTGCAGATCTCGAGTTACAGCCCCTCAAACATGAGTTTACTTCTTTTTGACTCAGCCTGTATGTATGTGTGAAATTGCGCAAAAAGTTTATGTAATATTTATTTTATAGAGGCCTGATATACTTGTCAAAAGATACAAAAAATATAAGTGAACTTCAATGAACAATGATATTTGCACTTTAAATACACTCCGACTACATCCATCTGCTACAAAAAGTGAGATATAGTGACGACGGAACGCTATTGAAAAGCGTTATGGAATATATTGTAATAACAATTGGGATCCGAATAGTCATTCTGGTATCTTTCTCTGTTCAAATTTTACTTCCGTTCAAAATACTTCCATACGTCTTCTATTCCCAAGACCAAACACGCCATAAAAGACACAGCACCCAGTTGGATTAATGCAATCCCGAAATGACCGCTGATGTCATAGATCAAGCCTACAAGGAAATCAAATGTAACATAGACAACATGAAATAGGATAATTTTCCGCATTATTTTATAGCATTTTGACGATACAATTCTATAAAAAAAATGGGGTCATTGGGTAGCCGCACCTAAAAAAGGGGGTCATCGGGTATGACTTTTTTGATTATATTCGACTTTAAAAATGGGGAATATTGACAGACCTTGAAATTGACAGATTAGATTTCTAATAAAAACGGATATGGTTTTCTCACCTGTGATGAATCCATTAATGATGTAGCCAATGCCGTAGGAAAAGTGCATCCACGCAACGGCAATTATGCTTTCATCTGCCTTGATGGAGTCATTAGCAATGACATAAACTTGTGAGCTAGCTATACCGAGACCTGCACCGAGTACAAAACCAAGCGAAGATAAAGCCACAAAAGAGGTTGCAAAGAACATCGCCACATAGCACACAGTAACTATAATAGATCCGATATATAAAAGCAGCCTGGGAGATGTCTTACCCTGAACAACTGCCATTGTTATTTTGATAAAGAATGCTCCCATACCACTAATGGAAGCCGTCACAGTGGCTGCCTTAGGCGTTAATCCTTTACTCTGGCCAAATGATACCAAGTATACAACCCAACCACTTTGACCATATCCACAAATTGCGTGAACAATAAGCACAACTAGAAACGCCCTGTTGGTTAACAAAGAGCGATTAAAGATGTCTTTGAAGCAGTTGTTGAAGGTGAAGTTCTGAGTGTTATCTTTTAATGATCTCATTAAGCTACCATAGAATGTTGGATTGTGGATACTTCGGCAAGCTTTCAAAGGCTTGAGTAGAGTTGCTGCTGCCAGGTAGTGCAGGTTTAGTCCACCAAGTAGAAGCATGGCCCCTCTCCAACCATAAGTGTCAATCAATTGTTGAGTTATTGGCGCAAAGGTTATAATACCGAAGGCATATCCACTGTAAACTATATTCAGTGCAACTGTATAATTATTTGTGAAATATGATGATAATAAACCCATTGCAAACGTCACACCTATACATGAAAATCCTGTAAGAAAGTATGAATGTTTTGTCAAATAGATTTTAAAACAGTAAGCGTCTGACTTATAAAAGTCTAATAAGGTTACGAGGTGATCCAAAATAAAAGGACTCTTATTTAGCATTATACTGCTTAACACATGGACTAAGAAAAGAGGAAAAACAGAAATAATTAGATTTAAAAAACCCATCAGAAACGACAAATCGGGCATGTAATCCCGGCACGTAATCAACACTCACATTACCATTTCGGATGAAAATATTGACGTTATACATGTCATAACCATGTCTACGATTCAAGATCATTATAACATAATCGTTTTAATAAAAACACCGAGAGTTCTTTTCTTCCAATGTAAAGTTATAAATTATAATGTTGCTGTTTTTCAGTTAAAATAAATATCAACTTGCCTGTTAAAAACGTGCCCAGAAAAAACATGAATATATTAGTGGCTAGCGAACATGCTATCAATCCCAAAGTAGACAAAACACTGCACGTTATTATGATGGTACGAGCTGCAAACAACCTTGTTATGGGGAAGATCAAAAGATCTGTAAGAAATTACAAAAACCGTTGTGTAAATTCGAAATAAAATCGTATCTTTTTAAATAATATCTTTCAAATATCTGAAGCACCGGTGCCTAATTAAAACAAGTAAGCATGGTAAGTAAAACAAAAGAATACCTCAGTTTGGAACATATTTCAAATAGTAACACAAGCACACCCCACGCACACCCCTTCGAACACAGTTATGCACTTAGCTAAACAAACCAACTTTTAAAATAAGAAAATATATTAAACCTTACTCAGAAAATATCCTCCAAAGAAAATGAATGAAACAACAACACCAATAGTTCGTGTGTAGGTTGCAAATTGGTCCTGTAGTACTGGGACCAAAACGCCAAATGCTTTAACGATACCCGATTCTAGAAAAATTATTGTCCATACTGATAGTAAGGTTAGCTTTCCATTTCCAAGATTTCCTTTCATCATGAATGCACTGCTTACGGTGTCGGCATAAATCACCTTAAGTTTATTCTGGATCTATTCTACATAAAACATACTTCAAAATTATGAATATATGTTTACATGGTTAAGAAAGAATATACTGGCTCGTTCACAATAACATGCGTTGCTGAAGAAGTCAACCGACCTGGTTGACGAAACTGTCTAATACCGTGAGTAGAAAATTGGATTTGACTACATAATTAACGAACTTTAATAACATGCGTGTTTTCAATTCTAAATTTCCTATTCTAAATTTAAAACAATTAGCAACCCGGTTGTCCAGGTGTGAAGAAACTAATGTGATGAACATATAACTTTAAAATTTAGTAACCATGGTAACTGTTCATTAGAGATATCATTAATGTGGTACAAAATTTAGAAAATTATGCATTTCATCATGATATGGATTGGGTATTATCATATAATAGGAATGGTTAGAGTTGCAGAGATTGAACCGACTTTGGGACTCCAAACACATGTCTGTTCAATTAGCTTAGATTCTTGAATTTTTAAGATATTTGAAAAAATGAAAAATTGTGGCGAAAGTCATCAAAGAAAAGTGTTAGCACAGCATTAGACCTAACGTGATTTATACTTTTCAAATTCCAAAGTTCAATTTAAAACCCCATTTGTATTCAATTTTGCCCCATTTTAGGCAGTTACTTGGGTCCACCAAAAGGGATCGCGACCTTTTACAAATCGAGTGGGACGGTCCATTCTCAACTTAGGGCATAGACCATATCCAATTTAGCAAAACAATCTGTCCACCAATCTGTCCTGCCATTTCAATTGTTATACCGTTCCGGTTATTGGATAGGTTCTATAGGTGATGGTCCACCGGTTTTTGTTACACGAAATTATATGGCGCGATTACGTTTTATGCATAACATTATTCTGAGCATTATTTATTTTCCTAAACAATGACATTAAAATTATGGATTTCGCTTTTATTTCAATGGTTTACAATGTAAATTGAGTTTTGTTTAATACCACCATTCCTTCCCAAGAATATCAGCATTCACTTGACATTTTCAGATACAGTGACTTTACAAGAATTGTTTTCTGTAACCTGATTGTTTTAAATAATATTTTCTTGTACAAAAGTTCTTTTGTTTAACAGTTTTTTCAGTTTGTATTCAACAAACAAAACGAAATAACAAATTGAAAATAAATGTGTAGTTTTATAATAGGCCTATTATAGGCCTACACCTTCTGAGAGCCATTCTCAGACCCATTCGCACAATAAATAAATAAATAAATAAATAAATAAATAAATAAATAAATAAATAAATAAATAAATAAATAAATAAATAAATAAATAAATAAATATTCAAAGTTTAGACCTTCTAGAATAGAAATAAATAAATAAATAAATAAATAAATAAATAAATAAATAAATAAATAAATAAGCAAGGAATGTATTTATATAAGCTGGGCCTATTTTAGAAAACCTTAGTTCATAAATAATAACGTAATGTTTCAACAGTAGGGTTTCAACACAAATTATGCATAGGCCTACTGGCAAATATTTTGCTGGACAATACTTCCTGATGCGGATGGTCGAATAAATACTATCTCTGCACATTGTGACATTCGTCCCCATTACTCTAAATGGATTGATTCAAAAAAGTTTATGGTACCCGACGTTTTACGGCTTTTTATGAAAATATCGCGGGAAAAGACCAAAATTGAATACAAATGGGGTTTTAAATTGAACTTTAGAATTTGAGAAGTATAAATCACGTTAGGTCTAAGGCTGTGCTAACACTTTTCTTTGATGACTTTGACCACAATTTTTTATTTTTTCAAATATCTTAAAAATTCAAGAATCTAAGCTAATTGAACAGACAGTAGTACCATTTCTAGGTATCCATTCTGTAACCAGTTTGGTCCATCGTCCATCTGGTGTTCTAGCTAGGTGACCAGCCCAAGACCACTTCTTTTGTTTCACAGTCTGGATGACATCGGTGACCTGTGTCATGCTTCTGATCCACTCATTTGTTTGTTTGTTTGTTTTTGTCTCTTTTTATGGTCCCTATCATGCTCCTTTCCATACTGTGTTGAGCCACTCTCAACTTCTGCTCCATTCTCTTAGTATTAGTAATGGCCCAAGTTTCTGAGCCATATGTCATGGCTGGGAGGACACACTGGTTGAAGACTTTCTTTTTAAGACATAGTGGCATATTGCTCTGCATCACTTCATTCAAGTTTCCAAAAGCACCCCAACCTGCTCTTACCCTTCTTCTAACTTCGTCAAAGTGGTTGTAGCTCATTTTGACAACTTGACGCAAGTACACACATTCTTCTACTTCTTCTAGTGCGGTTTGGTGAATGTAGATTTGCTTCTTGATGTCAAATCTGTTGAACATATTTTTGGTCTTGCTCATGTTGATCTCCAGCCCCACTTGGTTACTTCCATTGTTGTTGAGGGCTTGCAGCATAGACTCCAGATAATCAGGGTTTCCTGCAAAGATTATAATTTCATCTGCAAATCTCCGGTGGCTTATCCTCTCCGCATTGATGTTGATCCCTTTCTTTTCCCAATCAAGCTTTTGTATGATGGCTTCATGTTATCTACCTGTCGAACCCCCCGGTGAGTGTTAATTTTGTTGCTCTCAGAGTGTAGCCGGATGGTAGCTGTTCCTTTGCTGTATATGTCTGTCCTTGATTTTGTTGACATATGTGCTCTCGATTCCCTGGCCAACCAGTATTGTATGTATTGTAGTACAGCTGGAATTACAATGCTGTCGAAAGCCTTCTCATAGTCTACAAAAACCAAACACAATGGTTGCTGATATTCATTTGCTTTCTCTATAATCTGTTTAACTACATGTAGGCCCTGTAGGTGATCTGTGGTGGAGAATCCGCTTCTAAATCCGGCTTGTTCTCGGGGCTTGTTAGGGTGATTGCCTCATCACATCACCTGGGATGCACGCAAGCGCATTGTATATATCAAGTAGTATTTTAGTACGCATACAAGTAGTGTTTTGTAGTACCCGATAGTGTTAGGGTTGATATATTCTTCCTTTTTTACCACTGGAAACAACCCCCTCCCCTTCTTACGCAAACTTCTTACCTTATGGAAGTCACACTTTTATGTAAACTTTCTTAGTTTTTTTCCCTTATGGAGCAAAATTACCTGAGCCCATAATTGCCTCCAAGGGGCATACCCAATGGAACCACACCAATAAAACACAACAACTCCACTGCGTAGACCCATAGGAGGCTCATGGAGACCTTTACTTTATTGTTGCAATCAATTTACAGTAAAATCTAATGCCCTGCGGTGCATTTTTGCTTATATTATGTCCATATAGACCGAGTTTTTTTGTCCCCACAAGGGAAAAATATCTATGAGGTAATTATTTTAAAACACATAATTGGGTCCAAGGGGCATTTATAAATTGGTGGTTGATCTCACTAATAAAACACCTTTAAAAGGGAGTGCTCGGGCCATATGGAAGATAAATGATCATTAAAGGGTATTCATTAATTCTCCGGCTGTTTACACTCAACATACAATAGGAAAGGAGTATTATAGCTCAAGCTCAGAGTTCAAGCAGGAAGTAACAGTCAAATAACTGCCCAGGTGCATCACATAGTACAATTAACGCTGGGTCAAATTCACCTTGTATTATTAGTGTATACCTGGGTAGTCTCTCCTTCTCATTAATTGAGTAAGGCTGAGCTGTAATAAAAACAGTCAAAACGTATACCGTAAAAACTCGATAGTTTGCATAATGTGCTTACATCGAGCGCGTTTGAAAACATGAAATTGTACCAAAGTCCGGCGCTTTACCAACTGAGTTAATGGGGTTGAGATTTGTTTGTTTGTTTATGATTAAAGAAATCTTACCCTACGTACGGTTGGATATTCGTGTGTAGTGGTAGATAAAATGATTAAAGAGTTTAAATTCTACGCTATATTATTTTTCGCTTACCTTGAACATTTTCGCTAGGTCGACTAGATCGATCTTATCCTGTTTTGCCAAAAAAATGAAGATATGTCCTAATCCTTTGTCCTAATTAACTGGCAATAAAAGGTGCTGGAAGTTTGAATCTGCCCTGTCGTTGTTGAGAGATGGCTAGGGAACTTTGATTTGCAGGGGAAGGTTGTGATGTACCCTGTATAATCCTATGTCATGAAATAGGGGAAGTTACCTTTCTAGTCATGCAATAGTTTGTTTATTATGACATCTAAGGGAAAAACCCAGATGAATGCAATAACATCATTTATGAAGACTATTTATGTCAAGGGGAAAAATCCCCTGAGACAGATTGTGAAATGTACATAATAGTGGGAAAAACCGACAGGAAGTGATGTAAGGTGAAATGTTAATGTCTATTAATAGAACATTTGGAAATCCCAGATGGGGGATAAAACACAATGTTAGTAATAATTCTAGGCAGACCTGTATCGATGTGATTGTAATATGTGGTTGGTGTAGTTATCTCTCAAAAATGAGAGCAATAATAATTAAGCTGGGTACTCAGAGAGTATTACAAAGTGTGGCCATGGAGGATTCCTACAGTGCTACAAGTTCAGCCTTGACTGAAATTATGGTTATTATTTCGGAGCTACGAAAATGGACCAAAGTGAGACATAGGGTCTACTGCGGATTGTGTCGGACTTTATGGAAAAGGTTACAATTATTATCATCTGGATACAGATCTGACAGGCTGTAATAGCCTTTATTATTGTCACAGTTTATAGTGTTGATCTGGGCTAGCTAGCAAATATGCTTACAGTCCAATTCCTTCAAAGAAAGAAAATTGCGAACCAGAATTAATTTAAGTAGTCAATGCACTACTACCTGCCAGTATTGTCGGAGAAGATCTAGAATACGTCAAAGAACGTACTTCTTCCAAGAAAGGAATATATATTCTTCTGCCGATTTGCTGAAGTCTGGTTAAAGGAGCAACACAACTGTCAAAATAAGTGGGGACAACTTTATCGCAGTCCTGCTTCCTGAAGATATTGTGTGAAAGGTGGAAATAGCACCAAGTTTAGTATTGGAGAACGGCGCAAGGATTAAAGAGATTTGGAGAACTGCGCAAGGAGTTTAGTATTTGGAGAACTGCGCAAGGAGTTATAAACGTGTTTGGAGAACGACGCAAGGAGTTTAGTATATTTAGGAGAAAGCAGCACCATTTTCGTGTGTGGATTTTATATACAAGGATTAATAAATGCAAGTGTACAACGGACTTCGCTGATTTTCGCAGAACAAGTGATTAAGGATATATACATCAGCCGTCCAGAACATTGCAAGAACTCTGTTATCTTCAAGAAGAAGAATGCTGGCTAAGTACCAATAACTTAAAACATTATTGTGATTGTGTGATTATTTTATATGTTCATTTTGTTGTCATATATTGTACCAATCCTACCTTACTTTCAATTAAAGACTTAGATTTTTGTTAGCTTAATCAACCAGTGTATTTGTGTTGTGCATTCGTGTGAGTTCGGGTAAAAGGTGATTTTGGCGTTGAGTCAAGTACGACTCGTAACAAGGTTCACCCCTCCAGGAGTCTACGAGGCTGTGATCAAGTCTAAGGTCAAAAAGGTCACGACAGGATGATCAACATCACAGTGTCAGTATCGCTGATGAAAGATGCAGGCAATCATTTTCTTGTGTTTGGATCAAAAGTTTTAAATCATTCAATATACCAACATAGATTAAAATATGCAATAGCAACTTGATACGGAGTGCATTATCTTCTGTTTCTCTTTAGGCAGCAGCTCCGTATGAGGGGTTTTATCCGGGGGTTTGATTGGAGATGAGTTTAGTTGATTGCTGATCCACATACAGTTACTTGGATGATTTCCATGTCTTTTATTGGCTCTGTAAATTTGCTTATTTATTTTCTTGATTTTGTATTGTAGATTTGTGTTGTTTTTATACCTGTGAAATTGCGCAATAAGTTAATGTAATATCTATTTGTGAATAATAGAATTTTGCCAGACATACTTGTCAAAAGATAAAACAAAACAAAACATAGATGAACTTTAATGAATAATGACATTCACACTTTGAATGCACTCCGACTTCATCCAATTGCTACAAAGAATAAAATATAATGACGACGGAACGCTATTGAAAAACGTTATGGAACATAATTGCTATAGCAATGGGATCCCAGTAATCATTTTGGTATCTGTCTCTGCCTGTATCAAATCCTACTTCCGTTCAAAATACTTCCACACATCTTCTGCTCCCAACACCAAACACGCCATAAAAGAGACAGCACCCAGTTGGATTAATGCAAGTCCAAAATGCCCACTGATGTCATAGATTAAGCCTACAAGGAAATAAATGTAACATGAAATAAGATAATTTTGAAGGTTTCCGCATTATTGTGTGGCATTTTGCTGATACAATTCTAGAAAAAAGGGTGTCATTGGGTAGACGCACCTAAAAAAATGCTGGTCTTCGGGTATGACTTTTTAAAACAAGGGATCATCGGGTATACTCGACTTTTAAAATGGGGGCTATTGACAGACACATACCGTCATTCCTAAAGTTAAGTGCCCCCACCCCGAGGGGTCAAATATGATTTTTAAACAAAAGTTTGTATTGTTCTTGGTAAACAGGCAACAACAACATAAAAATGAATTCGAAGAATTTTTTGACTTCAACACTACTTAAAATTTGGTACTGTGAAAGTGCTCCCGGAGAGCGATCAATTTTTAAGTAGCGTTGCAGTCAAAAAATTCTTCTAATTTAGTATTATACATGATATATCACTAGGTATGAATATTTAAGTTTATAACATAAACTTATAACATAAAAATGGATATCATTTCCTCACCTGTGATGAATCCATTAATGATGTAGCCAATGCCGTAGGACAATTGCATCCACGTAACGGCAATTATGCTTTCATCTGCCTTGATGGAGTCATTAGCAATGACATAAACTTGTGATCCAACTATACCGAGTCCTGCACCAAGTACAAAACTAAGCGAAGATAAAGCCACAAAAGTAGTTGCAAAGAACATCGCCACATAGCACACGGTAACTATAATAGAGCCGACATATAAAAGCACCCTGAGAGATCTATTACCCTGTAACACTGCCATTGTTATTCTAATAAAAAATGCTCCTATACCACTTATGGAAGCCATCACAGTGGCTGCCTTAGGCGTCAAACCTTTATTTTGGCCAAATGATACCAAGTATACAACCCATCCATTTTGTTCATACCCACAAATAGCCTGAACAATAAGAACAACTAGAAAGGCCCGATTGGTTAATAGAGAGCGATTAAAGATGTCTTTGAAGCAGTTGTTGAAGGTGAAGTCCTGGGTCTCGTCTTTTAATAATCTCATTAAGCTACCGTAGAATGCTGGATTGTGGATACTTCGGCAAGCTTTTAAAGGCTTGAGTAGTGTTGTTGCTGCCACGTAGTGTACGTTTAGTCAGTCCACCAAGTAGAAGCATTGATCCTCTCCATCCATAAGTGTCAATGAATTGTTGAGCTATTGGCGCAAATGTTACGATACCGAGTGGAAATCCACTGGAAACTATGCACAAAGCAACGGCGTAATCAGTGCTGAAATATGGTGATAATAAACCTATTGCAAACGTCCCACCTATACATGCAAAACCTGTAAGAACGTAGACATAGATTTATTCAAATTAAAAAGCAAGCGTCTCAATTTAATTATACAAATCTAATAAGCTTTGATCTGAAACGAGTGGACACTTACTAACATACTAATTAACTTGTCTTCAGTAACACATGAACTAAGAAAAGAGGATAAGCAAAAACAAAACACCAGAAATGATAAATCAGGCGTAAAATCAACACTAATGTTATACCTTTACAATTTCAGATGAAAATATTGAATTTTCACATTGCCCCGACACTAGAACAAAGTCTACGAACCAAGATCATTTTCGGCACTTTCTTTGTTCCAATGTAAATATATTGTTGTTGTTTTCTAGTTAACGTATCAACTTGCCTGTTAAAAACGTGCCCAGTAGTAACATGAAAATATTAGTGGCTACAGAACATGCCACCAATCCCATAGTAGACAAAACACTGCACGTTATTATGATGGTACGAGTTGCAAAACAACCTTGTTATGGGGAAGATCAAAATATCTGTAAGAAATTACAAAAACCGTTGTGTAAATTGGAAATGAAATCGTATATCTTTAAATAATATCTTTCGAATGTCTGATGCACTAGTGCGTAATTAAAACCAGATCATGCTTCCACTTAAGGGGGTACTACACCCATTGCATTTTTTTTGCATTTTTTGCATTTTGTGAAGAAATGAGAAAAAGAAATTGGACAAAGTGGTATGCAAAATGAAGGAGCAAATCTTCTCGTTCAATTGGTGGCATCAGTATCAATGACGCGTACATGCTTCTAATGGTATAAGCCAAAACGTGGTACATCACTGATGTTTTAAATTCACTTCATTTGGGAAAGCTTACTATCAACGGATTTCGTTAAAATTTTGGATATGTGTTGCTAACACATTAGGGAAATAATGTTGATATGTAAAATGGGAATAAGTGGTCCCTGATTTCTTTTATGACTTCATGAACTTGGTGCTCCACAACTATCAAAAAAACGAACCGGTTAAAATGCTTCTATTTTCAATGTTGAGCTATATTTTGTATTTTGAACTTGCGACACTATTTCACTTTAACTTAATTAAGCCATAGGTAACAGGTTATCACAACCACACTACAGCAATGTTGAAAAAGATTGTATTTTTTGTCACCTATACCACCATATTAGGTAGTTTTCCGTAAGCTTCATTTTTGTGATTTTGGTAACTATTTTATATTTATTTGCCCAATCCATCTCAACTAGGCAATCTAAATTGTACTCACCATTTACATCCCAAGGTATTTTAGTATATCCACCTCACACATTTCCATTATATATCCAGTAACAGACAAAATATCAAAATTGATGCCTCATTATGACATGTATGATATCACAGACTATCACATGTATTCAGAATTGATGCCTGAATTTGACTTGAACCAACTGACCTATAACCTGACCTTTGATGACCTTATAGCCTTTTGTTAATCTCTTTTCCTAACAACACATTATGGAAGATACATACATGGCGTAGTATTAAATTGTCTATGTGGAAGAGATTAGGCCTATTTAATTTATTCAGTGTTATAATCAGTGAGTACATTTCTATAGATAGTATAACAAAGGATTTAATGTATTCTATTCATGTATTCTACTTGGACATGTTATGAAACACACATCTCAGTTACCAGGATACAGTAAAAAAAAAATATATAGGGCTAAAATGATTTTCTAAAATGGTTTAAAATCACTTTGTAGGTAGAGATATTTTATAAGTTTAGGACATGCGATGATGAACATATTTATGTAGTTCATAAATTTGCAAGAAAAAAAGAGGAGGGGTACTGATGAAAATCAGGGTATTATTCCCCCTTAAAGCATATTATGGTTCCCCCACGAACCCCCACCCACCCCCACCACCACCCACACACCTTCGTTAAATAGTTATGCAAAAGAAAAGAAAAGAAAAAAGCCTTACTTAGAAAATATCCTCCAAAGTAAATAACTGAGACAATAACACCAATAGTTTGTGTGTAGGTTGCAAATTGGTCCTGTAGTACTGGAACGAAAACACCAAATGCTTTAACGATTCCCGATTCCAGAAATAATATTGTCCAAACTGATAGTAAGGTTAGCTTTCCATTTCCAAGATTTCCTTTCATCGTGAATGTACTGTTTACGGTGTCGACATAAATCACTTTAGTTTATTCTGCATCTATTCTACATAAAACATACTCCACAGTTATGAATATATGTTTATATGGTAAAGAAAGATGTACTGGCTCTTTCTAAAATGCATAGAGTTGTTCAAACATAACATGTTCATAGCATGCGTGTTCTTTGCTTCCTATTCTAGAGTGAAAACAATGAGTGACCGCGTTGTCCAGGTGTGAGCTAGAAATAACTAATAAATAACTGTTGTTTTGTTATGATCATATAACTTTAAAATTGAAATATTCATCATTAGAGATATCATTAATTGGTACAAATTAGAAAATTATGCATTTCCTCATGAACTTGATTTGGTATTATCATATAATAGGAATGGTTAGAGTGACCTTGTTGTTGTATAGATTGAACCGATTTTGGGCCTGCAAACACATACTTCAACCGAATATCATGGTTCCACAGGGAATTTACAAATAATTGGTTCCACGGGAAATTTACAAACTGGACTTGCAGAACCGGTGGTTGATCTTACTAATAAAAAAAACCCTTAAAAATGGAGTGCTCGGGCCATATGGAAGAGAAATGGTCATTCTCCGGCTGTTCACTCTCAACATACAATAGGAAGAGGTATTAAAGCTAATGGAAATACAGACGATTCAAGCAGGAGGCAACAGTCAAATAGCTACTCAGGTGCATCACATAGTACAAATAACGTTGACAATTACAATTAAAAAACCTTCAGGACAACTTCACCTTGTATTATTAGCAGTGGCGTAGCCATGATTTTGGAACCGAGGGGGCACAACTTGTAAATGTACCGACGGAAATATTTTTACTGACGGAAGTTGTGATTTGTTGACCCAAATTTTTTTTTCTTGTTTTGAAAAAGTGAAGAGCAAAAAAAAAAAAACAAAAAAAAATTTATTATTATTATTATTATTATTATTATTATTATTATTATTATTATTATTATTATTATTATTATTATTATTATTATTTTTTTTTGGATTAAAGAAATCTTATCCTATACGAGTGGATATGCGTGAGTAGTGGTTGATACAAATGACTATAAAGAGTTTAACTTCAACACTACACTATATTTTTTTCGCTTACCTGAAACATTTCGCTAGTTCGACTAGATCGATTTCGTCCTGTTTTGCCAAATGAAATAAAGATATTTCCTAATCCTTTATCAGATCTAATTACCTGGCAATAAAAGTTGCTGGAAGTTTGAATCTGCCCTGTCTTTGTTGAGGGATGGCTAGGAAAGTTTGATTTGCAGGGCCAGGTTCAAACTTCCATCGCCTGTCATCCTGGGCTGTCATCAAGACTACGGTAAAAAAAGGTCACGACCTGATGATAAACATCACAGTGTCAGCATCGCTGACGAAATATGGAGTTAATTGCTATCTATGTACTATTTTGAACTTTGATGAACAATGACATTCACACTTTGAATGCACTCCGTCTACATCCAATTGCTACAATGAATAAAATATAGTGACGACGGAACGCTATTGAAAAGCGTTAGGCCCTTCACAATTGATTCTTAGTTTCATGTTTCATGGTTGAAAACAAGGGATGAAGTGACTTTTAATAATTAATTATACGTCGGCCACCAGACCCTTGTGGCCCAGCAAGCCGGCTGCAACTCGCGAATACCTCGTGGCGTAGGTACTTTGAAGGTACCCGAGTACCGACACTGGTACTCGCCTGTCAGGTACTCCGCAGCTGAGTACCGACGTGGGTACTCTGGCAAAAAAAATGAGGCAAGCGGGTTGCCATTTCTTATTTGTTTCTGTTGCCATATTGTTTTATATTGATTAATATGTGCTTGATTTATGTTTCTTATTTATTCTTTGGGCATTTTAAGCGGATAAGTTAAGTAGGCCTATTAGTAAATGAGTAAATAAATAAGTAAGTAAATAAGTAACTAAAGGAGTAAGTAAATAAATAAGGAAATAGGTAAACAAGTAAATAAGTTATTAAATAAATAATTACCCAAAAAGAAGTAAATAAATAAATAAATAAATAAATAAATAAATAAATAAATAAATAAATAAATAAATAAATAAATAAATAAATAAATAAGGAGACAGGTAAAATAACTAATTATATAAATAAGTAAATAATTAGGTAAATAATAACTAAATAAGTAAGTAAATAAACAAGAAAATAAGAAAATAACCAAGTAGGTCTAAATAAATAAGCAAATAAATAAAATAAATAAATATCTAAATGAGTAAGTAAATAAATAAGTGAAGATAATAAATAAGTATAAAAACAATTAAATAAAGAAAGAAAGAACTAAGTAAATTTATAAGTACATAAGTAAATAAATCAGTAACCAACTAAATAAATAAATAGGTAATAAATAAATCAGTAAAATAACTAAAGCAAGTAATGAGTTAATGAATAAAAAACATATGAACATAAAATACATGATGCAATCTTTTCTAATCATTTCTGAAAAGTAATAAATTTACTAAATAATTAAATAAGATAAAAAAATACAAATGAAAACAACCAAGCTGAGCAACCATCAGCCAAGCAAACAGCTAACTAACCAACCAAGTAAACAATCAAACAAACATAAAACCGTGTTATTTTCCTAACAGAACAAAACGGAAAACAAAATAAAAACAACGGAATTATAACACTGTCGCCGGCGTACGGAAAAACTGCATTGTGCAACAAGCAATTGAATATATGAATACAAAAGCCACCTAAGTCCATACTTTGGCCAAATTGAGTTAAGCATGGGAAATTGTTGCTATACATAGGCCTGTCATATGCATGAAAGAACAACTCAAATTCATTCTCTGTGTCTATTGGGCATGTGAAAAATAATATGTATGAAAGAATCACCCAATTCCATGATTTGAGTCTTGTAACACATTGATTGAAATCCAGTATGTATAAAAGTCCACTTGTAACACATTCATTGCTAGAGAATGACTTTTAAACAAAAAATGGGTTTAATAAAGGAAAGTGTGTGGTTTATATTACATGGCAGAATGCTTATCAACATTATACATACCTGTGTGCTTTATTTTGTATTATCTTACTAGTGGTAATCTCATTCTAACATTGTTGTCTTTGTATATGATTCAAAAAACCAAAATTTAAAATGAACCCCACGAAGTCCCTGAAATGCTAATCGTCATACCTAATACAGGTTAATCCACTCATTTGCACGTAAAACTTACCATATTGACCAGGTAAATCTAACTGAAGGAATTAAAATGATACACGGGTTTTTCTCTCAAAATAACTTCGCATGGACTTAGGTGGCTTTTGTATTCATGTATTCAATTGCATCCAGATCATAACAAATTAATAATTCCACATCAACGCGTTCGTGTGCAAGCCTTGTTGAACGCGTAGTCGAACGCGCAGTCGGCCGCGTAGTTGTACCACGGGCGCTCGCGCCTTGAAGTCAATGAACGATCAAAGGACTTTAGCGACGGAGTAACTCGCGGGTGAGTACCTTCACTGCTACTTCACTGCTGACACATGGGTACACCATGGATGCGGTTACTATGCAGGTACTTCCGCTGAAGGGCCATCGAAGTACCCCCGACCATGGTCTGCCTATAAGTCACCTACTCGGTACATCGCAGTTGACTCTTAGGTGACGCATGGTGGAGTATCGATGTAAGTACTTTGCTACGGGGGTATCTACAGTATGGTGGCCGACGCTGGTACTTTGGTGTAGTACCAACGTCGGCCACAAAGGGCTAGGGTACTCGGTAGTAGCAGCTAGAAGCCGTGAAGTACCAATGCAGCAGAGGTACTCCGTCGCCAGGAATCTTGTAGTGTATGTTTGATTTTATACATAAGTATAAAACCCATTAACATGACGCAGTTAAACTGGTTTCCATATCTTCCTACTGAAACTATAGAACCTAATAATCAGTTTGACCTATCTCCTATCGCCTAAAGATATTCGTGCCATTGTCAACAAGAAAAACGTGACATCGTCTCCTGGTCCTGATGGGATTATGTATGGTTTTATCAAGAAACTCCCAAGCACTCATCTAGTTCTTAGTACTTTGTTCAGTAAGCTCCTTGAGTCTGGAGATCCTCCGGAATCCTGGTCTTCTAGCTCACTGCAAAATCTGAGAATTTTAGAATGATTGCCCTGACATCGTGTATTGCAAAAATTTACCATCAGATTATTGTTGAGCGTATGGCAAATTACCTGACCAAGAACGGACTCTTAGACCCTGAAACGCAAAAGGCTTTTTTTGCGCGGAATAAATAGTTGTGCAGAACATACCATGGTGATGAGAGAGCTTATTGCACATTACCTACTTTGATCTTGCTGATGCGTTCGGCTCCGTCGAACATTCTCTGATCATTTATGCTCTTCAGAGGAATGGAATCCCATCTCCGGTCGTCCAGTATGTTCAACGTCTGTATGACTCCCTCGATGGAACAGTTAAAGGCCCATCATGGTCTTCCGAACCCTTCCGCTTCAGAAAAGGAGTTTTTCAAGGTGACCCCCTCTCACCAATCATCTTTTTAACCGTTTTCAACCAAATAATTCAACACCTTAAGAACTTGGAATCCCAGTATGGCTATGATTTAAACGGTACAAAATACATAACCCTTCCTTTCGCCGACGATTTTTGCTTAATTACGACTCACAAAAGAACCCACCAGCGATTAATGAATGAACTTGCTCATAGAAATTCAACCATGAACCTCACACTAGCAATTCAATTGTTGCTGAGGCTATTGAGATTCAATCTTCAAATAGATGGTCCGCTATCAAAAAGACCACTCAAAAACAATCGAACGGACTATTGGAGAGACTATGTTCGTCCCTTATTACAACAAAACAAAAGAGAATGCTTGAGGTTATATGTGCTGAACAATCTGATCTTAACTGGCGTTCTATAATTTATAGGGGTCTTGTCATTTGCTGTCCGCTCCTCCATCGACTCCTTGCCTAAAAACCTGGGGCAAGCGGAGTAATGCTCGGTGTCCGCTCTGCAAAAACAAAGAGACTTTACACCACATTCTCAATAATTGTTCCGAGTCCCTTAAGTAAGGGAGGTATACTTGGATACACGATTCGATCCTGAACTACATTGTTCAGTGTTTGATCTCCTTTCTAAAAACGACGATGTGAAGGTTTTTGCGGACATCAAGGGCATGACCTCTTCCGGGTGTACAATACCTCCAAATATTTTGCCTACATCCCAACGCCCGGACATATTTTTGTATAATGAATCTGCCAAAAAGGCTTTGATTGCCGAACTCACTGTTCCTTTTGAACAAAATATAAAAACATCTCATGATCCGGTCTTCTTTCTGATCTTAACAAGGGGGGTGTGAAAACAAATCTTGTTTGTTTTGAGGTTGGTTCTCGTGGCCTGAGATGGTCAGTAAAGATAACGTTTCTCGTGTGCGTTCCATTTTCAAATTTTGCAAAGCTACTTTCACCAAAAAGGTCACCAATGACATTTCTAAACTAGCTTTGTTGGGCTCATAAAGCATTTGGAATTGAAGGAAAGAGCCCTTGTGGGATGACCTCAAACACCTCAAATTGAACATTGTTTAATCATGTTTGTTGGCTCTTTTAAATTATTTTTATGCATTTGTATGTAATTGTTTGTTTTTTTTTTTTTTTCCTTGCATTGGTCCATGCTATTGTTTGGCACTGGCATGTTGGCCATGTCCTAGGTTGTGTGTGTGCTTTTTAACCTTGTTTGTAAATAAAGTAATATGATGACAGTACTGTTATATTTTTTGTTTATTCATTATTATATATAGTTGATATGATCAAAGTCAGTAAGTAGCAAATGGAAGTCATTAAAAGTTACTTTAAAAGATAAAATCCAAAATATAAATAAATTATTAAATATTTTGCAATTCTCTACTTTGGACGTGGGCGGGAAACAGGAAACTAAGAATCAATTGTAAAGGGCCTAAGTTATGGGACATAATTGCAATAGCAATTGGGATCCGAGTAGTCATTCTGGTATCTGTCTCTGCCTGTATAAAATTCTACTTCCGTTCAAAATACTTCCACAAATCTTCTGCTCCCAACATCAAACACGCCATAAAAGACACAGCACCTAGTTGAATTAATGCAAGTCCAAAATGCCCACTGATGTCATAGATCAACCCTACAAGGAGAAATCAAATGTAATAGACAACATGAAATAAGATAATTTGAAAGTGGCCGCATTATTTTGTGGTATTTTGAGGGTCATCTGGTATGACTTTTTAAAAAGGGGATCAACGGGTATATTACACTTTAAAATGGGGATATTGACAGACACATCATTTCTAATAAAATGGATATGATTTTCTCACCTGTGATGAATCCATTAATGATGTAGCCAATGCCGTAGGACAAGTGGATCCAAGCAACGGCAATTATGCTTTCATCTGCCTTGATGGAGTCATTAGCAATGACATAAACTTGTGATCCAGCTATACCGAGTCCTGCACCGAGTACAAAACTAAGTGAAGATAAACCCACAAAAGAGGTTGCAAAGAACATCGCCACATAGCACACAGTAACTATAATAGATCCGATATATAAATGCAGCCTGGAAGATGTCTTACCCTGAACAACTGCCATTGTTATTTTGATAAAGAATGCTCCCATACCACTAATGGAAGCCGTCACAATGGCTGCCTTAGGCGTCAAACCTTTACTTTGGCCAAATGATACCAAGTATACAACCCAACCGCTTTGACCATGCCCACAAATAGCGTGACCAATAAGAACAACAAGAAACGCCCTATTGGTTAATAAAGAGCGAGTAAAGATGTCTTAGAAGCAGTTGTTGAAGGTGAAGTCCTGGTTGTTATCCTTTAATGATTGCATTAAGCTACCGTAAAATGCTGGATTGTGGATACTTCGGCAGGCTTTCAAAGGCTTGAGTAGTGTTGCTGCTGCCACGTAGTGCATGTTTAATCCACCAAGTAGAAGCATTGATCCTCTCTATCCATAAGTGTCAATGAATTGTTGAGCTATTGGCGCAAAGGTTACGATACCGAGTGGAAATCCACTGGAAACTATGCACAAAGCAACGGCGTAATCAGTGCTGAAATATGATGATAATAAACCTAGTGCAAGCGTCGCGCCTATACATGAGAAACCTGTAAGAACGCACACATAGATTTATTCAAATTAAATAGCAAGCTTCCAATTTAATGATAAAAGTCTAAAAAGGTTTGGGGTGATCTGAAAAAAGGACATTATATAACATACTACTTCACCTAAACACATAAACTAAGAAAAAGGAAAATAAGCAAAAACAAAAAACACCAGAAATGAAAAATAAGGCGTTTGATCAAAACTCACGTTACCATTCACTTACAGATTACAGATTACACATTATACTTTCAAATGAAAATATTGAATTTTCACATTGCCAGGACGTTATAACAATGTCTAGGAATCAATACAAGAGCATTATCATATAATCATTTAAATAATAGACCGAGATTGTTATTTTTCAGTTAAATTAAGTATCATGTTAAGAGCGTGCCCAGAAATAACATGAATATATTGGTGGCTACAGAACATGCTATCAATCCCATAGTAGACAAAACACTGCACGTTAATATGATGGTACGAGCTGCAAACACCCTTGTTATGGGGAAGATCAACAGATCTGTAAGAAATTACAAAAACTACTGTAAAATTCGTAATGATATCGTATATCTTTAAATAATATCTTTCGAATATCTGATACACCGGTGCGTGATTAAAACCAGATCATACTTCAACTTATTCTGGTTACACAGCCACCGCACAGTGACATCGCCCTGATATCTTCATGGCAGAAATCGCCATGGTAGATTGAATCCACCGCCACACATGGCCATTATACATCTCGACCCGTTTAATAGTTTATAGGCCGAAGAACAGCTGCCTAAGGCTACTGACAATAGCCCCCATTGCCTCAGTGACTGACCTCGCTGTGTGTCAGTCAAGCATGGTATGCCATAGGTCATATTCTTTTAGACAACCTTCACGATTGGCCTATACACTGCGCTATATAATTCGGCACATATAAATCAGAATTATTGCGGAATTATTGTCAGTTTTTGACTCAAGACGCAAGCTACTGTCTCAAAGCGCAAGCTAACGACTATCATATCTTTTCAAAATATATATTCATGTGCAAGGAACCACATATGGTTTCTTTATACGAAATCATTTACGGGAGATATTCATCATTTTCTACACCGGTATCCAAAGATTTTCTTCTCATATCAAACTCGTGCATAGCAAATTCACGTGTATCGATCCCTGGTATTTATTTTAGTATCTCTGCTGACAAAGTAATTATTAGCCAGGCGATGTCGGTGTGCACCCCCCCCTCGAAAAGAAAAGAAATTAAACCTTACTCAGAAAATATCCTCCAAAGAAAATAAGTGAAACAATAACACCAATAGTTCGTGTGTAGGTTGCAAATTGGTCCTGTAGTACTGAAACGAAAACACCAAATGCTTTAACGATTCCCGATTCTAGAAAGCATATTGTCCATACTGATAGTAAGGTTAGCTTTCCATTTCCAAGATTTCCTTTCATCATGAATGTACTGCTTACGGTGTCGGCATAAATCACTTTAGTTTATTCTGCATCTATTCTACATAAAAACCTACTTCAAGGTTATGAATATAATTATGTTTACATTTTACAAGAAAGACGTACTTTCTAAAATGCCTATAGAAAGTACATGCGTGTTCTCTGCTTCCAATTCTAGATATAAAACAATTAGCAAATTGTCCAGGTGTACAATAACTGATGTTATGATAATATAACTTTAAAATTGAAAAACTCATCATTAGAGATATCATTAATTGGTACAAATCAGAAAATCATGCATTTCATCATGATATGGATTGGGTATTATCATAAAATAAGAATGGTTAGAGTGACCTAAATAAATATTTATGCAAAGGTTATCCTTTCTTGTTGTATAAATTGAACCGACTTTGTGCATCCAAACACATACAGAATATCATGATGAAATGTTAAAATTGAATGAAATAGAACAGACAACGATTAAATCGGCATTTGCCAGCAAGAGTCAAAATAGCACAATGAAGCCTTATAGTATTAAGAAATTTCATTCTGAACGAGTCATGGTGCAGTGAGGGGTTTACATCCTACTCTTTTCGAAACTGATAGCAATACAAATATGTTTGTGCATTAAATTATTTTGCATTTTAATTAAACTTTTTCGTAGATTTTATTTGTTATTTCAGGCGTTTTGTTTTACAAGTTTTTAAATTGTCCAAAAATAAAGGTATTTCAAAGGTTAAAAAACAGTCGTAAAACCAAGATGGTCGCCGCCATTGTGCAAAATAAATAAAAGCATTACTTTCAAATCATGTCCTAATGGTACTCTAACGCCCAAAGGGCTTTTGGCGACTGGAAGGGTAAGAGAGAAGGAATAAAGCGAGACATCAAAGAAAGACGTTGTTTGCTCTGGGTGGGATTCGAACCCTAGATCCCTCGCATGGCCAAGCACTATGTCAGCGACACTTAGCCACGGGTCTTCCGCTGGCCTGGTTAACGAAAGCGTGCCTATATCAGATCACTTAGAGTGATGTGCTGACGTAATCACCTTAAGTGATATATAGGCACTGGGATGCACGCACGCGCATCTCGATAGTTAGCATAATGTGCTTACTATCGAGCGCTTTTGAAAACATAAAATTGTATCAAAGTCCGGCGCTTTACCAACTGAGCTAATGGGGTTGAGACACACATTTTGCAGGTTTACTTGTTCGTATATAACTATGTGTATCGATGATTTGCTCAAAACCCTTTACACTTTTGTGGATGGGGCTCTTCATGTTTGCATGTTTTAAAATCGCCCGATAGCAAGCACATATGCTAACTATTGAGTTTTTACGGTAAGTCATAATTGGTGTATAAATGCGTCTGCAAACCAATAATCTTATACTTGTTGGTAATACTAGTAACCATAAATTGCTACCATAAAAATACATCACAGTGTCAGTATCGCTGATGAAAGATGGAGGGAATCATGTTCTTGTGTTTGGATCAAAAGTTTTAAATCATCCAATGTCCCAACATAGATGAAAATATGCATTAGCAACTTGATACGGAGTGCATTCTTGTCTTCTGTTCCTCTTTAGGCAGGAGCTCCGTATGAGGGCTTCAATCCGGGTGTTTGATCGACGATGAGTTTAGTTGATTGCTGAGCCATATTATACAGTTCCTTGAATGATTTCCTTGTCTTTTCTTGGCTCTGTCACTTTGCTTATTTATTTGCTTGCTTTTGTATTGTAGATTTGGGTTGTTTTTATACGTGTGAAATTGTGCAATAAGTTAATGTAATATTTATTTGTGAATAATGGAAATTTGCCTGACATACTTGTCAAAGATAAAAAACAAAACATAGATGAACTTGAATGAACATTGACATTCACACTTGGAATGCACTCCGACTGCATCCAGTTGCTACAAAGAATAAAATATAGTGACGACGGAACGCTATTGAAAAGCGTTATGGAACATATTGCAATAGCAATTGGGATCCGAATCGTCATTCTGGTATCTTTCTCTGTTCAAATTTTACTTCCGTTCAAAATACTTCCATACGTCTTCTGCTCCCAACGCCAAACACGCCATAAAAGACACAGCACCCAGTTGGATTAATGCAAGTCCAAAATCACCGCTGATGTCATAGATTAAGCCTACAAGGAAATCAAATATAACATAGACAACATGCAATAAGAGAATTTTTCGCATTATTTTGTAGCATTTTGACGATACAATTCTAGAAAAAAAGGGGGTCATTGGGTAGCCGCACCTAACACAGGGGGTCATCGGGTATGACTTTTCGGGTATATTCGACTTTTAAAATGGGAGATATTGACAGACCTTGAAATTGACAGATTAGATATCTAATAAAAATGGATATGGTTTTCTCACCTGTGATGAATCCATTAATGATGTAGCCAATGCCGTAGGACAAGTGCATCCACGCAACGGCAATTATGCTTTCATCTGCCTTGATGGAGTCATTAGCAATGACATAAACTTGTGAGCTAGCTATACCGAGACCTGCACCGAGTACAAAACCAAGCGAAGATAAAGCCACAAAAGTAGTTGCAAAGAACATCGCCACATAGCACACAGTAACTATAATAGATCCGATATATAAAAGCAGCCTGGGAGATGTCTTACCCTGAACAACTGCCATTGTTATTTTGATAAAGAATGCTCCCATACCACTAATGGAAGCCGTCACAGTGGCTGCCTTAGGCGTTAATCCTTTTCTCTGGCCAAATGATACCAAGTATACAACCCAACCACTTTGACCATATCCACAAATTGCGTGAACAATAAGCACAACTAGAAACGCCCTGTTGGTTAACAAAGAGCGATTAAAGATGTCTTTGAAGCAGTTGTTGAAGGTGAAGTTCTGAGTGTTATCTTTAATGATCTCATTAAGCTACCATAGAATGTTGGATTGTGGATACTTCGGCAAGCTTTCAAAGGCTTGAGTAGAGTTGCTGCTGCCAGGTAGTGCAGGTTTAGTCCACCAAGTAGAAGCATGGCCCCTCTCCAACCATAAGTGTCAATCAATTGTTGAGTTATTGGCGCAAAGGTTATAATACCGAAGGCATATCCACTGTTAACTATATTCAGTGCAACTGTATAATTATTTGTGAAATATGATGATAATAAACCCATTGCAAACGTCACACCTATACATGAAAATCCTGTAAGAAAGTATGAATGTTTTGTCAAATAGATTTTAAAACAGTAAGCGTCTGACTTATAAAAGTCTAATAAGGTTACGAGGTGATCCAAAATAAAAGGACTCTTATTTAGCATTATACTGCTTAACACATGGACTAAGAAAAGAGGAAAAACAGAAATAATTAGATTTAAAAAACCCATCAGAAACGACAAATCGGGCATGTAATCCCGGCACGTAATCAACACTCACATTACCATTTCGGATGAAAATATTGACGTTATACATGTCATAACCATGTCTACGATTCAAGATCATTATAACATAATCGTTTTAATAAAAACACCGAGAGTTCTTTTCTTCCAATGTAAAGTTATAAATTATAATGTTGCTGTTTTTCAGTTAAAATAAATATCAACTTGCCTGTTAAAAACGTGCCCAGAAAAACATGAATATATTAGTGGCTAGCGAACATGCTATCAATCCCATAGTAGACAAAACACTGCACGTTATTATGATGGTACGAGCTGCAAACAACCTTGTTATGGGGAAGATCAAAAGATCTGTAAGAAATTACAAAAACCGTTGTGTAAATTCGAAATAAAATCGTATCTTTTTAAATAATATCTTTCAAATATCTGAAGCACCGGTGCCTAATTAAAACAAGTAAGCATGGTAAGTAAAACAAAAGAATACCTCAGTTTGGAACATATTTCAAATAGTAACACAAGCACACCCCACGCACACCCCTTCGAATTCAGTTATGCACTTAGCTAAACAAACCAACTTTTAAAATAAGAAAATATATTAAACCTTACTCAGAAAATATCCTCCAAAGAAAATGAATGAAACAACAAAACCAATAGTTCGTGTGTAGGTTGCAAATTGGTCCTGTAGTACTGGGACCAAAACGCCAAATGCTTTAACGATACCCGATTCTAGAAAAATTATTGTCCATACTGATAGTAAGGTTAGCTTTCCATTTCCAAGATTTCCTTTCATCATGAATCTATTCTACATAAAACATACTTCAAAATTATGAATATATGTTTACATGGTTAAGAAAGAATATACTGGCTCGTTCACAATAACATGCGTTGCTGAAGAAGTCAACCGACCTGGTTGACGAAACTGTCTAATACCGTGAGTAGAAAATTGGATTTGACTACATAATTAACGAACTTTAATAACATGCGTGTTTTCGATTCTAAATTTCCTATTCTAAATTTAAAACAATTAGCAACCCGGTTGTCCAGGTGTGAAGTTACTAATGTGATGAACATATAACTTTAAAATTTAGTAACCATGGTAACTGATCATTAGAGATATCATTAATGTGGTACAAATCAGAAAATTATGCATTTCATCATGATATGGATTGGGTATTATCATATAATAGGAATGGTTAGAGTTGCAGAGATTGAACCGACTTTGGGACTCCAAACACATACTTCAACAGAATATCATGGTGAAATGTTACAAAAATAGAACAGATTACGATTAAATCGGCATTTGCCAGCAAAAGTTAAAATAGCACAATGAAGCCATATAGTATTAAGACATTTCAGTGGAACGACACATGGTACAGTCAAGGATTTACATCCTACTCTTTCGATACTAAAAGCAAGTCATCACCATCATCATCATCATCATCCTAAGCCATCGTCGACCCACTGCAGGATGATGGTCTCTCCAAGGTGACACCACTCTGATTTATTCCACGTCTTTTTCATCCAGGTTACATCAAGAAATTTTGTAATTTCATCTCTACATCTAACTTTCTGTCTTCCTGGGTGCCTAGTACCATTTCTAGGTATCCATTCTGTAACCAGTTTGGTCCATCGTCCATCTGATGTTCTAGCTAGGTGACCAGCCCAAGACCCCTTCTTTTGTTTCACAGTCTGGATGACATCGGTGACCTGTGTCATGCTTCTGATCCACTCATTTGTTTGTTTGTTTGTTTTTGTCTCTTTTTATGGTCCCTATCATGCTCCTTTCAATACTGTGTTGAGCCACTCTCAACTTCTGCTCCATTCTCTTTGTAATAGCCAAGTTTCTGAGCCATATGTCATGGCTGGGAGGACACACTGGTTGTAGACTTTCCTTTGAAGACATACCGTAAATGTTCGCCTAATGGCGCTATGGAGTTCATGGAAATGAGAGAGCGCCATATCTGTAAAAGCCGACTATTATCACTGATCATTAAGGGTACGTGTAATTTAAGAGTGAAACCTATCGACACATACAATTATGAACAAGATCGAACAAACTTGTTCATGATAATGCGGTAATCATTCATGGTTCGAATCTCATGCAGTAATTTCTGACAGATTATGATGTCTGTTTTTTTTCTGATTTGAGGAAATTTTATTCTCTATTTTCTTGATTTTATCTTTAACATTGTTTATATAATTTTATTATTTTATCTTGTATGTGTCTTTTTTCATGATTCTTTGTTTTTATCCTTTCATTTTAGAGTAACTCAATCCATTCAATCAAATGTTGTAACGAACCTATTTGATTGTATAGGCATTTGTTATGTGTGTGGGAGACGAACTGTCGCGTGCGACAAGTCTTTCAATTCGCGCGAGTGTCCTTGCCTTGGAAAGAATAATAGGAGGTGGTCATAAAATGTTTTATGACCAAAATGTAGGGAGTCAAACGATGACCACAGAAAGTGTGTTATTTTATTCAAAAAGACTGATTTCAATACAATTTTGGGGTTTGGGATCATACAATTTTTGTTGCCGAAATAGGGGGTGCGCAATGTTATTGACGCAGACTTTTTGTAAATTTGGGAAAAAAAAAAAAAAAAATGATAGCCCTCTAAGAGGATTCAATTCAAAAGATAACCTCTGCCCCAATAATCCCTAGCTATATTTGTTTGAAACTGTTCCACGGAGGGTGTACCATAATAGGCTCAGTCTTCAAATAATATAAATAAAATTTGAATGAGTGAACGAACAAAATCATACAACGACCAACTGAATAGAGGCTGTGCATATGACGTATCATCCCGTAAATATGGCGGACTACTCAAATGCATTAAAAAACATGATTGCATCAACCGCGACAGTTCGTCTCACACACATAACAAAATGCACTACGATCAAATATGTTGATGACAACATTTGATTGAATGGACTGCACTGCGCCGCGCCATGATAACGGGGAAGAAACCCGTTCAAATCCTTTATTTGGAGCAAATCGATAAACGCAAGGCCTCTATAGCTATCATTGAATATTGGCTAGGATTCCACAACACAATGCCTCATTTCAAATATATAGTTTTAGTTTTGGTTTTGGTTTTGGTCACGTGGTTTCCTATTGTCCTGCCTAACCACTTGAATCATAAGATATCGAACTCATTGTTTCTACCTTTTGTTTAAAACCGAACATTTGTGTCAGTCAGTTTCGGTTTTGGTTTCAGTTTCTTATAAGTGGTGTGGATCGTAAAATTATTTGATTGAAGATACATACTCTAAGTATACAAAAGAAATGTTTAAATTTCGCAGTGCAATATTCAGTCTAAACGCAGGACAACCGTTCTTTTGTTCTGCTTAGTCGCGCTAAAAGTCGATCGATACATGTTAAAATCAGCACAATTCCGAGATACACCTTTTTGCTATGAAATTTATTTTCTCGGTCAAATATAAAGCAAACATTTTTTTTCTTCAGTAATGTCAAATAAAAACATAGTGCTTGGATGAACATTTTTTTTTAAACCCTGGTGTTAAAATTAAGCATCAAATTGTGTCTTTTAGTGTGATATTTTTGATTTTTATAGGCCTTTAGTTCGCCCGTGAGCTTTTTACAGAATTCATTTTTAGCGTCTCAAACTAATATAGTTTGCTAAAGAAAGATATTTCCCACCTCTGTAAAGCACATCGTGTGGGTCTATATATTATAGTTTTGTCAGAATTTCCGTTTTTATTTTACCCTTTTTCCCTTCATGCTCCGAAAATGTCAAACTCAGTACTCTATTTCGAGAGCAACCAGCAGAAATAATCGATATTTCAATTGTTGTCAACCAGGTCTCTTTTCCATTGAAAACCAGGATTGCCTGACCAGCGATTTGGTAGCCCAAATCCCCAACTCTGGTAAATGAGGTGAATTTTGGAAATTTGCTCCCGTGATAGCCTGCAATTTCAATTTATAGGGGCTATGGATTCCATGATTATGAAAACCATTTTGTCTGTTTGTTTATTTGTTTGTTTGTTTATTTACCTAGGATGAGGTCCATGGGAAAATCCAAACCTAGAAAAATTCGCGTGTTATTAGAGGGATTTTAATTTTATGTCCCTCCTATCTCCAGGTGAATTTTGAATGACCCCCCCCCATCGCGGGTTGGCATTTTCATTACACCCTTCAGACTTGCGTTTGGGTTTGTGTAGGCCTATTTGTCATAATTTAGCGCTATAGGACCTACTTTCTAAATGTATAGCTATAGTCGTGCTATATAAATATTATAAGGTACCGGTAGGCCTATGTAATATTATGTAGGCCTATGGGGTTGGGGTGGGTACTCAACACATTTGAACTATGACTTACAATGCAAGGCTCATTGTTGCCATAAATGATTTTTCCTTTAGGTCATTATAATAGGTTGTTATAAACTTCCATGTTTAACCTTGTATTGTTTTGGCTGCTTCATTATGACTTTCGGTGGCCAGCAATCACAAACAAAAGGCACTATACCCAGTCACCTTCATGACAATTGAAACACTAGGTAATTTCTTTGCTATATTGAAGTTCTGGCAACACTGTATCCAGGCCGGGCACCCAGAGATATCGATCCACAATGCTAGTATTTCACGCGTGGATTTGAACATTTTTCAGCTGGTAGTCAAAAATTATGGAATCAAAACGGAAATTCTGACAAAACTATGATATATCGCTCACGGTGATGTGCGTTAGAAAGTTGGGAAAAATCCTTCTTTAGCGAACTATATTACTTTGAAAAGCTAAAAGGTTGATCCAAAAAAGGCTCGCGGGCAGAGTTGAAGCCTATCAAAATCGAAAATCTTACACTAAATGACTGAATTTCACGACTAAGTTTAACACTAAGATTTGAAAAAAAATACAGTATCAAGCATTACAGTTTTTCCTGACATTTACTGAAAAAATGAAAATTATTGCTTTTCATTTGGCCGAGAAAAAAAATTTTACACTGAAAAGGTGTAACTAAAAATTTTGTTCATTTGAATACCAAATTCCATCGTTTGTACAGGGCAGCGACACTACCTAATTTGCATATCCAAATGACCCGTCTCCTCCGCAGCCAATTTGGTTCCGCTCCATCGAAATCAAGCTGGTCACGGAGGAGACTACCCTTAATGCATCCAAAATGTGAAATGATTCGGCCTTGGCGGAAATTTTAAACTGCAATCCATCGCCCGTTTTACACCTTCCGCGAAAACACAGGTAGACAAAAGAATGATTCACAACACAATACAGTTCCAACAGTTGTGCAAATAAAAGCCGCCTTACACCTACACCTAGAGAAGGTCGTGTTTATAGTGGTGTACGGTATTTATACGGTATCCTTATACGCATATGGGATTAGGATGGAATGCGACTTATCCGTTATCTCGGCTGTTTATGGGCACACACCACTAAATAATCGTCCCATTGAAATACACGGGAAAATACAAGAAAGTAAGTTTGTTTTTCTACCCCATGTAACAACATTTTTAATATTTTGATCAAACTAATGTCTTAAATAAAGATTAAACTTTTATTTAAATTTAATTTTTCGGGACAAGCTAAGACAAACTTGAGAGATACGAACTCCTGAACAGCGCCATCCCGAATTTCAGCCGACAAGCTCGCCTCCTTACCAGTTCCGGCCATGATATTGTTCCGAGGGCCTATTACCCATGCACATTCGATTCAGAAAATTTTCTGAACAGATATGTAATGTTGAGCTCCTATTCTATCTTTTTTTTTTTTTCTACCAAGAGTCACTCAAATTTGGTTCCCTCGGGACGCCGATATATTTCGCATAGGTGCTATTTTTTACCGGAACTATGAACGGTTACACCAAATGCGGAAGGATTTAGTGTAGTGCACCCTTATAGTAGCAACCAATAGCGCTATTCTGAATCCGAGGTGGTTGAACTCAGCGTGTTCGAGGTCACCGCAATGCAATGTGGGAGACACGGATATGGTGCCAATTTCAAAAAGTTTGCCGTCGAAACGATACCGGCCTATTTTTTTAACATTTTTGCCATAGTACCGTACCATATTTTATAGGTGATATGTTATTACAGTGACAAATTTGAGCTCGGAGAGTTATATAACAGCTTATAGCCCTGCTCCACTTCCTTGAATAACGGTATCGTTAATCCCTGTCTGTTTATAGTGGCCGTATACGGAATAAATATACTGCAATATCCATCGATATCGAAGGATATCAGTTCCGTATAATATGTGCGGCAAATAGCGCTATTAGTCTGTTTATAGTGGCGACCAATACCGTATAAGATGTACTTATACGCTAAATACCGGATAATCTGGCTCACTATAAACACGCTCATAGAGCGTGTTTATAGTGGTGTACGGTATTTATACGGTATCCTTATACGCATATGGGATTAGGATAGAATGTGACTTATCCGTTATCTCGGCTGTTTATAGTGGCAATCAATAGCGCTATTCTGAATCCGAGGTGATTGAACTCAGCGTGTTCGAGGTCACCGCAATGCAATGTGGGAGACACAAATATGGAGACAGTTTCAAATAGTTTACCGTCGACACCATACCGGCCATTTTTTAAAACATTATTGCAACAGTACCGTACTATATTTTTAGGTGATGTGTTATTGCAGTGACAAATTTGAGCTCGGAGAGTTATATTACCCTGCTCCACTTCCTTGAATAACGGTATCGTTAATCCCTGTCTGTTTATAGTAGCGTTGTTGCGGCTCCCGTATGCATACGCACCGTAGATTTTGATGAATAGACCTACGGTTAAAAGTCAATCAGCTGTATAATTTGAAGTACTCAACATGCGTGACACACCACGAGGAGCGTGCTGATATCAATCAATAAATCCGACTTGAAATCGAATCAAAAGTATAATACACATAACAATGAGAGGGTTTGTGCATCGATGCATAGTAGTCTTCAATGAGGGCGGTGGTTTTCGATTCACAAGCTTCATGGTCATCGCGGAGCAAAATTTCTGAACGATTTTGAATATAGGGAAGGGAGGGGGGCAATTATTTTGAGACTGCTCCGAGAACCGATATGCTGAAGGGGGTGGGTGCGGGAGGGCGGGTTACGAAATGCATACATGTTAACCTAAAATCAATTACATTATGAATTATTCCCTAAAATTAGGAATTTGACCTTAAAATACAATACAATACAATAAAATAATGAATACCTCCAAATTATGAATTTTACCTTGAAATTGTGAATTTGATCTTAAAATTATGAACTTTACCCTTAAATTATGAATTTTACTGTAGATTATTGGGAGGTGCCTAGGTACTTGGCCCCACCAAAATTACCCCCCCCCCCCCCCAAGCCCTGGGCGATTCCTGGGCCACTGCGGAATTGATTTGATTATATCTGTAGGTTCTTGTTCTGGCCTTGGAAAGCAAAATAAATTCTATACCTCTCTCCTCAAATATTTCCGCCAAAGGTCGGCTTTATCCTTATCTCACTCTCTCAGGCTCCTCTCAAGGGGAGGGGAGGTAGTGGCGGCGCCATGAATTTCTCTTTCGGGGATATAGGCAAAGTGAATTTCTGGGGTGGGGTAGACAACTTTTGGCCAAATATTTTTTGTGTACTGCCACCACCTTGTTTGTCATAAAATGTGTGTTCTTGTTTCATGTCATAAACAATGGCGGGCCAGGATTTTTGTCGGGGGCATGGGAGTGGGCTAAATCAACCAATTTTCTCCCATGCCCCCCCCGCGGCGCCCCCTGTATGTGTTTGTTTAAATGAGGTATTTTTTATCTCAATTAATATTGTACATGTACTAAATAAAAACCGAAGGGGTGATATAGGGCTGATTATACTGGCCTTTGAAGTTGTCAGGCGCCCTCTCTATCTCTCTCATCATAATGCTCTCTCTCCCTTTCTTCTCTCTCCCACATATGGCCCCAACCCACCCACCCCGTCTCTCTCATTCGCTCTCCTCTCCCGGAAGTGAACTTTAAGTATTTCTACGTCTCGTGTGGACACACTCGCAAGTTACTTTCGAAATTAAACGAACATGTAAACACACCAACTTCTCTGGGATTAGGTGAATGACCACTAAGGTTATTCCTTTGTTAGTATGTTAATTCTCCTTTGTTAGATACCGTACGTTTGATTGTTATGGATAAAGGATATACCGTAGCCATGACTACTATGTTCTTTCATTGTTAGTTACCGTTACAGAGTCCGCTTCCCTTCCGTAACATTAACTCTTCTTCCTCTCCCAGTCCATCCCCTTTCCTTATTTGCTCTCTCTCCCTTTCTTCTTTCTCCCACACATGGCCCTGACTCACCCACCCTGTCTCTCTCATTCCCTCTCACCTCCACTCTCTCCTCTCCCGGGAGTGAACTTACAAGTAGGCCTACGCCTCGTGTGGACACACTCGGAAGTTACTTTCGAAATTAAACGAACATGTAAACACACCAACTTCTCTGGGATTAGGTGAATGACCGCTAAAGTACCTCCTTTGTTAATATGCTAATTCTCCTTTGTTAGATACCGTACGTTTGATTGTTATGGATAAAGGATATCCCGTAGCCATGACTACTATGTTCCTTCATTGTTAGTTACCGTAAGGGATTAGAGAGCGCATAAGGCCGCTTGTTATGCTAATTCTCTTCATTGTTTGCTACGGAACAGGTTACTCACCTTAGGTAAATGTTTAAACTCAGTCGCTACGCTATCGCGACGATTGATTGACTTTTATTGAATAAAACCGCTGTTCCAAAGGCGACTGGGTGTAAACCTTTACCTAATGTGTCTAATACGGTAAAACAATGAAGAGAATTACCATAACACTTATCGGGCTTGCGCAGCTGAGCAGTTTCACTAATCCCTTACGGAAACTAACCATATCAGTGGTGGGGTGGGGGCAGTGGCGGCTGCAGGCACAAGCAAGTTTTCGGGGGTACAAGGGTGGGGAGGGGTCAAAGTGAATTTCAGGAGGGAATCAACCCATTTTGCGCACAAATGGAGCAAAAAGTCTTTTCTATCTCAATTTCTGTTTGTGTATTGTACCAAACGAAAACCGAAGGGGTTATGTGAGTTGATTTATAATTTGGCTCCTTTAACAAAGATTTGCTAATCAATTTATCTTTTTAAATACAAATAAGCATGCTGCAAAATACTGGTAGATATCGGGATGATTATACTGTCATTGGAAGTGGTCAGGTGCCCCCCCCCCCTCTCTTTCTCTCTCACTCTCTCTCTCTCTCATCATCATAATAATAATTATTATTACTATTTGAACCAACTCGATATTATGAGATCAGTTAATAAAACTTCAAGGGTCTTTTGGTGAAAGTGGTGCCGCAATTGGGAACTTGATCCATTTTTTCCCTTCCCCTCTTCACCTGTGCCTCATCTCCCGGTCCCTTTCTCACCCCACTCTCCCTTTCTTCTCTCTCCACACACAACTCCACGAAACACACACACACACACACCCTTTCCCTCTAGGTGGGGGGGGGGACTGATCGCCTTTGATTGAAGTTTCCAAGTACAATGCCAGATTCCGCTTCCCTCCCGTAACATTAACTCTTCCTCCTCTCCCAGTCCATCCCCTTTCCTTATCTGCTCTCTCTCCCTTTCTTCTTTCTCCCACACATGGCCACAACCCACCCACCCGTCTCTCTCATCCCCTCTCACCTCCACTCTCTCCTCTCCCGGGAGTGAACTTACAAGTAGGCCTACGTCTCGTGTGGACACACTCGCAAGTTACTTTCGAAATTAAACGAACATGTAAACACACCAACTTCTCTGGGATTAGGTGAATGACCACTAAGGTTATTCCTTTGTTAGTATGTTAATTCTCCTTTGTTAGATACCGTACGTTTGATTGTTATGGATAAAGGATATACCGTAGCCATGACTACTATGTTCCTTCATTGTTAGTTACCGTAAGGGATTAGAGAGCGCATAAGGCCGCTTGTTATGCTAATTCTCTTCATTGTTTGTTACGGAACAGGTTACTCACCTTAGGTAAATGTTTAAACTCAGTCGCTACGCTATCGCGACGATTGATTGACTTTTATTGAATAAAACCGCTGTTCCAAAGGCGACTGAGTGTAAACCTTTACCTAATGTGTCTAATACGGTAAAACAATGAAGAGAATTACCATAACACTTATCGGGCTTGCGCAGCTGAACAGTTTCACTAATCCCTTACGGAAACTAACCATATCAGTGGTGGGGTGGGGGAGGTAGGGATTAGGGGGCTGGGGGCAGTGGCGGCTGCAGGCATTTTCGGGGGTACCAGGGTGGGGGGGGGTCAAAGTGAAGTTCAGGGGAGGGGGGATCAACCCATTTTGCGCAAAAATGGAGCAAAAAGTCTTTTCTATCTCAATTTCTGTTTGTGTATTGTACCAAACGAAAACCGAAGGGGTTAAGTGAGTTGATTTATAATTTGGCTTCTTTAACAAAGATTTGCTAATCAATTTATCTTTTTAATAAGCATGCTGCCAAATACTGGTAGATATCGGGCTGATTATACTGTCATTGGAAGTGGTCAGGTGCCCCCCCCCCTCCTCTCTCTCTCTCTCTCTCTCATCATAATAATAATATTTATTATTACTATTTGAACCAACTCGATATTAGGAGTTCAGTTAATAAAACTTCAAGGGTCTTTTGGTGAAAGTGGTGCCGCAATTGGGAACTTGATCCATTTTTTCCCTTCCCCTCTTCACCTGTGCCTCATCTCCCGGTCCCTTTCTCACCCCACTCTCCCTTTCTTCTCTCTCCACACACAACTCCATGAAACACACACACACACCCCCTTTCCCTCCAGGTGGGGGGACTGATCGCCTTTGATTGAAGTTACCAAGTACAATGCCAGAGTCCGCTTCCCTCCCGTAACATTAACTCTTCCTCCTCTCCCAGTCCATCCCCTTTCCTTATCTGCTCTCTCTCCCTTTCTTCTTTCTCCCACACATGGCCACAACCCACCCACTCCGTCTCTCTCATCCCCCCTCACCTCCACTCTCTCCTCTCCCAGGAGTGAACTTACAAGTAGGGTTTACGTCTCGTGTGGACACACTCGGAAGTTACTTTCGAAATTAAACGAACATGTAAACACACCAACTTCTCTGGGATTAGGTGAATGACCGCTAAGGTTATTCTTTTGTTAGTATGCTAATTCTCCTTTGTTAGATACCGTACGTTTGATTGTTATGGATAAAGGATATACCGTAGCCATGACTACTATGTTCCTTCATTGTTAGTTACCGTAAGGGATTAGAGAGCGCATAAGGCCGCTTGTTATGCTAATTCTCTTCATTGTTTGTTACGGAACAGGTTACTCACCTCAGGGAAATGTTTAAACTCAGTCGCTACGCTATCGCGACGATTGATTGACTTTTATTGAATAAAACCGCTGTTCCAAAGGCGACTGGGTGTAAACCTTTACCTAATGTGTCTAATACGGTAAAACAATGAAGAGAATTACCATAACACTTATCGGGCTTGCGCAGCTGAGCAGTTTCACTAATCCCTTACGGAAACTAACCATATCAGTGTTGGGGTGGGGAGGTGGGGTTTAGGGGGGCCGGGGGCAGTGGCGGCTGCAGGCACAAGTTTTCGGGGGTACAAGGGTGGGGAGGGGTCAAAGTGAATTTCAGGGGGGGTCAACCCATTTTGCGCAAAAATGGAGCAAAAAGTCCTTTTCTATCTCAATTTCTGTTTGTGTATTGTACCAAACGAAAACCGAAGGGGTTATGTGAGTTGATTTATAATTTGGCTTCTTTAACAAAGATTTGCTAATCAATTTATCTTTTTAATAAGCATGCTGCCAAATACTGGTAGATATCGGGCTGATTATACTGTCATTGGAAGTGGTCAGGTGCCCCCCCTCCTCTCTCTCTCTCATCATAATAATAATAATTGTTATTACTATTTGAACCAACTCGATATTATGAGTTCAGTTAATAAAACTTCAAGGGTCTTTTGGTGAAAGTGGTGCCGCAATTGGGAACTTGATCCATTTTTTCCCTTCCCCTCTTCACCTGTGCCTCATCTCCCGGTCCCTTTCTCACCCCACTCTCCCTTTCTTCTCTCTCCACACACAACTCCATGAAACACACACACACACACCCTTTCCCTCCAGGTGGTGGGGGGGGGACTGATCGCCTTTGATTGAAGTTACCAAGTACAATGCCAGAGTCCGCTTCCCTCCCGTAACATTAACTCTTCCTCCTCTCCCAGTCCACCCCCTTTCCTTATCTGCTCTCTCTCTCCCTTTCTTCTTTCTCCCACACATGGCCACAACCCACCCACTCCGTCTCTCTCATCCCCCAGGAGTGAACTTACAAGTAGGCCTACGTCTCGTGTGGACACACTCGGAAGTTACTTTCGAAATTAAACGAACATGTAAACACACCAACTTCTCTGGGATTAGGTGAATGACCGCTAAGGTTATTCTTTTGTTAGTATGCTAATTCTCCTTTGTTAGATACCGTACGTTTGATTGTTATGAACATTTACCTAATGTGTCTAATACGGTAAAACAATGAAGAGAATTACCATAACACTTATCGGGCTTGCGCAGCTGAGCAGTTTCACTAATCCCTTACGGAAACTAACCATATCAGTGGTGGGGTGGGGAGGTGGGGATTAGGGGGGCCGGGGGCAGTGGCGGCTGCAGGCATTTTTCGGGGGTACAAGGGTGGGGAGGGGTCAAATAAGCATGCTGCCAAATACTGGTAGATATCGGGCTGATTATACTCTCATTGGAAGCGGTCAGGTGCCCCCCCCCCCCTCTCTCTCTCTCTCTCATCATAATAATAATTATTATTATTACTATTTGAGCCAACTCGATATTATGAGTTCAGTTAATAAAACTTCAAGGGTCTTTTGGTGAATAAAACCGCTGTTCCAAAGGCGACTGGGTGTAAACCTTTACCTAATGTGTCTAATACGGTAAAACAATGAAGAGAATTACCATAACACTTATCGGGCTTGCGCAGCTGAACAGTTTCACTAATCCCTTACGGAAACTAACCATATCAGTGGTGGGGTGGGGGAGGTAGGGATTAGGGGGGCCGGGGGCAGTGGCGGCTGCAGGCATTTTTCGGGGGTACAAGGGTGGAGAAGGGTCAAAGTGAATTTCAGGGGGAGGGGGGGATCAACCCATTTTGCGCAAAAATGGAGCAAAAAGTCTTTTCTATCTCAATTTCTGTTTGTGTATTGTACCAAACGAAAACCGAAGGGGTTAAGTGAGTTGATTTATAATTTGGCTTCTTTAACAAAGATTTGCTAATCAATTTATCTTTTTAATAAGCATGCTGCCAAATACTGGTAGATATCGGGCTGATTATACTGTCATTGGAAGTGGTCAGGTGCCCCCCCTCTCTCTCTCTCTCTCTCTCATCATAATAATAATATTTATTATTACTATTTGAACCAACTCGATATTAGGAGTTCAGTTAATAAAACTTCAAGGGTCTTTTGGTGAAAGTGGTGCCGCAATTGGGAACTTGATCCATTTTTTTTTTTTTTTTCTTCACCTGTGCCTCATCTCCCGGTCCCTTTCTCACCCCACTCTCCCTTTCTCCTCTCTCCACACACAACTCCATGAAACACACACACACACCCCCTTTCCCTCCAGGTGGGGGGGGGGGGACTGATCGCCTTTGATTGAAGTTACCAAGTACAATGCCAGAGTCCGCTTCCCTCCCGTAACATTAACTCTTCCTCCTCTCCCAGTCCATCCCCTTTCCTTATCTGCTCTCTCTCCCTTTCTTCTTTCTCCCACACATGGCCACAACCCACCCACTCCGTCTCTCTCATCCCCTCTCACCTCCACTCTCTCCTCTCCCAGGAGTGAACTTACAAGTAGGCCTACGTCTCGTGTGGACACACTCGGAAGTTACTTTCGAAATTAAACGAACATGTAAACACACCAACTTCTCTGGGATTAGGTGAATGACCGCTAAGGTTATTCTTTTGTTAGTATGCTAATTCTCCTTTGTTAGATACCGTACGTTTGATTGTTATGGATAAAGGATATACCGTAGCCATGACTACTATGTTCCTTCATTGTTAGTTACCGTAAGGGATTAGAGAGCGCATAAGGCCGCTTGTTATGCTAATTCTCTTCATTGTTTGTTACGGAACAGGTTACTCACCTCAGGGAAATGTTTAAACTCAGTCGCTACGCTATCGCGACGATTGATTGACTTTTATTGAATAAAACCGCTGTTCCAAAGGCGACTGGGTGTAAACCTTTACCTAATGTGTCTAATACGGTAAAACAATGAAGAGAATTACCATAACACTTATCGGGCTTGCGCAGCTGAGCAGTTTCACTAATCCCTTACGGAAACTAACCATATCAGTGTTGGGGTGGGGAGGTGGGGTTTAGGGGGGCCGGGGGCAGTGGCGGCTGCAGGCACAAGTTTTCGGGGGTACAAGGGTGGGGAGGGGTCAAAGTGAATTTCAGGGGGGGTCAACCCATTTTGCGCAAAAATGGAGCAAAAAGTCCTTTTCTATCTCAATTTCTGTTTGTGTATTGTACCAAACGAAAACCGAAAGGGTTATGTGAGTTGATTTATAATTTGGCTTCTTTAACAAAGATTTGCTAATCAATTTATCTTTTAATAAGCATGCTGCCAAATACTGGTAGATATCGGGCTGATTATACTGTCATTGAAGTGGTCAGGTGCCCCCCCCCCCCTCCTCTCTCTCCCTCATCATAATAATAATAATTGTTATTACTATTTGAACCAACTCGATATTATGAGTTCAGTTAATAAAACTTCAAGGGTCTTTTGGTGAAAGTGGTGCCGCGATTGGGAACTTGATCCATTTTTTCCCTTCCCCTCTTCACCTGTGCCTCATCTCCCGGTCCCTTTCTCACCCCACTCTCCCTTTCTTCTCTCTCCTCCCACACACAACTCCATGAAACACACACACACACACCCCTTTCCCTCCAGGTGGTGGGGGGGACTGATCGCCTTTGATTGAAGTTACCAAGTACAATGCCAGAGTCCGCTTCCCTCCCGTAACATTAACTCTTCCTCCTCTCCCAGTCCACCCCCTTTCCTTATCTGCTCTCTCTCTCCCTTTCTTCTTTCTCCCACACATGGCCACAACCCACCCACTCCGTCTCTCTCATCCCCCAGGAGTGAACTTACAAGTAGGCCTACGTCTCGTGTGGACACACTCGGAAGTTACTTTCGAAATTAAACGAACATGTAAACACACCAACTTCTCTGGGATTAGGTGAATGACCGCTAAGGTTATTCTTTTGTTAGTATGCTAATTCTCCTTTGTTAGATACCGTACGTTTGATTGTTATGAACATTTACCTAATGTGTCTAATACGGTAAAACAATGAAGAGAATTACCATAACACTTATCGGGCTTGCGCAGCTGAGCAGTTTCACTAATCCCTTACGGAAACTAACCATATCAGTGGTGGGGTGGGGAGGTGGGGATTAGGGGCCTGGGGGCAGTGGCGGCTGCAGCCCCCCCTCTCTCTCTCTCTCTCTCATCATAATAATAATTATTATTATTACTATTTGAGCCAACTCGATATTATGAGTTCAGTTAATAAAACTTCAAGGGTCTTTTGGTGAAAGTGGTGCCGCAATTGGGAACTTAATCCAATATTTACCTTCTCCTCTTCGCCTGTCCCTCACCTCCTGGTCCCTTCTCGCCCCATCCTCCCTTTCTTCTCTCTCCACACAGTGACAACTCCGTGAAATACACACACTGGGGGCTGACTGAACCACCGTTAGTCCGAATTTTTAGGGTTCGGATTCGGGTTGGGTTTAGGTTTAGGGTTAGCGTTAGGGTTAGGGTTAGGGTTAGGAACCCTAAGAACCCTAAGCATAACACTAAAAATTCGAACTGACAGTGGTTCGAACTGACGGTGTGTAGGCCTACCCAACAAATTAAGCTTTGTGGAACCTTTGAGAAAAATGCGGACATCTGTGGAGATGAGAAAAGAGGAGAGGAAAGGCGAAGAAAAGAGATCGAGGACAGGATAGGAAAAAATAGGCATATATTTTAACGCATGTGGTAAAATCAGTTGATTTTTCAGGATTTTTTTATTTTTTCAGGCGGAGCTTTGCTTTATTCCGTGTTTGATTATGAAAACGGAACAAATTTTCAAATATGATGTACGAACAAAATAATCACGAGCGGGGAGGAAAAGCCCCGGCCGGGGAGAAAGTTGAAGGAAAGGGAGGAATTAGATTTAGATGATGTTCCCAATTTCATCACTATCACCAAAAGATCCTATTTTATAAACAAAAAAATAACTCACCCCGATTCCAACAATAAAAAAATTATTATGAGCGATGAGGACGCTAGACCAATTCAAACACCGGTGTCTATCAAACCACAGACAAACCTTGAAACCTGGGCCGATATTCATAAAGCCTTGCTAAATTAGCAACCAACTAGTGCTTAGCAAGATGCTAAATCCACTAGTTGATAGCTACGTAGCAATCAACTAATTTCCTATTCATAAAACCTTGCTAAACACTTTGCTAACTAGCTATCAACTAGAAATATTTAGCTGATAACTTATTTGGGTGTTTTGGGTGCTATGGCCTTCAACAGTTGTGTAACATCTAATACAATAGGCTTATATAATACATGTCTATTATACTTGAGCTCTGAACCACAGTCAAAATGATCAAAATGTAATGACTCATTGCTGATGGTCTTCATTGAGATTTCGTTAATAAAATAACATGTGTAGTTTGTAAGCTATATAGGCCTACAAGGTTGTTACGGCAAATCATAACAAAATGTCCACCATGAGTAAGCCTTCAAATAAGCGTCGAGAAAGAACAACTTCTCGGAAGTTGAAGCTCTATTTCTTAGCGATAAATATGAAGAATTTAAGTCAATAATTGATGCAAAGCAAGCAGCAAGTTTAAAGTGTTATGTATCTTTAATGTGCCGATTAAATTAATATCAATTATAATCGGCTCACTTTTTGAAACTTGAAAAAGATACTGATTTAAACTTTGTCATAATGCAAATGTTAGCATTAACATTAATTAATATTAATGTTATTATATATTATTTATTAATATTTAATATTAAATTTTAATATAATATTTAATATTGATTATTAATATAATTAATATTAATAATATTATTAATTAATATAATTATATATTAATATTTAGCAAGTTTAAAAAGCCCCCACCTCGGCTCACTTTTTGAAACTTGGTCCCATTTGTAAAAGATACTGATTTAATCTTTGTCATAATTATCAACTTAAAACATTTCCAGAAGTGTTATGTATCTTTAATGTGCCGATGCGATATTATGTTGTTAGCATAATTCTCGAACGATCAGAAAGGTTATTATGTTGTTCTTGGCCAATATCCTATATATGTTTTGTTTTATAATAATTATTAAGTTCATGACCAATGATTGAATTAAACGAATAACAAGTAGGCATGTTAATGGCAATGATGCTATTGTTTAAACGTTAAAAACACCGATTTGCTGTTGATATTCAAAATGGGACCAAGTTTCAAAAAGTGAGCCGAGGTGGGGGCTTTTTAAACTTGCTGCTTTTTTAATATATTAATAATATTATTTAATAATATTAATATTATTACTGCATATTATATATTAATTAATATTATTAATTAATATTAATATTAATTAATGTTAATATTAATAATATGCAGTTTATATTAAAATATCAATTATTAAGTTGTTAGCATTTGCATTAATATGCAAATGCTTAATATTATTAATATTAATATTAATTTATAATTATTTTAAGAAAATATTAATATTAATATTATGCAAATGCAGACTGACTAGTTGTCAACTAGTGACTTAGCGCTGCCCCAGATCAACTCTAAGTTTTGGCAAAATTTTAGAATGTTGCTAACTCTAACTGGGTTTTATGAATAAGAATTAGCAATCAGCTAGGCTTAGCAGCTTGCTAAAGTCAATTTTAGCTGTCAACTAGGCCTAGCGTGGTTTTATGAATATCAGCCCTGGCAGATAAAGTGGACAGCACCCACCCAGCTCTATTATTGATGTATGAGCGTGTTTATAGTGAGCCAGATTATGCGGTATTTAGCTGGACTGCCACGCAGTCTATATTTGTTTATGTTTTACTAACCATTGCAAATCTAGACTACGCGGTAGTTTAGCTAAATAACGGAAAGATTGTCTCACTATAAACACGCTCATAGAGGCACAACTTTCAGGGTCACATTTATAAAGACTTAACTGCTTAACGGTGGGATTTATTGATTGATATAAGCCTGTATTCGTGGTGCGTCACGCACGTGAAGCTACTTCAAATTTTACAGCTGATTGACTTTTAACCGTAAATCTATTCATCAAAATCTACGGTACATATGCATACGGGAGCCGCAACATCGCTAGTAGCCGTATACGGAATGAATATACTGCAATATCCATCGATATCGAAGGATATCAGTTCCGTATAATATGTGCGGTAAATAGCGCTATTGGTCTGTTTATAGTGGCGACCAATACCGTATAAGATGTACTTATACCCTAAATACCGGATAATCTGGCTCACTATACGCCGTAGAAGTGACGTAGTTAATCGGATTAACTACCATAGCAATAGATGAATACAATTGTGACTATACCACCCTGCACTACAACGTTCACGCGTTACCGATGCACTGAACCATAGATGTCAAAGAAAGGCTGATCACTCGCACCTGTAAGATAAGTATCTTTGAAAAGAGCGGTATTGTATTCAATCTATGTTTGCTGACATACACAGGTGATTAGTGCAATCTGCTTGTAGTGCAGGGCGGTCTATTCAAAAATTGTATTCATCTATTGCTATGGTAGTTAATCCGATTATGACGTCACTTCTACGGCGTATAAACAGGCTCATAGAGAGTTAATAGAATAATACAATAGAGATAATTCCGCAGGTAATCCCGTCGCATCTATTCATAGATGTACAAATGGATGAACAAAAGGACTATGTATGAATAGATGCGACAGGATTACCTCTATTGTATATATTATTCTATTAACCCTCCTCGTCTTTGCATCTTCTCTAGGTGTTAGGCGGCTTTTATTTGCACAATCGGGCGCTCAAAACACCAGGTTGGTGCTAGCGGGAAACCAAAGATGGCCGACCAAATACTGACCATGACTTGGCTCGTTGGATTCGTCTATAGTAATCTAGTGTCCAATGCAAATTTATTACCACCTGATAATATTGATCCAATGGGCTATACCAGTTGAAATCCACACTACCCCTGTGGAAGATTTTGGAAATATCTTCCACAGGGGGAGTATATTTTTCAAATGTAATTGGTCAAAATTAATCATTTTGAAACCCATACTCCCCTGTATTATGGCTTTACCTATATCTTCCACAACTGGAGTGAGTATTACAAGGGAAGTTACCCAATTGTCTATTCTATTCAAAATTGATACTCCCTCTGTGGAACACTTCAGCTAAATCTTCCACAGGGGTAATGTGGATTTTAAATGGAATAGCCCAATGAGCGACCGAATTGTCCGCTACGGACGACTAATCCAATCGATAATGACTCTATTGACATGTACGAACGGAGCCCCACTGACCGAGTTTTGGGATATTTTTCACTGGTTTGCAGCTGTTTGCTGTCATTTACTCATCAAGGCGGAGTACCGTTATTATAAGGACTATGCCAATTATTTAAAGATTGACATGTAGAAAATAAGCCATAATTGATTGACAGAAAGTACTAAATTTGTACCTATGACGGTTTTATGACGCCAATCTTCAAAATACGATCAAAAAATGGCTGCCCGGTGAAGTAAAATGTGCATTGGAATAACACGGCGAGTTTGGATAGATGGTAGGATTTCTTTTTAATAAAAATGTATGGTCCCCCGTTATTAAAGCTTGTACCGGGTTGAAGATTCAGATATTTGGAAAAGAATAAGTAATTGAAACAGAGAGAAAGTACTAAAATCATAGCTTTTATACTTTTTGATATATGATACTAACTAGTTCATCCCCAATAGCTACGATACAGCGCTACCAGTAGGGTTCAATTGCCTATTGTGAGTGCCCCTGTGTTGTGTGCATACATGTAGTTAACAATAACTGCATGATGACAAGTCATGGAATAAAATATATTTGCTAGAAGTTTGGAGAATAGTTTAAATATTGGCCGGTTATTTTTCACACAGTGATGTTAACTATACAAATGCAATATACTTCTAACATACACTATTTGTAAAGGTTGCGCGTCCATGGTGAGAGCACTGTGTATTGTGTATAGGAAAACGGACAGTAACTGCAGTATGTTGTGTTTGTCTGGGTAATTTGTTTATCTGTTTATTGCTTATTTTACCCTGCTATGCAGTTGGCAAACTTTAGCAGTAGGCCTATGATCAACATGGAATAATTTAAATAAACTGAATAAACTCATCCCTCCTCTACTCGCCCTCTCCTCTTCTCCCCCTCTCCTCTCCTCTCCCCTCATCTCCTATCCTCTTTTCTCCTTTTCTCTTCTCTCCTCTCCTCTCTTCTCCTCTCCTCTCCTCCCCTCCATCCGATCATCTCCTCGTCTCATCATTCCCCTACTTCGCAATTTGCAATCTTTAACTTGTTTAACAGCCTATTAATGAATGATGACAAATAATATACATTTAAAATAGATTTGAGTCTATTCACTTTCTTTTACTAACAAAATATTTCAAGAGTTTGTTTCAAAAGGCATTAGTTCAATAGCTGCCTTGTGTAACATTTTGCTGGAATATTTTTACATTCTAAAGTTTAAAGAGTACTACATTACCCAATTTTGTGCCTATTTTTTGCATTTTTCTCAAAATTATAGCGCATTGGTGACAAGTAAGATATATGTTTTAGGGGCAGGACTACAACTACTGCACTGGAAATTTTATTTCAGCACAGACAGCAGTTGTGGAGTTACAGTCAAAAATGAGGGAAAACCAATATTTGATCAATAAATCAATAACTACTTGCCTTGAGTTGCTGAATTTTCAGTGCAGTAGTTGTAGTCCTTGCCCCTATAATATACATATCTTACTTTTCACCAATGCGCTATAATTGTTGAGAAAAAAAAAATAGGCAAAAATTTGCCAGGGGTGTAGTACCCCTTAAATCGATTGGAATGGATATGTTTGCACATCTGGCTTATTCTCTTTCAATAATAGATTTGTCCCCTAAAATTGTCAAATCCAAGGTTTTAAAATGGCTGCCATTGCACTTGATGCCTTTTTCTTCTTCGCACGTGGGAAGTTAAAGGATTTGCAATTATTTGCCAAAAATATTATTGTTACAACTATATATTCTACTACGCCAATGTTATTAGAGTGCCAAGGTTACTGCTACTCAATATTTTTAAATAAAAATCCCACAAAACAGTCTTTGGACTTAATGCCTTTTGGAACCAAACTCTTCATTTAATGATGTTCAAATTTTCTCCATTATTTTAGGACCCTGGAATAAGGCAAAAAAAGACCATCGCTTTATTCAATACATTTAATTTATGGGTAAAAATAGCATTTTTTGGTGATCAGTTTTGACCAAAAGAACAAGTTTTTATATGGGAATTTTTTTGAAAATTGACATATACATCTTGCAAAGGGGTCAGTCCATGTCAAAACAGACTGAGTGTACACCCACCCTCTTGGATTTTGCTCTCCTTTGGCTCAGGGGTACCTTTCATGGACCCCTAGGTGAGGTCACAAGAACAAAATTCAAATTCAATTTCGTTTCCGAATGGCGGGCCATCTAAGTTTGGCGACCTCGACCAAAATTGGGAATTTAAGGTGTCCAAATGACAAAGCGCTCTCTTTGAGAGGCGTTTTCTTCTAAAATTAAATCAGTTGTGAACCTCTTTTTGAATGTGGTCACTCACTGGCTGTGTCTGAAATGCCTAATGCCAAAAAAGATTGATTTCGGAATTTCGTTGGGATTTCAGGGGGTCAAAATCAGCACTTCGTACTGTTCAATCAAATTATCTTTGATTTTGAAGGACCCATGATAATGTCACAGTGCACTTATAGGTCCCAATTATGTTCAGAATGGATTAACCATGTGCCAATGTCTATGAGCAATTCAAAAAAAGAGAAATTTCTAGACCCCCTACATAATTTTAGGCCCCCCTAAAGTGGTTCAGCCACAAATGGCGCTTAAAATCGGCAAATTTTGACACCTAATAACTTTAGGTGTACACCAGATATGAATTTCTAGTCTGTTGCATCTGAAAGAATGTAGTCTAATGTTACTAGGAACATAAGATTTGTTTGTTATTTTGGCCGTTTAACACGCAGTTCTATAGGAGGATATAAAGTCATAATTCTTGAATTATGACTTTATGTCGAACTTTGCTCTGTTTACCTACAAACACAACAAATTTGGCTGATTCCATTTAAATGCAAGTTGTGACATGTTACAAATATGCCATAAAATCAGGTTTGAAAAAATTAACCAAATTCATATTATAAGATCGTACATTATGACTTTAATAAATCAAAGTTCAGTTCCAAATAAACGGTGTGTAGAATTGATGTTCTTTTAGCTTTTTTAATGGTATCACGGTTAGGCCTATCGACAAATGTGACAATATTAAATAAAAAAAGAAAACAAACCTAGAATCATACAAATGACTTCTGTTAACACTGATTAGGCCTACATTATCTCTGCACTGATATCAGTTCGGGGGCACTGCTAATTCAAAGACGTCTCTAATATCAAAGACGGGTCAGTGATTTCACATACGGGGGTCTGTGATATCACATACGTCGTGCTTTTTTGACATTTCGGCACTAGATGCAGCACTTCGGCACGAAGGTGAATGTATCAGAACATGCTTTCCTATGTTTAGGAAATATCTATCTGTGCAAACATCATATCTATCTGTGCAAATTTTGACAAATGGTCTCAGAAAATACTTAGATTGCAAAATCGAGCCATTTACGGCCCAATTCCAACGTTTTGAAGTAAAAAAAAATCCCAATTCATGGGGGTAGGGTGAATATTTGGCAAGGCAAAAAATGAGGGGACAAGGAATGTTTTTGCCAGTCAACGAGGGGGAAGGGAGCGATTTTTGGCACGCATTGTGGCGGCACGCTGGCGGCACCTTTTCAAAAATATTACTTGGGGAAAATGGTAGGCCCCTACGGAAACGTTCAGGTCTAACCTCGTGGCCTGACTCTTCTTGTACACGTGCATGGGATGAATTTGGATAAATATGGACACTTGTATTTTATTAATAAGGGTGGGGTTATGTTATGATCAGGTGGCTCAAAATAGATCAACAAATTACGGTAAACCAGGCGCGTGCCCAGGGGTGGGGCTTTGGGGCCTGCAGCCCCCGGGTCTTAAAAAAAAGAGGGAGACAGAGAGAGAAGAGGGGGGGTGCTGATTTTAAAAGGTGGACTTTTTCCAGGGGGTGGTGCGATTTTGTAAAAAGTGGACCTTCTACCCAAAAACACATTTTTTTCCCTTTTGCCACACTTCACGACCCCCCCCCCCCTGCGTACGGGTCTGGGGCAGTAAGGTATATAGATAGTGCCCCCTAAAAAATCGAAGGGACGGAAAAGGGAGGGAAAAGGAAAAGGCCTACTTTTCGGTCTAATTTCCCAACAATTGAAAAGCTATTGAAAGAAAGAAATAGCCCGAAAACTGAAAACAAATATAAAATAATACCAATACCGGGACGAAAATGTTACAAAAATCGGCACAAAATATTAGCAAAACTGGGATGAAAATTTTGTTTTGCCACAGCCACCCAGGCTCATTTCAATGTCCGGGCATTTTTAGGCAAGAGAAAGGCAGAAAAGTGGAAAGAAAACAAGGAAGAAAAGAAGAAGAGTACGTTCTGAGTTATTGCACATCATATGTTCATGCTTGAAATTTGTGACACGGAAATCGCATCCACTGGAAATCCGTTCTAAAATACATATTATGCATTATCATGACATGATTATAATGGCCTATAATAGGCTATGCTTAATCATGATGGTCGGAAAAATAAGATAATAATAGGGGCCTAATGCAAAATGTTGCACCAAATGGCTTTTAGTTTGAGGATAATACCCCCCCCCCTTCACAACTCGGGTCCGTTGAAATCTATTATGGCGAAAATAATACCAATAAATAAGTGTAAACTTTTACACAAAATGACTTAATTGTGCCTTTCATTAATTTGTTTAACAGTTCCCGAACTCTGAGAGAGCACATCCCCTCAGGTACCCTTCTCCGTCAAAAAGAAAAGGCTAACTTGCAAGTATCCATAGGCCTAATTGAGCAGGTTCATACCCATAACATTTGCGGCCCAGAAGTCAGGTCCTATCTTTCATAGATATATATATAAGTAGGGATGACCATCATAATTTCATGTTGCCCCTTTTGCTACAAAAGATTGTTTTCTGGAAAGAACTCATCAACAGAAGTATTTTGGTGGTTAAATGGTCAAAATCGGTCAAAAACTTTTCGAATTATGAATTTTCAAAGTTTCCCATTCTGACCGGTCATTAGAACGAAATAAATTGACAAAGTCTAAATATAGCAATGTGAGCAAAATTGGTATAAGCATATATTTACCTTTTTATATTTCTTTATTTTAATATATATGCAAACATGAAACAAGCATATTGTGAAAGTATCAAAGGGTTTCTTATGAAATGGCACTTTACTAGTCAATAGCATGAAGTATTTCTTCAAACCGAGGCACTGAAATCATGCTTTTAGAAAACATTTGCCAAAAATCATCCATAATGGCCAAAGTGGCACAAAATCAAAAGTCCAGGTGAACTATTTTTCCACAACAATATACACTACACATAAGAAAAATACTAATGTACTACAAGGGATTTTCAACATAGGAATCCAAACAATCAAGTACCAACATGCACAGCTTTGTCCTGATATCACTTCTGGGGTTTTAACAAAATGTTTAACCTCTATTGTGATTGGCAGCAGCATAAGGTATCTCTTTGATAGCTGATAATGCCCAGCCATTCAGCAAGTGGCTAATAACTGACCTTGATAGGCTTGAATGAATACTGTCATGTGCTACAAAACCATCACACTCCAGGGCCTGGTCACTCTATATGCCACAGGGAGCACAGTACTTTAACAATGGAGTGAAAGACTCATTATTGATTAGGCGCGTATTTTAAAAGTACAGCTCCTGTGCGTGTATAGCAGCAAGTCAGTGCAGATGGTATAAATATAAGAAAATGTTTAGGGTTGAGATCAGGTGAATAATACAACAAATAAGCATGAAACTTCACATTTATGTTCAGAAAGGTGTCTATTTAACATGATTCGAAAGGTATTTGGAAATTCCAAAGGGAAGCTGGTGATTTAATTTTTAACTCAAGATCTACTTGTCCGGTTTTTTTTCCTTTTTACAGAGGGTATGATAGAGGTAATAACAACAACTCTGCTCAATAGGTCAAGGTGTTCACCGGATCTTATTCATCTGAATATTTTGTGCCATTCTGAGCAGTGCTGCACTGGGCCACTGGCAATTAAGCGCACTGTGGCGATGGACCAATTTTGACTCACACTTACAAAAAACCAAATAAGTTATGATGCTGTAATTTGCAGAATAGTTACAAAACATAATTGGCATTAACATCTCCAATTTTTACAGAAAAATTATGAAAAATAAAAGAATGAGCTCAATTTAGAAATGTATGTGCAAGCAGTGCACAGTTGAGCTCCCTGCATGTCTATGGGAGTGTTCTAATCAAGTTGATGGTTCATTGGTCATCCCTAATATAAGGCTGTCTGGAAAGCTGAAATAGCAAGAGCAGTCTCCTCTTATTGGCAAAACCAATGGAAGATTGATCATGTCTCCAAGTCCAGCTTGAGGTTCCTGAATATAGATGCATGCATACTAGGTTTACCTCATCATGTCTGGAGCTCACTACCTTCAGATGTCCGTGAAGTAGAGAAGGCGGCTGTAAAGGCAATATTATTGACTGGCACCTACATACTACAAGCCAATAGGGCTAAATTCAATCAACACAACTTCGACGCAACCTGTTTGCTGTGTGAAATAGCTGAAGAGGATATGATGTATTTTCTTATCAAATGTCCTGCACTCACTGAGCAACGCTGTTACCATGAATCTATCCTGAAGAGGACACTTCTTGAGCACTGTAAGGTACAAGAAGTCGATGACCTATTCACAAAAGGGGATGTTTTACTACAATTCATTCTGGACTCCTCCCATGAATGTATTCAGAGTGTCATCACCTTACCAGTTGATTGGCCCAGTTTTAAAGAATCGATCACTCGTCAGTGGTGTTATGGTCTACACAGTAGAAGATCGTCCCTTCTAAAACAGCTTTATGCCGATATATAACTTGCTTGCTCAACTTGTACACATGCCTCTGTGGCCTAGTGCATTGTGTATATTCTTCCTTGATGGTCTAGTTGATGTTTGCATGGCAGATTCATCACATTTATGTCGCCTGTTCAAACTTTGTATACATGTATATTATGAACTCACACTTGTGATTACTTAGCAATCTTGTACACATTGCCTCTTGTATCTGATTGCTTTACATTATGTATTTTTGTGTAGAATTTTGCTAATTGTATTGTATTTATCTTGCACTGAAGTACCAGTATTTATTTGTATTTTGATATGATATTTTAATATTTAATGGGTGCACCCTGCCATGTCCTTCCCTTACATAAGCATGTTCTATTATGATAACGAACTAATACTTGTTACGCATCTTGTTTACTGCGAACTATTTTCTGCGAACTACATAAATGATTGTTTTTTGATATGGACCCTTCACCAGAGCATCTGTCATCGAAGGGGTGCGCCTGAAACAAGAGGCGGGAAGTCCAACCTACTACTACTACTACTATGGCGGTATGCTGACCTGGGTCAATATGTTCTGGGCAGATGAGGTCCGACCGATTGCCTAGGTCACTGTGTGCGATCATGTGTGAGAGGCAATTCCCGATAATAATCAAAGTTCCCTGGGACGGTTTATTAGGGATTGTCCGATTGCCTCCTAACAGCCATTCGGATCCATCTATTAAAGAAAATCTCCGGTAATCACAGCATTATGCCTTATATGTTAGAAAATTACGAATCGCATGGTTTTATTTAAAACAAACTCATATTTACAATAAAAAATGAATAAAAACAGCCGCCACTGAACACGCGATATTAAAAATTACCAGGCTCCGACTGTCTAGGGCAATGACGTCATGGTTATTTGTGCGCAATTGTCGTCAGCCGTCGTGTCATTGTATTACTGGAACATCATTACACCAGACAATTTCGGAGCCCGGGAATTTGAATATCGCGTGTTGAGAGACGGATGTTTTATTCGTTTTTATGGTCAATATGAGCTTGTTTCAAATAAACCCATGTAAATATAAAAAAATAACAACTGTTATTGTTGCACAATGCGTAATTCTTTTTAATAAATTAAATATTTATAAATAATTTCGTTTTAAACCTTTCTTCATAAATACCACAGATTTGGACCAGATGACTGACTCAACGACGATAAGCTTTACAAGTGCTCCCTATGCAACTGCACCAGCCATGCCAATTACACCAGAATGCATGTGGATACTTGTGGCTTCATCAGTCCTGCTTCTTCTATCAATAGTGATTTGTTGCTGCAAGACTCGAAACTGTATCAAAGACTCTAACATTAAAGAAAGCACTGTTAGTTTAAAAAATTACGGCTTCATTGATGTTACATTCAATGCTACTAAGACTAAGGCTCCTAATACTAATGGCACTCAGCCAAGAGCCATAAAAGAATGTTTAATGTATCATTGCATTTTGAGCCCAGTATAAAGAAATGGGTAGTATAATTGCGACGCAAATTTTCTTTTGAAAAATGTACATGTATTATAGAGATAATGCAGAATTCCGAAATCCGGATACAATGGGCCTTTTGTATTTTTTTACAGATAATCCAGAAATCCGAATACAATGGGCATTTCTATGTTTTACAGATAATCCGGATACAATGGGTCTTTCTATGTTTTTGCATACCTCCTGCTTCCTAAATTATACTTTCTGATTGACACGTTTATCCATTTAATAGCGTTAAGGGTAGACGAGGTATTGTTGGTCGAAGCAACAAAAAGAAATCGACTTTCATTATCTATATCAATATATTATTCAAAAATAACACTTTGATGTTTTGCAAAAGTTCATTCTACAAATCAAATACTTTGAAACTTGCTTGATTTATTGTTGTTAATGAGTTATATACGTTTTACAAAAGTGTTGTTTCAGCCCTCTTCACAACATAACTCAAGAACCACATTTTGTGGGAGTTCACTTTTACCGATCCTGGGTCAGACGAGCATTCTATATACCACGTGCGTATTCATACCGTTTGTGTAAGCGACTTCAATTACCGACCAATCAATGCAGCTTAGCGCGACAATATTCGAAGAGAATCCTCTTTTGTCTAAGCCCGAAGACGTAAGATCAACAGAGGAGACAAGGGGCTGTTTGAAGATGTGAAATAAGAGACTCATTTGCGGGCTAGTCTCGCTGCATTTGCCCACCCAGTAAATTATTTTGCCCACCCAGTAAATTCAACTAGCCCATTGCCCAAAATTGCCCACCCAGTAAATTATTTTGCCCACTAAAAATTGGGCACCATATAATAATTTCCGTCAAATTTTACTGCTTTTTCCTACTTAGGAATAATGGTGAGTGATAAATTAGTATAAGATTTCTAAGTACCCAAAGTGAAATATAATATGGTATACAATTATTTTCTTGAAGGTTGCTACATGAATATGCTAAAAATTAAATTAAATTGCCCACCCAGTAAATTATCCTTATTTACCTCCCTGGCTTCAAGGGCAGCTGTGAACAACCACGCGTGTTATATTTGAAAGACATGTGTGATTAATCTTCAGTACTTGAAGTCCGTTACATCATAACCATGCATGGAAACAAATATACACGACCATTGGATCATGACAAAAAATAATACATAAGTTTTTTTAAATGTATTTATTACACTTTATCACTGGCACAGAATTACGAAAAATATATAATATTGCACATAAGTTACATCAAGAATTACACAATATTATGAAAGGAACAATATTTGTTTTAAAAAGTCCAGTGAATGGCTGGAGCGAAAAGGTACCAGGCACCTCAAAGACCGCCCACCAAAACCAAAAAAGAAGGGAAGGGAAATATAAATTAGAGGGGGAAAATGCAGGTTAAGTTACATTTACCTGCAATTTGGACAATTACAAAAAGAGGTCCAAGTGCAAACAGAAGTTGCATCAAAGGTGCGAGCAAATTTGGACTGGTTAAACTCCAAAACTTGTTGCTTAACCCTAACACTGGACCCTGCTTTTTGGGATCGGAAGTCAAAGAAGATCCGAAAAAGTCAAGGAGAAGAAGAATTTTTGACTTGGCACCCCCGGGATTCGAACCTTTGACCCCTCGCTTGCCCAGGTGGTGGCCGCATTGCATTCTCTAAATTCAGTAAATTTTCATCGTCAACCGTGTAATTGAATGGGATTATTTTGAAATTTAAAACGCTTGAAATATCACAAACAAATAGGCCTATGTTGTTAAATAATATAAATACAAGCTAAAACCGTTGGGATTCGATAATGAACCTCACACAACTAACCGAGTATATTGTTAAATGCCATACGGCCGGGCGGTTTCACAAGTTGCCGGCTCGATCATGTCATCCGCCGTCTGCATGCCAAGCACACGATCACGGACCGGTAGCTAGACGGGTTATTGCTGCCCGGCCAGCAATTCCGTGCGCATATAACACTTAGGGTGATTGCGTCATCGCAGATTCTGGGATTCATGCATGCGCAGATTTTTTCATCGTAAGATTTTGTAAGATTTTTTGGGTGTTAGGGTTAAATGAAGCAACAGAATTTGTAGATCTGATTATACTAGGGAGTTGGTTCCAAATGGGCACCATACGCTGAAAAAAACCCATCTTGTGGCACTCAGTTCATGCGCGTATTTTTTTTTTTTGGGGGCTTTGGGGCGCAAAAGCAAGGGGCGGCAAAAATGAAGGGGCGGCGGAAGAAGAAGGGCGGCAAAAACAGGGCGGCATAATCGAAGGCGGCAAAAAGAATTAGTATATACAAAAGGGCGGAAAAATTTGATAAAGCATAAACATTTTTGAAAATGTGTTGCTTTTAGGGCGCTAGCGCCTGAAACCTTTTTTTTTTTTTTTGCTCTTCACTTTTTCAAACGACCGAGAAAAAAATTGGGTCAACCTTTTCGGGCTTTTGAGGAAGGGGCGGCAAAAATGAATTTTCTTCAGCCCCCCGGGGTTGGGGCGGCCACGGTACGCCACTGCAGTTTTAGAAAGCTGATTTACCAGCAACAAAGGATCAGAGGAAAATCTGGTGGTGGGACGATCTTTTACAATAATTAACTGCATAATCATCTAGATTGATGTCATATAATCCCAGATTGCACTTGAAAAATATATTGGGATCAACATATTCTCTTCTAAAACTTAATGAAATAAGAGTTAGCGCGGTTAACCTTTCTTTGTACTCAGCCTCGGGATAATCTAAAATGATAATCTAAATGGACCCCCTCAACTTTCTGGATGTTGCGCATTGAGGTACCACTCCAGAGGGGACTGCGATATCCCAAATCACTACGAACCAAGGCTGAGTACAAAGTCCTGGGTACATTACGAGGGGCATTGAAGCCAATGGTGCGTTTAATCATACCAAGTTTTTGTTACACTTTTAACAACCCTATTAATGTGATCATCCCAAGTGAAAGATGAGGAAATATCAAGACCAAGATCTTTGATGGAACTAACACGGTCTAGAACGGCACCATTCATTTTATAATCATGACGAATTACATTCCTACGTCTGGTGATTGAAATGATCTGGCATTTAGAGGGATGAATATAAAGATCCCAAGTTTTGCTCTAATAATGCATAATGCATCAATGCAATATCACTTTGGAGCATGTCACAATCAGAGACATCAGAGATGTTTTTATAACATTTAGAGTCATCTGCAAACAAAGCTAAAGAAGAATTGTGGGCAACACTGGGCATGTCGTTAATGTATAAAAGAAAAAGCAAAAGAAACAACAGGAAGCCAGTCGGAATTAACCTCCTCCCTGTTAAATAAGCGGATAAAAGCTGTGTCACAATGGAGCGACCCTTGATAAAACCGTGTTGCAGATGGTATAATTGGTCTTTAATTGCTTGACCAAAAATAGCTCTCTCCATCACTTTTCCACATATACATGGTGTCCCAGAAAAATTACCGGGCAAATGAATTTGGACGTAAGTCTAAAAATAGACATCAAAATCCAAAAATCTAAATATCAGCGTGTAGCCCATCTTATTTTGCATCTTGTACGTCAATTTTTCTGGAATCGGTTGACTGATCGCGAAGAAATGAGCGATTACATAACGCATGTGTCAATTCACTTCACTCCAAGTTTGGAAGAAAGATCATTCAACACAATGCGCACGAGTAGTTAAACTGTCAATGGGCTTCATATTTGAAACCCTTTTCGTTCTTTATAACAGCTTGTTTCTTGCAAAACATTTAATTAGGTTTTGTTCAAATTTGAAAACCTGCACGATATTGAAAATGAAAGCTTGCATGTGAAATGATGCTCGGTATTTGTAAATATCTTTTTTCGTTAATGTTGATATAAATGTTGCATGAAGAAGACTACATAAAAAATTCCAGCTGGCTTAAAAATTTCTCACACACATTAATGTTTTCGGAATATTTCCAAGAAATTGTATTGCAAAGTTTAAATCTTTTAAAACTTCAACATTAATGTTGCGTGGTATCAAAAATCACACGTAAAGCTGTACGCACTTGATCATTGTTATTCTTGGCTCAAATGTTCTTTGTAAAGTATATTTGCACAGCCTAAAGAGTTTGAGTTGGAGAGCTTCCAATTACAGAAATCAAACTTTTCTCGGACAAACTGTTATTCATCTTCAGTGAAAGCATGAATGACGTAACACCGTCGGATTTTAATAGATAATGTGGACTAAATTTAATGAGATACACAAACTTTAGGAAGCGGTGAACGAGTATGAAAAAAACGCCTGTTGATCAAACTTGGAATGAACTGCATTGATACACGCATCATGCAATCGTTCATTTCTTCAAAACCAGTCAACCGAATCAAACAAAATTTTTTGATTTTGATGTCTATTTCTCGACTTACGTTCAATTTTATTCACTCGGTAATTTTTTCTGGGACACCCTGTACACAATAATGACACAGGTCTATAATTTTCAGCACGTTGCCTGTCAGATTTTTTAAAAACAGGAACAACATTGGCTTTTAACCAGGTCAAAAGGCATAATACCAGAACTCAAAGATAAGTCAAAAATGTGACACAAAGGGAAAACAATTTCATGAGCGCATTCTTTCAAGACCCTGGAGATATCCCACCAGGGCCAATAGCTATGGAAACACAAGATCTTGAGGACATCACATTCGTTGATCTGAATATTACCCAGTGAAGGATGTTGAAACCCATGTATCTTTGGCAACTGTGTGTTGGTGTTGGAAGTTGGAAGTAAAAATAGTTTTTTCTCTAGCTGTTGTAGCTGTGATGTTATCCCAGCTGATAACTTTGGAAGAGATTTGGATTTTGTTTATAAAATAAAAAAAAATGACCAGAATCTCTTGGTGTTATCAACAACACTTTCACCAAGACTATCAATATACTCATTAAACTTGATAGAGAGCGAATTTTTCAAACGATTACGTAACTTCCGAAAATTGGCCCATGGGCTAGAGAGATTTTTTAGCACGCCTCCACGCAGTTTCCTTTTTGTTTTGGAGATGTCTAACTTCTGCGTCAATCCACGCTTGGGCCGAAGAATCATCGGATCACATACGATATAACATTGTTTATAATATAATACTCACAACAAACGCATTGAATTACACGTTTGAACGTTGAATAGTGATGGTAGGTTGCATACCACAGGGTGTCATCGCCCGATATCTTCATGGCAGAAATCGCCATGGTACTAGGTTGAATTCACAGCCACGTATGGGCATTTTGTTCCGACCTTTGAGACGCATGAGCCGAGGGGCATCCGACTAAGTCTACTGACAATAGCCTGGTAATTGACATCTCTCTGTGTGAGTGAGCATGTATACGCCATTATGAGGTCAATGGATTTTGCATAAAGAGATTATGCATAATGAGATCAAGCTGACAAGAACTGACAAAGAATAAATCTTTATACTTCACCAAACACAAAAGGACTTTATAGGGCAATGCACCCAACATTAAAATAAGGATCAATGACTGAAATTGAATAGGCCTAAATGTCTGTTTGATGCACAATACAACAATATTTTTGCAATACATTAACAAAATAAATATAGATTCTAGTTTGCCATAAACTATAAATTAGACAAAACATGTTTTACGTGCAGTGCACGGTCTCCTTGTTGACCCTCATGTAGTCCATCCTTGCGATGAAGAAATAAATGCCACAATGCAACTCAAAATAACCTTGTGTGTGTAATATGTGCGACACAAACATATTGACCGAAAGGATTCTTCCACCACGTATTATGACGCTAAATTGGGGAAGTAGCTAAAGGAAAAAGCAGAGCAAGGTACCGAGTTTAAGGTTTAGGGTTTAGAGTCAAAAAGGGAGGACTAATGAATGGGAAAGGGAATGACTATCACGAAGTGGTCCAGATGAAACAGAAATAGGTTTAAGAGATTTATTGTGAATTTGCATCATCAGACAAACTGATCAAAATAACATATGTATGTACATGTATTGATGATAATTAACCTCACCTGAGTCCCATTACAGCATAATTGAATTTGATACACGCGTTCATTACGACAACAGTAAACTCGTTATCATAATCCAAAAGCCTACACAAAGCATCACGAGACGAGCCTGGTTACGTCAACAAGGAGTGACGTATTTATCAAAGCAGAGGTAATACATCGCTCCACGGCGTTCAATTCACGCACGGATAATAGGACTCTTTTTTAGGAATCTTCTTGTTATGTTGTTGTTGTTTTTACGAAAGAGACAAAAGGCAGGCGTCCTCCACAAAATTTGTCTTACAATAAGACAATTCCAATAATGTTTTTTGTGGAGGATGTCTGCCTTCGTC